>NW_011494635.1:9307674-9354233 GCF_000754665.1 Bison bison bison
TCACTCATTATCAGATAAACGCAAATCAAAACCACAATGAGGTACCATTTCACGCCAGTCAGAATGGCTGCGATCCAAAATCTACAAGCAATAAATGCTGGAGAGGGTGTGAAGAAAAGGGAAGCCTCTTACACTGTTGGTGGGAATGCAAACTAGTACAGCCACTATGGACAACAGTGTGGAGATTCCTTAAAAAACTGGAAATAGAACTGCCTTATGACCCAGCAATCCCACTGCTGGGCATACACACTGAGGAAACCAGAATTGAAAGAGACACGTGTACCCCAACGTTCATCACAGCACTGTTTATAATAGCTAGGACATGGAAGCAACCTAGATGTCCATCAGCAGATGAATGGATAAAAAAGCCATGGTACATATACACAATGGAGTATTACTCGGCCATTAAAAAGAATACATTTGAATCAGTTCTAATGAGGTGGATGAAATTGGAGCCTATTATACAGAGTGAAGTAAGCCAGAAAGAAAAACACCAATACAGTATACTAACATATATATGGAATTTAGAAAGATGGTAACAACAACCCTGTATGTGAGACAGCAAAAGACACACACATGTATAGAACAGTCTTTTGGACTCTGTGGGAGAGGGACGGGGCGGGGATGATTTGGGAGAATGGCATTAAAACATATATAATATCATGTAAGAAATGAGTCGCCAGTCCAGGTTCGATGCAGGATACAGGAAGCTCGGGGCTGGTGCACTGGGATGACCCAGAGGGATGGTATGGGGAGGGAGGTGGGAGGAGGGTTCAGGATGGGCAACATGTGTACACCCGTGGCAGATACATGTTGATGTATGGTAAAACCAATACGATATTGTAAAGTAAAAAATAAATAAATAAAAATAAAGGGTTAGAAAAGGACATACTGAGGCTAAGATGAATGCCATACACTATTAAGTTCTATGGGGGCAGAAAGCAAAGTGGAATTACAAAGGGATTTTATAATCCATTGAGGAAAGTGAAGCACAGAATGGTTAAACACAAAGATGGAGGTCATAGCTGGTAAATGCTAGAGCTAGTTTCAAACACCTATATAGGGCTATATTCCATATTTGATACACTCTTGTACTCTGTAATGCTTAAGAATGTGTGGAAAGATTGGTAGGTACAAAATAATGGATTTTTGATCATCAAGCTAAGAAAACTCATAAAAGTAAAAAATCATGCTTTCTATGCATTTGACAAGTATTATATGTAAAGCCTTTCCATCTATAACATTACATTTATATAATTGAGTATTATATTAAGGTCACAAAGAGTACATTAAAATAGATAAGAAAATTCATTATGCTAATCATGAAATGAAAACAATGTTTTCATATAGGTACATACCTTTCAGATCTTTAGATTTCAGTGCAGTCACATGAGTGAGCTGGAAAACACACACACACATACAAAATGTAATCATTAAAAAAAGGCCTTAGTTTACGAAGATATGGCTAACAGAACTATAGCTTGAAAAGCTTGCAAGTTAGTAAAAGCAAAATGTAGAATTATTATTTTAATAAGAATAAGCACTTATTTTAATAAGAATAAGCACATATCAGTGTATATATTTTATATCTAATGAGAACAGGAAGGATCACCATGTAAAATTATATGGTATCAATAAAATAGAGAAGGATCTTAGTAGAATAAGTATAAAAATCAACAATAGCATAGAAGGTCAAGTATGAAATAAAAAGAGCTAAAGCAGACCAGAGACAACTTAAGATTATAGCTAGTCCCCATGGCCTATAAAGACTTATAGTCCAGTCTCCTTCATGAAAGCAAAAACCGATGGGATCCATGGAAACTTAAAGGTGACAGATGGATGAGCACAAACTCATTCTTCCTAATAGAACAGAAAACCAAAGCATAGACTCTACACATGCTGTATATATAGTCATCCCCACAGGCAAGGAGAATATTAGCATATACAGACAAGTATAAATAGTATTAAAACCAAATGATAAATGTAAAACCAAAAAGATTAACATTTCACACTATTAATACCTTTAACAACTGGAGTTGGTCAAATGTTAATTCTTTCACTGGAATTTCAAATAATTCAACTGGATCAGCATCAAATTTCTAAAAAGAAGAAAACTGGGCCGTAAGTTATTACTGAATATTTACTGTAGACAGTCCCTATGTCTCAATTTACTCATAAGAATAATTGGTGGCCACAGTGAGCCCACGAAGGGGAGCTCTTTCTACCTAACACCACCTTCCAGCTCTTAAATTCTGGCTTTTTTGTTTTTAATGCAGATAAAAACATTTTTTTTAGTTAAGAAAAAAACAGCTGGGAAGAAGCTGTAGCACTGAAGACACACTGAGAACCAAGCCAACATCAGTCATTTCTCCTGTTTCCTGCCAGGCTGTATACATTTATTTGACATATATTCATGCTACATGACTAGGAAATCAACAGGCAAGCACGATCCAAGTATGGAGTAGTTTCTGTCAAGTTTCTAAACATTTCAAAATCTTTTAAACTGAATTTTGGTTAAAAACAACCACAGAAATCAACTGTCATGAAAAAATTGATTACCTCTAAGTAGTAATATTTAATAAGAACTGTATTATAGATGCTTTCACAATAAGCAAATCTGTTTTATTAGATTTTAATAAATCAAAAGTCACACTATTCAGGCACTTCTATCTTAAGGAAACGAGTTAATGCACCACCAGTAAATCATCAATCCAACAAACAAATTAAAATTCAGTGTATGTCTATTCATTTTCACACCAAGTACATATAGTATGAGATTATTTAAGTTTTTCTAGAAGGATACACAAGAAACTACTAGTAGAGAGTACGACCAAGGAGAAAAAGGAAGATTTACGTTTCATTTCATAATCTTTTTACTTTTTAAAATTTTATTTGTTTATTAATTTTGGCTGCACTGGGTCCTCATTGCTATGCCCAGGCTTTATCTAGTTGTGGGGAGTGCAGGCTTTCTTGCAATGCTCATGCTTCTCACTGCTGTGGCTTCTCTAATGGCAGAGTACAGGCTCTGGGAGCACAGGCTTCATAGTTGTAGCCAGTGGGCTCAGTAGCTGTGGCAAGTGGGTTTAGTTGCCCCAGAGCATACGGAACCAGGGATTGAACACTAATCCCCTGCATTGGCAGGCAGAAATTCTTAACCACTGGACCCGCTGAAGATCCATTTCATAATCTTCTGAACTACTGGTATAAAAAATACTGGTATATAAAAGTATAGTGGTATATAAAAAATACTGGTATATAAAAATAAATGAACATAAATTGGTTTTATAAGGAAAATACCAACTTAAAAATGAATAGTAAAAAAAATAAACAATTCATTGTTTTCATTCTGCAATTAACTCAATCAGGTTCAATCAAAGATAATCGAAGTCTGATACAAAGGAGGGGTCAGTTACACTCTTCAATTAACCCCCAGAGTCACTAATTATAGCTAGAGTCACTAATCTCAATCTTGGTTAGTGAGTTCCTTTACCATTCCATCCATTTTTGTTTCACTTTGCATTAACATTTCCCCCACAGCAAAAACAACCTGTCCCAAGTCTAATTCTACATCTTTCATCTTAATAGGTGCATCTTGGGAATTCCCTGGCGATCCAGTGGTTAGTACTCAGCACTCTCACTGCTGAGGGACTGGGTTCAATCCTTAGTTAGGGAAGCAAGAGTCCCTAAGCCATGCAGCATGGTGGCCCCCCCCCACCCTGCAAATGATTTAAATAAATAAATAAGTGCATCTCCTTCCTTCTCCTAACACCATTTCACAAAAAGGAAAGGATCCTTTTCTATAAATGAAAATAATCCAAACCCATATGACTGATTATAATAGAATCCACCAACAGGCAGAGTCAGGTGCCTTGTCACAGATTTACACTACATTATGCAGCGTCTGGTACATGTTAGTTAATCTACAATGTTGTATCAGTTTCAGGTGTACAGCAGAGTGATTCAGTTACACAAACATATATATATATATATATATATATATAAATAAGTAGATATATCTAGTCTTCCATTACAGGTTATTATAAGATATTGAATTAAGATACTGTTCCCTGTGATATACAATAGGATCATGTTATCTCTTTTATATATTGCAGTTTGTATCTGCTAATCTCAAACTCCAAATTTATATGAAACAATCCCTCTCCCCCTTTGGTAACCATAATTTTGTTCTCTAAGTCTCTATTTTGTAAGTTCATTTGTATTATATTTTAGATTCCACATAAGTAATATCATATGGTGTTTGTCTTTCATTTTCTGACTTCACTTAGTATGATAATCTCTAGGTCCATTCATGTCACTCTAAGTGCCATTATTTTATTCTTTTTTATGGCTGAGTAGTATTCCATTGTACATGTATATATCTTAACACATTCATCTGTAGATGGACATTCAGGATGCTGCCATGTGTGAGATACTCTAAATAGTGCCGCAGTGAACATTAAGGTGCATGTATTTTTTCAAATTATAATTTTCTCTGGAAATCCCATGAGTGGTATTGCAGGATCATATAGACTTACTTTGCTTTTTGAGGAATCTCCATACTGTTCTCCATTGTGGCTGCACCAATTTATTTCCACCAACAGTGCAGGAGGGTTCCTTTTTCTCCATACCTTCTCTCCAGCATTTATTATTTTTCAACTTTCTGATAATGGCCATTCTGAGCAGTAAGAGGTGGTACCTCACTATAGCTTGGATCTGCATTTTTCTAACAGTAACATTGAGTATCTTTTCATGTGCCCATTAGCCACCTGTATGTCTTCTTTGGAGAAATGTATATTCAGGTCTTCAGCCCATTTATTGAATTATAGAAGCTGTTTGTATATTTTAGAAATTAATCCATTGTCAGTAGCATCATTTGCAAATATTTTCTCCCAGTCAGTAGGTTGTTTTCTTTGCTATGCAAAAGCTTCAGAGTTTAATTAGATCCCCTTTGTTTTTTATTTGCATTACTCTAGGAGACAGATGCAAGAAAATATTGCTGCAATTTATATCAAAGAGTATTCTGCCTGTTCCCTCTAAACTTTATACTGTCCGGTCTTACATTTTAATGCACTTTGAGGGTTTTTTTTTTTTTTAATAATTTCATTTATTTTGGGCTGTATTGGGTCTTTGTTGCTGCATGGGCTTTTCTCTAGTTGTGGTTAAAGACAGCTTCTCTTGATGCAGAGTGTGAATCAAGGGGACGAAGACTTCAGTTCAGTAGTTGTGGCTTCCAGGCTCTAGAGCACAGGCTCAATAGTTGGTAGCACATGGGCTTAACTGCTCCACAGCAAGTGGGATCTTTCTGGATCAGGGATCAAACCTGTGTCTCCCACACTGGCAGATGGATTCTTCACCACTGAGTCACAGGGAAGCCCTGAGTTTATTCTTCTATATGGTGTTATAGAATGTTTTAACTTCATTCTTTTCCATGTAGTTCTCCAGTTTTCTCAGTCTTAACTTCAGATCAACTCAACTGAAAACGATATCCATCACAGTTTTAAAGAAAATGCCAGGAGACGTGGGTTCCATTCCTGGGTCAGGAAGATCCCCTGGAGGAGGGCATGGCCACCCAGTCCAGTATTCTTGCCTGGAGAATCCCACTGACAGAGAAGTCTGGCAGGCTACAGTCCACAGGGTTGTAAAGAGTCAGACACAACTAAAGCAACTGAGCACACATATATCAGCATCTGCTGGGGATTGGTTCCAGGACCCCTCATGGGTACCAAATCTACAGATGCTCAAGTCTCTTATGTATAATGGCATGTGTATATAAAACTTGCTAATTTTTAGACTTTTGTCTAAGAATTAAAGGAATTTCTACATACCTTTTTCATAGTCAAACAACAAGTCAGATCATGATACACCACAGGCACAAAATCTTTTGAAAGATGTACATCAAATTCTACAAAGGCTGCACCCTGAGAGGGAAAAAAAAAATTGAAAAATATTATCCAGCCCACAATACATCTAAAACTCTAAGAACATAACAAATTTATTGTTCACTGTAAAAGTATAGACCTATACACACAAAAACTTCCTCATGAATTATTTAATGCTATACTTCAAGCTTTTTCTAAAAGGCAATCTTTTAAAACAATTGTAACTTCTTTTTTGTAACAGCACAACAATTTTTCCTGGCAAAAAAATTGGGTACTGATCCCACTCACACACACTCCAGGGCCTTTCTGTGGCAGTGGACAGCCTCCAGCAGTGTCACCTCTGCTCCTGCTATTAGCAGAAATGGAGCCCACAAGGAGTCTGGGGCATGGCTACCTCCCATCTTGTTGACCCCTGCACACCTCAGTTCGACAGTCAAACCTCAAAGGTGAGGTGGGAATAGGAAAAGCTGCAATCTCTTAGCTCTGCTACTTGGTGCACTTCAACAACACACTTTATAGCCTTTCTTAATAAAATCTCAATAATCAGATTAAAAAGGAAATGACAACTTCTGCTGAAAAGAGAAAACAGAAATGGATAACAAGAATGATGCATACACCAAATTTCCTAATAGAAGCCTAAACAGAAAAAATATATACACCAATTAGACTTAAGTCAGATCCATCATGACTTATGAATTAATCCAAATAAAGGCTAAAAACATAAATTGACATTCATATTTGTAAATTCACTATAAGAAAACCAGCTGGGATCAAAGGATACAAGGTCTGACAGTGTCTATGGCCCAGAGAAGTGCTGTGTAAGAATGGATGGACATGTTTCCATCCCTGACCCTAGCTTTACTCAAGAAAGACGCTTAACTTGTCAGTACATATAGATCATAGCCTAGAACCAAAGGAGTCTGCTTCCTCTGTAACTTCTGAAGCAGGAAATAAGCTTAGCTGCTTCCAAGAAAATAACACAAATCATTTTTGTCAAAGAGGGGAAAAAAACCCTATACACCCTAAAGAGTTAAAACAATAATAAAGTATAGCTTCCCAGTTTTAAAGTTTAATTTTACATAATCACCATCCTTTAGGAAGATAAATTTACTAAGGGATAAAATCTGATCTCAAAATTCATGTGTGAGGGACTTTCCTGGTGGTCCAGTTATTAAGACTCCATATTTCACTGCAGGGGGCCCGGGTTCAAGCCCTAGTCAAGAAACTAAGCTACCACATGCAGTGTAGCATGGCCAAAAATTAAAAAGAAAAAAAAAAATTCATGTGTGAGCAAGTTTTAAGAAATAAGCCAATAATAACCGAAAACTCTTCAAGGATGTCTTTAACATGAAACCAAACCAGCCTTTCATAACTAACATAAGACATTCTATAAAGTGATCCCCGAGAGTAAAAAGGGTTTCAACAGAAAAAGGCTCAATGGAATCTTCCCTCAAAAAGCAGACACCCTGAAAGCTCTTTATTAGGGATCTTCATGTGTTCACAGCTAATAAAACCATGTTTAGATTACTTAACTATAAGGAACTGAAACTGGTTACAAATAATGACCTACAGCACAGCATACTTGTATATTTAACATCCTTTCAACACAAAATTATCAACTAAACATTTTTAAACATTAAAATAATTATGACAATCAATCTAAGATGTCAAGAAATACAAAATGCATCATTATTTTAAACACCACTAAGAGGGAGAAAAAACAATGCCAATCAAACCATGACAAGTTAAGACAGTTGTAAATCCTATCCCAATTTTAGAGATGTTAAAATATGGGAAAAGTACATCTTAGAATAGTTGTTTGCTTCATATAAGTGATAAAATTAAAATCTAACAAATCAAGTTTATTTACTTAACTACTTTTAAAAAGGCAAAACTTAAGGCATGTATGTGGAGGACAATGGGAAAAAATGAAATATAATTAGAGTTTCTCAGTTTTCCCCTTAGTTTAACTTCAGAACATGAGGCTTAACTTGAGGTACAGTAGAAGGTGAGGGAGGAGGAAACACACAGGCTCTTGATTTAAAATGTAAAACTTCAGGTACTAAAAAACCTAAAAGCTAAAAAAAAAACCAAACCACTAACTGAATAACGATATAAAAGAAGTTAAGAAATTCAGCATAATCAGGTTAGAATCAGGATGGTATGCAGTATATGTATATATATATATAAATGGAGTTTTATATATATATAATATATATAAGGAGTTTTATGCACACACATGCACACAGAGTACTATAAAAAGTTAAGAAATTCAACATAATCAGGTTGGTATACAGGAGGCAAACTGACATACTAAGTGTTTTTCTTTGCAACCCCCACCAGGCTTCTCTCTCCACAGAATTAACCAGGCAAGAATACTGGGAGTGGGTTGCCATTCTCTTCTCCAGGGGATCTTCTCGACCCAGGGATTGAACCTGGGTCTCCTGCATTCCAGGCAGATTCCACCAGGGAAGCCCAAGTGTTACATAAAATCACTATCAAATCCTTCTGTAAACATTATTTACAAAGTGAGTATCTAAATGAACATTAAAAAGTGAGTAGTTCAATTAATGAGCATTAATGAGCTCATTTTTAATGAGCATTAAAAAGTGAGTAGTTCAAAGTGAGTAATTCATTTGATGAAATGCAATGTTTCATGGGGAGCATTTTTGCATGTGTCAAACACTTAAAACATTATCTCAAAAAAAGGGGGGGGATGCTTAAAAAATAAACAAATGGGACCTAATTAAACTCAAAAACCTTCGCACAGCAAAAGCAAACCATCAATGAAACAAAAAGACAAGCTACTGAATAGGAGGAAATATTTCCAAGAGATGACTAATAAGGAGTTAATATCTAACATAAAAATTTACAACTCAGCATCAAAAAAACCCCAAAAACTATCCAGTTATTTAAAATGTTAGAAGAACTGAATAAACATTTTTCCAAAGGAAATGCAGATGACCAACAGATACGGGAAATGTTATAACGCTCAGCATGAGGGAAATGCAAATCAAAACCACAAAGAACTGGACTTCCCTGGTGGTCCAACGGTTAAGAACCAACCTACCAATGCATGGGACACAGGATCAAACTCTAGTCTGTGAGACAAATAAGCCTGTGCACCACAACTACCAAGCCTTTGTGCCACAACTACTGACACTCGCAGGCCTTAAGAGCTCCTGCTCTGCAGTAAGAGTAGCTACCACTTGCCACAACTAGAGAAGCCCTTGCAGAGCAACAAAGACCCAAGGACAGCCAGAAAGAAATATAAAACAAAAAAACCACAATGAGTTATCACCTCACTATCATCAAAAGAATGGCTATCATCATAAAGAACAGATAAATGCTGGCAAGCATGTAAAAGGAGCCCTCCTACACTGCTGGTGGGAATGTAAACTGGTATTGACACTGTGAAAAACAGTTATGAAGGTTTTTCAAAAAGCTAAGAAGAGAACTACTATATGACCCACCAATTCCATTCCTAGATATATAGCTGAAAAATACTAATCTGAAAACATATATGCTCTTCAATGTTCATAGTAGCATTATTTACAACTGCCAAGATATAAAGAAACCGAACTGAATGGATAAAGATGTGGTGTATGTATGTACACACACACTCACACAGCTCAGCTGTGTGTACTGCTCAGCCATAAAAGAGAGTGAAGTTTTGTTATCTGTAACAACATGGATGGACTTGGAAGGTATTATGCTAAGTGAACTAAGTCAGATAGAGAAAGACTATACTATATGACATCACTTGCATGGAACAGTGGTTACCAGTGGAGAGGGAAGGCAGGAGGGGCAATAAAGGCATAGGGGATTAAGTGGTACAAACTATTAGGTTTAAAATAAGCTATAAGGATATAACACAGGGAATATAGTAAACATTTTACAATAACTATAAATGGAGCATAATCTTTAAAAATTGTGAATCATTATACTGTGTGCCTGTAATTTATTTAATATACATCAACCATACTACAAATCACCTAATTAACTTTTAAGAGGATGCTTAGGATTCCATTGCTTTAATTCCAATCTGTACCATGGAACTGAAATTAAAATGCCTAGAAATATTTTATCTTCACTTAGAAATATATTTAGAAAAAGCAGAAATAGTCTCCCTTTTACCCTATTAATGCAGAATGAAGGAGGCTGCCCCAACGTACAACTCTCTACTTTTCTACCTGTGGACCACTAGTCCAAAGTTGTTTAAAGAGAGGTTCACTTACATGACTAGCAGCATTTCTTAAAGAAGCAATAGTATTTTCTTGAACTTTAGCAAGCCTGAAAGAAAATAAATATACAGAAATATAGTTATCATTAATAAAGAAAAGATAAATTTAGTAAATAAGTCAACTATATTTTCCATAATGGACACAGTATTTATTCTCTATTTTGAGGCTAACTTTACCATCCCCAAAATAAGACTGACCATTACTTGGTTGGTGTGTGCACTCCTTAAATCAAGCTCTAATAATCATAGGTATTTACAAGCAATTTAAAGCCCAATTACCAAATCACATTTAAATCCAGGGTAATAATTAAAAGGATCCTTTGACCTTTAGTTGGTTAAACTTTATCATCAAACATAAGCTACCAAATGCTAGTACTACTCAAATATTCAACCTACTGAGCAGTTGTTGTAGAATTCCCTGCACCTCGATGTCCAACATCCAATGGTATTCTTGGTTTCCAATACTTGGAAAATGAAGATTTCATGTCACAACTGTATCCTGGTAACGGCTTAATAATTATATAGTCAACTTTCATAGGAAAAAAGGGGGAAGGGAAAAAGAAAGACAATTAAAAGGCTACGATGAACTCAATTACACCTAAACACCACTCAAACCAGCTTTATCAGTTGATCAAACAGAAAGAAATCAAGTCAATGCCCATTCAAAGTAAAGCTTCCAGAAAATTGCTGTTGTTCAGTCACTAAGTCATGTCCAACTCTTTTGCGACCCCACGGACCGTCACCGCCCCCCCCCCCAGGGTCCTCTGTAAATGGGATTTCCCAGCAAGAATACTACAGTGTGTTGACAATCCCTTCTCCAGGGGATCTTCTCAACCCAGGGATCAAACCCGTGTCTCTTGCTTGGCAGACAGATTCTTTACCAGTGAGCAACCAGGGAATGTATTTGTTAATATTCTGAAACAACTTATTAATTTAATTCTTTACCATTCTCAAAAGCACAATTTGAAACTAATTAGAACCCTAACTTAACCTTTGCTTATTTGTAAAGGGCCACCATGCCTGTCTAAGCTTACCTCTCACTTTGCCTATTGTTTTCCTAGAATTTCTGCTCATGATGGGAAGAGTAAGGATTCCAGCGCTCTTCCCACTCTCGGCAATGGTGGACGATAAGAGACATGCTGTACCCACATGTCCAGGAAAAGCATCACCCTGAACTACATGTTCACTGAGATCTTCCTGAAAAATAAGGATAAGAATAACCCAAATTCTTATAATTCAATATTCTCCATTAAAAGATCAAAAAAGACACCCTTAAAATCAACTCGGAATCTATAGAAGAAAATCAATAAGAAATACAACCAAATTTATATTCAGGTAATTTAGATAGCTTTCTTGTAACATGTAACATATTTTCTTTTAGTATGCAAAGATATTTAATATACAGTATATGTAAGGTTTTATGTTCATTAATCGTTACTGTTGATTTGTACTTCTGATCCTCTAACATATATTATGCAAATATAAAGCATTGACTGAATGTTTCTAAGTACTTTTATATTCAAAGACTAAGATATACGTGTTGTTGTTTAGTTGCTAAGTTGTGATCAACTCTTGCAAACCCATGGACTAAAGCCCGCCAGGGTCCTCTGTCCATTGGATTTCTCTGGCAAGAATACTAGAATGGGTTGCCATTTCCTTCTCCCAGGTATCTTTCTGACCCAGGGATTGAACCTGCATCTCTTGGCAAGCAGATTCGTTACCACTGAGCACTATGGAAGCCCAAGATATACCTGTAATTATTTTCCTTGTGGCTCAGCTGGTAAAGAATCTGCCTGCACCGAGGGAGACCTGGGTTTGATCCCTGGGCTGGGAAGATCCCCTAGAGAAGGGAAAGGCTACCTACTCCACTATTCTGGCCTGGAGAATTCCCCAAGGTCCATGGGGTCGCAAAGAGTCGAACACGACTGAGCGACTTTCACTTTTAATGTGTATTTTGTTCTTTACAAATGCCATCTACACAGATGACACAGAGAGATAGTAACCTCTAGGACACTGAATACTTGAGATTAAATAGTGTGTTTTATCCACCTAATCTATGAATAAATTAGTATTTCCAAAACTGCTAACCAAATGAAAGGGAAGTCAGGCTGTTCAAGAGATTATTAATAGGTAGGTACTAAAAGAACAAGGAAACATTCAACCAAAACTTCATATTTTTATAATAAATGTCTCATAGGTCTTATTAATTAGGCAAGATAACTTTACACTATAAAGCTATAAGAATTACTCAGGTTCTAATCCATCCTGAATTTTGATATCAGAAACACTGGCTAGGTGCTACTGCTGGGGAAGGTTTATTCCCCACCCTCAAAGAGTCAAACTCTAATCTAGTGTAAATATGAGTGGAAGTATCAAAGAGCCAGGACCTTATGGGAGGACCCAGTTTTATTTGTGAGGAGCAGCTGAACAGCCCAAAAGCCAAGATAAGCATCACAAGAAGCTCTAGAAAGTTGGCAGCACAGAGTCTGAATAACTTGGCACAATTTTCACAGCAACTATCTTTTCTTACATATTTATACTATCAAGTAAAGTTGGAAAAATGAGTTCACTATTACAATGGATTCTTATAAAATGCTTCAATAAACAAAACTTCAGTCATGAAGAGGGCTCAATCATGCTAGTTACATCAGTCTGCCTATCAAGTAACAGCCTCTATTCTTCAAAGAGGCTTTGGACACATTCATTTATGTTTAAAATACACACAGGCATCAAGACATCTGGTCATAATTTGAATGCAATTTTGAAATTCTCAATTATATTGTTAATGAGTCTGCCAACTCTAAGTTTTTAAAATCTGCTAACATGTACAGAGGAGTAAACATCTAAAAAGTTGTATGAATCATATGTTTACATAAATTAGACTACAATAAAAATCAAAACATATGTAAAAATAAGCTCATGTCTACATTGTCTCTCACCCTCTTCAGTGAAATATACTCACCTCAAAAAAATCGAATATTAGTTCTAGGTTATCTGGTTCCATTGTCTGTATACTATACTCTGTCCAACGGTCAGGCTGTAAGCCATACCCACACTCTGGCTGTGAATGTCTACACTTGAATTCATTGTCGCTTATTAAGGATATCTCCAGGCTATTTGACATTTTGTGAAGAACAGTGGGAGATACTCTATCATCATCATCTTCTTCCAGACCCTCTAATGTCAGCTTTACCCTAAATGAAAGGAAAAAATGATGAAATGCAAAAAGTGAAGAAAGAAAATTATATATATTACCTAAACACTAAATTTAAAAGTGCTCCCTTTATATGCTAAACCCTCAAATAACAAAAGAACTATACATACTACAGGTTATGGCATTAGTTATATTTCATAAAATAGTGGTGTTTTTATCTCCACACATTTTTGCCAAGTATTAAAACGAGATAAATGCTCATTATGCATAAGGCTATTTTCATTAAAACGAGATAAATGCTCATTATGCATAAGGCTGTTTTCATTAATTCTTTGAGTTTTTTAAAATGAATCTAAAGAGGCATTTACTATTATCCATTTATAACTGGCTATCTCAATTTCTTATGAGAAGTTTCACAAATATATATATATAACAAGTACAATTTTGAACCATATTCTGTTAGTGTGCATTAAAAGACTGTTAGACAGGGACTTCCCCAGTGGTCCAGTTGTTAAGAATCCGTGTTCCAATGCATGGGTTGTAGGCTGGATCCCTAGTTGCAGAACTAAGATCCCACATGCTGCAGAGCAATTAAGCCCACATCACAACTACTGAGCCCATGTGCCTTAGAACCTGAGCACCACAACTAGAGAAAAGCCCTCATGTCTCAACTAGAAAAGACCACATGCCACATTCAGAGATCCTGAATGTTGCAACTAAAACCCGATGTAGCCAAATAAACATTAAAAAATAAATCCTGTTAAGAGTTGGAGGTCATAAATTTTTAAATTTCCCATACTTCTCCTCACTACACTGAGACCAGGTACTTTGTGAACAGATTATTAAAGAAAACTATGGTATTAATGGTATTAAAAGCATGGCATATACATTTGCAAGTATGCATGGCTTTTATGTATTTACATATATGTACTTTTTAATGAAACAAAGGAACAAAACAAGAAACCAAGAGTCTTATACTCCCACAGCAATGAAAACAAAAGACAAGTTACCTAAGCCACTGGGTCACAAAGACTAATTTACTCCCAGTGAGAAGCAATCAGCTGCAGAGAACACTTGTAATGCCAATAAGTTAACTCAATTCTAGAATATTTCTTGCACCAACTGCAAGTTTCATAGATTATATAACTTTAATACCAATGATGTAGGAGTAATGTTACTGTATAGAATACAGTTGAGCTAGGAAAGCTTTTCATTCTAGATTTAAATGAGATCCACTTAATAATATAAGTAATAGAACTGCATTAGTGAGGCCTATTCTCTCTGCCTGCTGCCTCCAACAACTGTGCAGACTTATCTTACAGGCACATATGCCAAGGTATCCCAAAGGAGACATGATTATTCAATCAGTAATAATGTATCACAGTCATACTGTGAAATCAAAAGTAGCACCACTTTAATAATCCAAACAAAAAAGATCCTTTCTTCTCTTCAAACTCTTAGGAATAGCTCTGAACAACTGATTTTGCTGGTGAGCCTGAAGGAAGAAACATTCTCTACCAGGACATATAAAAAGCGACCACAAATGAACTGTAATGAATTGGCAAGGAAGGCATGGAAGATTAAATATGACTATTCTCAGGACTTCCTGGTGGTCCAGTGGTTAAGACTCCAAGATTCCAACATAGGCAACAGGGGTTTGATCCCTGGTCAGGAACTAGGATGCTGCATGCTGTGGCCAAAAAAAAAAAAGCTTGTCTACAAATAGCAATGTGCAACTACCTCTCTCTCTTTCCACCTCCAAAAAAAACCAAGTTTAAAGGGATCAATGAAAGAATTCAGTTCATTTATATTAAAGGTTTTCTTCAAATAGCTATATAAATGTTATCAGTTCAGTTCAGTCACTCAGTTGTGTCTGACTCTTTGCAACCCCATGACTATAGCACGCCAGGCTTCCTTGTCCATCACCAACTCCCAGAGCTTGCTCAAACTCATGTCCATTGAGTCGGTGATGCCATGCAACCATCTCATCCTCTGTCATGCACTTTTCCTCCCACCTTCAATCTTTCCCAGCATCAGGGTCTTTCCCAAGGAGTCAGTTCTTCGTATTAGGTGGCCAAAGTATTGGAGACTCAGCTTCAGTATCAGTCCTTCCAACGAATATTCTGGACTGATTTCGTTTAGGATTGAGTGATTGGATCTCCTTGCAGTCAAGAGTCTTCCTAACACCACAGTTCAAAAGCATCAATTCTTTGGCGCTCACCCTTCTCTATGGTCCAACTCTCACATTCATACATGGTTACTGGAAAAACCATAGCTTTGACTAGACAGTCCTTTGTTGACAAAGTAATGCCTATGCTTTTTCATACACTGTCTAGGTTAGTCATAGCTTTTCTTCCAAGGAGTAAGCGTCTTTTAACTTAATGGCTGCAGTCACCATCTGCAATGATTTTGGAGTGCAAAAAAATAAAGTCTCTCACTGTTTCCATTGTTTCTCCAACTACTTGCCATGACGTGGTGGGACCAGATGCCATGATTTTCGTTTTCTGAATGTTGAGTTTTAAAGCAGCTTTTTCACTCTTCTTTCACTTTCATCAAGAGGCTCTTTAGTTGTTCTTCACTTTCTGCCAGAAGGGTGGTGTCGTCTGCATATCTGAGGTTACTGATATTTCTCCTGGGAATCTTGATTCCAGCTTGTGCTTCATCCAGCCCAGCATTTCACATGATGTACTCTGCATATAGGTTAAATAAGCAGGGTGACAATATACAGCCTTGACGTACTCCTTTCCCAATTTGGAACCAGTCTGTTTCATATCTACCTGTAACTGTTGCTTCTTGACTTGCATACAGATACAGGTATGCATATAGGACCTGCATACAGGAGGCAGGTAAGGTGGTCTGGTATTCCCATCTCTTTCAGAATTTTCCAGAGTTTGTTGTGATCCACACAGTCAAAGGCTTTGGCATAGTCAATAAAGCAGAAGTAGACCTTTTTTCTGGAACTCTCTTGCTTTTTCTATGATCCAACAGATGTTGGCAATTTGATCTCTGATTCCTCTGCCTTTTCTAATCCAGCTTGAACATCTGGAAGTTCACGGTTCATGTACTGTTGAAGACTAGCTTGGAGAATTTTGAGCATTATCTTGCTAGCATGTGAGATGAGTACAATTGTGTGGTAACTTGAACATTCTTTGGTATTGCCTTTCTTTGGAATTGGAATGAATATATATATGTTATAGTCTATCATGAAGTAACACTGCTTTCCAAGTTCTGGTGGAATCAAGTGAAACAGAAACTTGTGTGTAAAATGTGGTGGTGAGATTTGCTTGTTAGATTACTCCATCTGGCTTGTGGAAATCACTAAGTAAGCAGTGCTGAAGGCAAGTCCAAGTCAGAGTCTCCCAAAGAGCCTGAACAGCTGCAGAAGCTCTTCATCAGGAGTGAGCTTTGCAACAACTGAGGAGAGTCTGAGAAGCCATTCTGAGCATTGGGGAATGCTCACACTGTGGTCATGAGGGGTCCAAATATCAAGCACTCTAGAGGCATGGGTTTGTCACATAAGTCACAATGGAGGCGGCAGATCTCGCCATGAATGCAAGACCACACAAGGTGGATGGAAGAGTTGTGGAACCAAAGAGGGTTGTATCAAGAGAAGAAGCTCAAACTGCCCACTTAAATGTGAAAAGGTTTTTGTTGGTAGCATTAAAGAAGACACTGAATAACATCACCTAAGAGATTAATTTGAACAGTATGGGAAAACTGAAGTGATTGAAATCATGAATCACTGAGGCAGCAGCAAAAAGAGAGGCTTTGCTTTTGTAACCTCTGATGACCATGACTCTGTAGATAAGACTGCCATTCAGAAATACCATATTGTGAATGGCGACAACTGTGAAGTAAGAAAGCCCTATCTAAGTAAGAGATAGCTACTGCTTCATCAAACCAAAGAGGCAGAAGTACTTCTGGAAACTTTGGTGGTAATAAAGGAGGTTGTTGTGGTGAGGATGACAACTCTGGTTGTGGAGTAAACTTCGGTGGTCGAGGTGGCTTTGGTAATAGCCATTGGTGGTGGTGGATATGGTGGCAGTGGGGATGGCTATGGATTTGATAATAATGGAAACAATTTTGGAGGTGGCAGAAGCTACAATGATTTTGGCAATTACAACATCAATCTTCAAATACTGGACTCATGAAAGGATGAAACTTTGGAGGGAGAAGTTCTGGCTCATATGGTGGAGGGAGAAGTTCTGGCTCATATGGTAGTGAAGGCCAATACCTTGCTAAACCACAAAAGGAAGGTGACTCTGGTGGTTCCAGCAGTAGCAGTAGATATGGCAGTGGCAGAAGGTTTTAATTACTGCCAGGAAACAAAGCTTAGCAGGAGAGCCAGAGAAGTGACAGGTTGTAACAGATTTGTGAACTCAGACAAGCACAGTGGTGGCAGGGTCCAGCAACTATGAAGAAAGATGTTTTAGGCAATACTCATCTGTATGGGTAAAAAACTTGAGGACTGTATTTGTGACTAATTGTGTAACAGGTTATTCAAGTTTGTTCTGTGTAAAGCATTCTAGGACAGTTTTAAAGTAGACTTTTTTTTGCACCCATGCTGTTGATTGCTACATGTAACAGTCTGATCATGACAATGAATAAATGTGTCTCTAAAAATAAATAAATAAAATGTGGTGTTAAGGAGATAAAAAATCATGTTAAGTGTTTTATTTAAAACGCAAACACTTGTTGCTAAGCTTTTAAAATAGTCATGATAAATTTGCAGATAAATTATTTTCTAGCAAATGAAGGCTGAAGCTATCAATACTGTGAATTCGGGGGAAAGAGATGGTCAAAACAAACATCAATTACTAGCTATGCACAATTATTTCAGTAGGAATCAGTTAATTTATAGTGGTCAAATAAGTATGGTTATAAAAATGTAACAATTTAAGCCTAAGCAACACAGTAATATATACAAACACTCAATTTCTATATAAACAAGAAAAACATAGGACTCAGTATGCATAAGCAATCCAAGCAGAACACAATTAATTATCTATTAATTTTTTTGGCTGCACCGCAGTATGCAGGATCTTAGTTCACCAAACAAGGATGGAACCACATCCCTTACAGTGGAAACGAGAAGTCTTACCATTATCATTTCAAAGTCATAAAACGAAGATACTTTACAGCTATAACACAACTTATTTGCTTCTTTTAACATGTAAATACAATATCTAATTATTTATGACTATCTGGTTAGAGAATCTTTGCAATCAAACTGACCGAGCAGATCAGCTACGTGGTCCAATTACCTAGGTTTCTCAGAAGCAAAGCAGAGGCCTAAAAAAGCTAATGATCAGAGACAAGGTACATCCAACACACTTTACTCACTTTCAGAACAGGCCAATGGAAAGGGTTGAGAAGTGTCATCGACCTTTTCCCATATGTATTTTATGACTAGGATTAGTAATATAGTATTTTCAGCAGTTACTGTAAAGCATTTATGGATTTACAAACTGCAACATCATTATTAATTTTATCATGAAAATAGATATTAACTATTATTATTAACTACTTTAGTTACTGAAAATGGCCCTTTTGACCCAGTCCCTGACATTTTGTTAGAAAAAGCTGCATTACATAGCATATTTAGAATTCTCGGTCCCAAAGTTAAGAAAATTCAAATGATAAGGCTGCCTGCTTTGCTAAGAAATCAGTTCATTCAAAGATATACATGGTGACATTACAAAAGTTTGTTACTATTTATTTATTTATACAAAGCTTGACATTTATTTCTTAAATTAAGATTAAAATTGCACTAATCTGGAACTGCTATGGTAACTGTGACCTTTCCTTAATGAAAAGGTTTTTTGTTTTTAAGACACAGGAAAATTTAGGACACTGAAGTGTATTTCCAATGACCATTTTTCTGTTTGTGCCATTTCCCCCTCATTTAACACAAAATCATTTCATCACATCAATTTTAAAACAAATATTTATTGCTACACTAAGAAATTTCAAATGGTAGGAACTACAAAGACATGTCAGCCTAGAAATCACTTACGTAAGGTAAAAAAAAAATTTTTCTGATTTCACATTTGGAGATTAAGACTAATGTAAGTACATTTAACTGTAGTAATCTTCATGCAAGGAAGCAAATTCACTTTTACAAGACCCTGTTGTTTGTTAGAATATAAGTATGCTATTTCCTCAGTTGATACACTCAAAGCCTATAACCAGATGGATCAGAAATCTACAGCAATGGTGAAAATAAATAACTTAAGTAACAAATACACATGGTCCTACCTAAATCTAGATTTTTTAAATTTTTTCTTGGTTATTGAGACAGGAGGTTTTTCGGAATAATGCAAACGTAATCTGATTTCGGTCTGACATGTCAGCCATCCAGAATCCAGAGTCTCAATACCATCTAGAAAAAGTATGAAGAACACTAATTAATATACACATTTTAAAAAACAATCCAATAACTACACGTTGACAGTTTCAGTTCACATTCACAGTTTGATACACTCAGGTTATCTATCACTGGTATTTCTCTTCAAAGCAAATATACAAGCAGTCTTAAATTTGTCATTAAAAGAAAACTTTTACATGAAGTATATAAAGTATATACATACGAAGGGGGAAAAACTAAATGAACATTAATAACTAAACAAACTAAATTAAAATACTCTTATTGAATATATTATTGAAGCAATACAAATCTACCTCAGAAAGAATACATATCCCAAGAAGGCTTATAACCTAGCAGTTGTTCTACTGGTGACCACAGTTACAATTCCGAAGTGTCACATGAGACACTCAGCTGAAAACTAGTTATTCCACTAGTGCTGGCAGTGGAGATACCAGGAGGTAGAATCGAACAAAATCAATGTACTGGGAGCTGCTAGGGGCAAGGAACAGGCGGTTGCCACCCAGAGGGTAGCCGAGGCCGAACAGGATAAGGGGCTTGGAACAGAGCCTGACACACACCAAGTACTGAACAAATACTTGTTGAAAGATTTTATCGAGTAACAACACCCCATTTCTGGAGCTGTTTATCTCCTGAGCCATGGCATAGTTCATGACTCCAAGGAGATTAAGCCCTGAGCCTTTGGGGTGGGAGCACTGACTCCAAGACCCTAGACTACCAGAGAACTAATCCTAGAGCGTATCGAATAGTGAGAATCACACAAAAGAAACCACTTGAATACAAGACCCAGCATCACCCAACCACCAGTAGCATCCTGTACAGGACGCTTCATCTGAACAACAAACAAAACAAAAATACAAACCAAATCATCAGTAGACAGGCGTACTACCTCACTCAGCATTTCTCATCAGAACAAACAAAAACTCAGCACAAATCTCACCCTATAGGAAGCTCACTACAAACCACTGGACCAACCTTAAGAGGGCAGAAACCAAAAGGAAGAAAGAATTCAACCTTCTTCAAGGAAAGAATTCAACTTTCCTTGAAGCCTGAGAAAAGGAGACCTCAAACACAATAACTTAAAAAAAAATGAAAAGGCAGAGAAATAATGCACAAATGAAGGAACAAACTAGAAATACAGAAGCTCAAATAAATGAAGAGGAAACAGGCAAACTACCTGAAAAAGAATACAGAATAATGATAATAAAGATGATCAAAAACCTTGAAAACAAAATGCAGAAAATGCAAGAATCAATAAACAAAGACCTAGAAGAATTAAACAATAAACATACAGAGACACACACAATTACTCAAATTAAAAATACTCTAGAAGGAATCAATAGCAGAATATCTGAAGCAGAAGAAAAAAAATCACTGAGCTGGAAGATAAAATGGGAGAAATATCTTCTGAAGAGCAGAATGAAGTAAAAAGAATGAAAAGAGCTGAGGATAGTCTCAGAGACCTCTGGGACCATATCAAATGTACCAACATTCCAATTATAGGGGTCCCAGAAGAAGAAGAGAAAAAGAAAGGGTATGAGAAAATTTTTGAAGAGATTATAGTTGAAAATTTCCCCAACATGGAAAAGGAAATAGTCAAGTCCAAGAGGCACAAAAGTCCCATACAGGATAAACTCAAGGAGAAACACCAGGACAGTAACAAAAACTAAACACAAAGAAAGAATATTAAAAGCAGCAAGGGAAATGCAACAAGTAACATACAAGGGAAACCCCATACATTTAACAGCTTATCTTTCAGCAGCAACTCTGCAGGCCAGAAGAGAATGGCAGGATATATTTAAAGTACTGAAAGGGGAAAATCTACAACTAAGATTACTGTACCCGGCAAGGATCTCATTCAAAATTGACGGAGAAACAAAAACAGTCAGGAAACACAACAGAAGAAAAGAGATCTACAAAATCAACCCCAAACAATTAAGAAAATGACAATAGGAACATACATATCAATAAATTTTACTTTAAATGTAAATGGATTAAATGCTCCAACCAAAAGACACAGACTGGCTGAATGGATACAAAAAGACACATATATATGCTCTCTACAAGAAACCCACTTCAGACCTCAAAACACATAGACTGAAACTGAGAGGATGGAAAAATGTATTTCATGCAAACAGGAAGCAAAAGAAAGCTGAAGTAGCAATCCTCGTATCAGATAAAATAGACTTTAAAATAAAGATTACAAGAGATAAGGAAGGACACTACATAATGATTAAGGAATCAATCCAAGAGGAAGGCATAAGAATTCTAAGTAACTAAGCACCCAACAAGTATTCTTGCCTGGAGAATCCCATGAACAGAGGAGCCTGGTGGGCTACAGTCCAGGGGGTCGCAAAGAGTCAGACACGACTGAGCGACTTCACTTTCACTTTCAAGCACCCAACATAGGAACAACTCAATACGTAAGACCAACACTAACAGACATAAAAAGGGAAATTGACAGTAACACAATAATAGTAGGACACTTTAACACCCCACCCACACCAATGGACAGACCATCAAAACAGAAATTAATAAGGAAACACAAGTCTTAAATGATACATGAGATGGATCTCACTGATATTGTCAGGACATTCCATCCAAATGCAAAAGAATACACCTTCTTCTCAAGTGCACATGGAACATTACCCAGGATAGACCACATCTTGGGTCACAAATCAAACCTCAGTAAATTTAAGAAAACTGAAATTATATCAAGCATCTTCTCAGACCACAACACTATGAGAGACTAGATATCAATTAAAAGAAAAACTGTAATGAGATGGATGAAACTGGAACCTATTATACAGAGTGAACTAAGCCAGAAAGAAAAACACCAATACAGTATACTAACGCATATATATGGAATTTAGAAAGATGGTAACAATAACCCTGTGTACGAGACAGCAAAAGAGACACTGATGTATAGATCAGTCTTATGGACTCTGTGGGAGAGGGAGAGGGTGGGGAGATTTGGGAGAATAGCATTGAAACATGTATAATATCATGTATGAAACGAGTCGCCAGTCCAGGTTCGATGCACGATACTAAATGCTTGGGGCTGGTGCACTGGGATGACCCAGAGGGAGGGTTTGGGGAGGGAGGAGGGAGGAGGCTTCAGGATGGGGAACACAGGTATACCTGTGGCGGATTCATTTCGATATTTGGCAAAACTAATACAATATTGTAAAGTTTAAAAATAAAATAAAATTTAAAAAAAGAAAGAAAGAAAGAAATGATTAGGCGAAAAAAAAAAAGAAAAACTGTAAAAAAAACAGATTTGACATAAACACATGGAGATTAAACAATACATTTCTAAATAACTAACAGGTTACTGAAGAAATCAAAAGGGAAATCAAAAAATTTCTACAAACAAGTGACAATCAAAACACAACTCAAAACGTACAGGATGCAGCAAAAGCAGTTCTAAGAGGAAGTTTATAGTGATACAATCCTACCTCAAGAAACAAGAAAAACAGCAAATAGACAATCTAACTTTACACCTAAAACAACTGGAAAAAGAAGAAACCCCCAAATTAGTAGAAGGAAATAAATCATAAATTTGAGCAGAAATAAATGAAAAGGAAATGAAAGAAACAATAGTAAAGATTAATAAAACTAAAAGCTGGTTCTTTGAGAAGATAAAATTGACAAACCTTTAGCCAGATTCATCAAGAAAAAAGAAGAATCAAATCAACAAAATTAGAAATGAAAAAGAGGTTACAACAGACAATGCAGAAATACAAAGGATTATAAGAGACTGCTATAGTTATATGGCAATAAAATAGATACCCTGGAAGAAATGGACAGATTCTTAGAAAAGTTCAATCTTCTAAGACTGAACTAGGAAGAAACAGAAATTGTGAACAACCCAATTCAAGCACTGAAATTGAAGCTGTGATCAAAAATCTCCCAGAAAACAAAAGCCCAGGACCAGATGGCTTCACAGGAGAATCCTATCAAACATTTAGAGAAGAGCTAATGCCTATCCTTCTAAAAATCTTTCAAAAAATTGCAGAAGAAGGAACACTTCCAAACTCGTTCTATGAGGCCACCATCACCCTGATCAAAATCAGACAAAGACAACACACAAAAAAGAAAACTATAGGCCACTATCACTGATGAACATAGATGCAAAAATCCTCACCAAAATGTTAGTAAACAGAATTTGGCAACACATCAAATAGCTCATACACTACAATCAAGTTCAGTTTATTCCAGGGATGCAAGGATTCTTCAATATACGTAAATCAATCAATGTGATACCCCACATTAACAAATTGAAAGATTAAAACTATATGATCATCCCAATAGATGCAGAATAAAATTCAGCACCTATTTATGATTAAAACTCTTCAAAAATAAAAGCTCTACCACAACACAGTAAAGCCCATATATAAGCCTATAGCAAACATTATTCTCAATGGTGAAAAACTGAAAGCATTCTCCCTAACATCAGGAACAAGACAAGGGTGTCTATTTTCACCACTATTATTCAACATAGTTTTGGAAGTTCTAGCTACAGCAATCAGAGAAGAAAAAGAAACAAAAGGAATCCCGTGGAAAAGAAGTAAAGTCTCACTGTTTGCAGATGACATGACACTGTACACAGAAAACCCTAAAGATAGTACCAGAAAATTACTAGAGCTAACCAGTGAATTTAGCAAAGTTGCAGGATACAAAATCAATATACAGAAATTACTTCCATTTCTATATACTAACAATGAAAAATCAGAAACAGCAATTAAGGAATCAATTCCATTCACCATTACAACAAAAAGAATTAAATATCTAGGAATAAACTTACCTAAGGAGACAAAAGAACTGTACAAAGAAAATTATAAGACACTAATGAAAGAAAGATGACATAAACAGATGGAAAGATATTCCATGTTCCTGGGTAGGAAGAATCAATATTGTGAAAATGAGTATACTACCAAATGCAATCTATGGATTTAATGCAATCCCTATCAAATTATTAACGGCATTTTCCACAGAACCAGAACAAAAAATTTCACAATTCACATGGAAACACAAAGACCCCAAATAGCCAAAGGAGTCTTAACAAAGAAGAATGAAGCTGGAGCAATTAACCTTCCTGACTTCAGGTTATACTACAAAGCTACAGGCATCAGGACAGTACGGTACTGGCATGAAAACAGAAATACAGACCAATGGAACAACATAGAAAGCCTATGGGTACCTTATTTTTGACAAAGGAGGCAATATGGGGCAAAGACAGCCTCTTCAATAAATGGTACTGGGAAAACTGGACAGCTACATGTAAGAAAATGGAATTAGAACACTTTCTAACACCATACACAAAGATAAACTCAAAATGGATTAAAGACCTAAATGTAAGACCAGAAACTATAAAACTCTTAAGAGGAAAACAAAGGCAGAACCCTCTGACATATATTAAACCAAGATCCTCTATGACCCACCTCCTAGAGTAATGGAAATAGAAACAAAAGTAAACAAGTGGGACCTGATTAAACTTAAAAGCTCTTGCACAGCAAAGGAGATTATAAGCAAGGTGAAAAGACAAGCCTCAGAATGGGAAACAATAATAACAAATGGAACAACTGACAAAGGATTAATTTTCAAAATATACAAGCAGCTCATACAACTAAATACCAGAAAAACAAACTTCCCAATCAAAAAGTGGGAAAAAGACCTAAACGGACATTTCTCCAAAGAAGACACACAGATGGCTAACAAACACATGAAAAGATGCTCAACATCACTCATTATTAGAGAAATGTAAATCAAAATTACAATGAGATATCACCTCACACTGGTCAGAATGGCCCTCATCAGAAAGTCTACAAACAAATGCTGGAGAGGGTGTAGAGGAGAGGGTGTGGAGGAGAGGGTGTGGAGAAAAGGGAAGGCTCTTGCACTGTTGGTGGGAATGTAAATTGATCCAGCCACAATAGAAGACGGTATGGAGATTCCTTTAAAAACTAGGAATAAAACCACCATAGGACCCAGCAATCCCACTCCTAGGCATATACCCTGGGGAAACCAAAACTGAAAGAGACACATGTATCCCACTGTTTACTGCAGCACTATTTACAATAGCTAGAACATGGAAGCAACCTAGATGTCCATTGACAGATGAATGGATAAACAAGTTGTAGAACACACACAAAATGGAATATTACTCAGCCATAAAAAGTAATGCATTTGAGTCTGTTCTAATAAGGTGGATGAATCTAGAACCTACTATACAGAGTGAAGTGAGTCAGAAAGATAAATATTGTATTCTAACACATATATACGGAATCTAGAAAAATGGTACTGAAGAAGTTACTTACAGGGGAGCAATGGGGAAACACATAGAGAATAGACTTATGGACATGGGGAAAGGGGAGGAGAGGATGAGATATATGGAAGGAGTAACATAGAAACCTCCATGATATGTAAAATAGATAGCCAACGGGAATTTGCTGTATGGCTTGGGAAACTCTTAACAGGGGCTCTGTATCAACTTAGACTGGTGGGATGGGGAGGGAGATGGGAGGGAGGTTCAAAAGGGAGGGGATATATGTGTATCTATGCCTGATTCATGTTGGGATTTGACAGAAAACAGCAAAATTCTGTAAAGCAATTATCCTTCAATGAAAAATAAATTGTTCTTAAAGTTGAAAAAAATAAATAAATGTATTATCCACCTAATATTCTGTCATTGATAAACTGCATGATTGTGATAACACTGCTAGCAGTGTTAATTTGAAGTTTCTTACTTCAAATTAACAAAAGTAATAACATTGTCATAAATACCAGGGAGCTGACAACTGTTTTGTACCTAAGTTTTCCATCAACAGGATTTAAAAAAAAAAAAATAAATAAATCAAGTAAACTTTCTCCTTAGGTCTGATTTCCTAACTATCAAAATTTTATACATAAAGAGAAACCATTACCATCTCAAGTGTTAGACTACTTTATGATGTAATATAAATAATCCCAAACAAAATCAAGAAAATAAGTCAAGTTACTGTCCTAACACTACAAAAGCATCTACATCTGTAAAGTGGATAAACATATGTACCTAGTAAAACCACAATCAAAACACTCAGGCCCAGACTTCCCTGATGGCTCAGTAGTAGATGGGAATCCATCCACCAATGAAGGGAATAGAGGCTCGATCGCTGGTCTGGTTATAAGATTTCACATGCCACAGCAACTAAGCCCTGGCACCACAACTACTGAGCCCACCAGCGTAGAGGCTGTTCTCCACAAGAGAAGTCACTGCAATGAGAAGCCTGCAGACCACAGTGCACACCACATGGAAGAGTAGCCCTCCCTCACCACAACTAGAGAAAGCCCACGTGCAGCAGTGAAGACCCAGCAGAGCCATATAAATAAATAAAAATAAAACATCCAGGCCCTACTCCTTCCTGTATTCAACAGGAACAAGTAATTCTGGTTATGAGCAATTATCTCTGGTTCTGTAAGCACACATTCTGCTCACCCCCTTTATAACTTTTGATTCCTATGGTATAGTATCTAAAATGAAGATGGAGGTTTAGCATGATAATGAATTCCAGTCATTGAAGAAATAACTTGAATCCTTAGGATAAAATATCTACTGATGCAGAAAGTATAAGAATGCATAACATTTTCAGAAGTAAAAGGACTTTAGACTCCACTGTAAATTGTTTACTCAGCCAGAATGACTAGAACATTCTCTTTAATCTGGATTTTAGTATAAATGCACATACAAACAATGCACAAATGTTGGTTATGAGTAATGGTTCACATTTAAAGGTTTAGAACAATTAATATTCTCAAACACAATACTGTTAAGTGATGATATAATAACCATTAAGTATAATATTTTTAAGTTAATTCTATTAATTCCTACACCTAAAGTTACCAGCCAAATAAAAATCAAAAACATAAAATTGTAAAGCATAAGAATTATACCGCAGAGAATTCCCTGGCGGTCAGTGGTTAGGACTCTGCACTTCCACTGCAGAGGACACAGGTTTGATCCCCCAGATTGGGGAACTAAGATTCCACAAGAAGCACGGTGATACAGCAGATCCTGGTGATCCAGTGGATTAAGAGTCCACCTGCCAATGCAGGGGACACAGCTTTGACCCCTGGGCCAGGAAGATTCTACATGCCATGGACAACTAGAGCTCATGCACCACAATTGATAAGTCCCTGAGCTGCAACTACTGAATTTAACTGTCATTAAATAATGACATTTAATTAATCATTTAAATGACATTTAAATAATCATTTAATTGTCAACTACTGAAGCCCTTGTGCCTAGACCCTGTACTCTGCAACAAGAGTAGCTACTGTAGTGAGAAACCCACGTACTGCAACTCCCACTCATCCTAACTAGACAAAGATGCAGTACAACCAAAAATAAACAGATAAATAATCTAAAAAAAATCATAGTCTTATTTCTCTGTGCTGTTTCTAATGAAAATGTTATGTAAGATCTCAACCACGTGATGAAGATTTTTGAAAACTCAGTCTCACTTACTGTGGATTCCAAATTGTCCATCGTCAATAATAATTTCACTTTCTAAAATTGAAGGAAAATAGAAAACTTAGTTAAAATTCATGATGTACACACAGAATGAACAACTGAGAAATTACCCACCTTAAGGATTTTTTTTTAATTAATTAAAAATATAAAGCATCCCAAAGTGAATAAGCATATTTATTGTAGCCCTCAATAAAGAAACCCCTTTTAAGGAGGCTATCAGACAGTAATAGTTCTTACATTCATGGTGATTATTCACAATGTTACAAGGAAGAGAAAAGAAAAGTCCTCAGAGAGGTGCTCCAGGCTAGAGGCACTGGGACAAATGTTTATACTAACCAATATATGAGACTGACAAGTTGCTGAACAATATCGCCTGGTTTTTTTCAAACCAAAGGTCTTGGCACAATTAAAATGCTTATTCTCACATAGTGCCTATTCTGATCTTAAATATAATGCTCCTCAAACCCCAACTATTCTCTACAGCCAGCTAAAAGCTTTTCAAACAGCATAAACTTACCTGTATACATAGAGCTGTGAGGAACTACCAAAAGGTAAGTGCTCCCTTCCAACAGAAATGTCAACTAAATGAGAAAAACTGTTAATCCCCACCCTCTAAGTAAAATACTGATTATCTTCCCTGCTACTTCATTCCCCAGTTTACTTTAAACATAAATCTGAAATAATTGTCAAAATAAGTGTGATAGTTTCCAGTAAAGATTCTCTGGTATATTTCACACAGCTCTTAAGTTCAGAAGTTATACTTCCCAAAAGCTTAAAATAAATTTATTAAAAAGATCAGAAACAAAAATCATCCTACCTCTCAAAGAAAATATATTTAATTGCAGGATGCTTCAAAATGCAATTTTTTAAATATTCAATTCCTAATATTTTCCAACCTCAGTATAATTCTAAAGTACACTATCATAACAATTATAAATATAGTATCAGAAATGTATTAAAACATGCAAAAATAAAATCCAACAGAGGATGGAACAAGATATTTGTTTAAACGAGATGTGTCCTTGATGCAGGGTAAAGCAGAATCACTCATTATTTTCTAATCTAAGCTAGTAACTAACAAGCCATTTATTATCTTTAAATTATAATTTTTTCTAGAAACTAAAAGATTTCTCAGCACTAATTTATACACAAAACCAAGTGGGTAATTTAATGTATGTGCAAAGAATTTCAAATTTCAATCTCAGTATGGAAAAGGAAATTCAAAAATACTTGTATGAAGAGAAATGCCACCGTTGGGCATAAGAAAACTAAACAACACTTAAACAAACAAAAAAAAATTATCTGAATAGCAACTTTAACATAGCCAGCAGGGTATTGGGGGAAAATGTCTGCTACAACCAGGAAATTTGAATTCATTCATACAAGTTTATTCAAATATTCACTAGTTTAAAAAAAAAACACACACAATAAATAAAATAACATACTACTCAAAGTTAAAAGAATCATTGTTTTGTGTTAGTTCTTTCCTTGAATGTTCTCTAAGTTTTCTGAGCAAGTAATCAAAGCCACAGACGGATGCTCAGTTAAGAAAAATGCTATTTTACAAACTTTTGTAACTACTCCAAATGGAAATATATATTCCATAAAGTCATCTAACCCAAGAAATTAAAAATAACTAGACAAAGGTTTCTAATTAAGTTTACAAAGAAAGGCAATTAAGAACTGCTTAGTTTTGAAAGTAAGACACTAAGTGAAACTTGTGGTATTGACAATGCATTTACCTTAAACTTTAAAATAAATATTTATTAAATCTCACTAAGCCAATGTGCAGCATATTAGTAACTTTATGCATATGCCTCAAACAGATGCAGTTAATGCCCATACCTAAAGGGGTTATTGATCGTGGTTGTAGATGAGTCTCCCACTTGTGAACTATGACTTGACATGGGCCACCGATAGTCTGCAATTTAAAAGTTAAACGTCTGCAATAATTTCTTGTATCTTATTTTCTACCCATGATGTCATTAGATGTTTGTGGCCTAAGTCTTATACTAAGCATGAAACCAAGAGATTCATCTTGTTAATATCAATATTATAATGCCCCAAATTAGGAATGTACCAGGTCACAAAACATGATGAACGCTGGAAGAAAATGAGGGTGAGGAAGTAAACAAAGAAAAATGAGATGAACTGGCACATAAAACCGTTCTAAACCCATTCTTTAATCTGCCTGCAATACTCAGTTTAATCGTTAACTGATACTCTGTTCTGAGTTAAATTAACAGCAAATACACATTATGTTCCGTATATCGGCAGTCAATGTGATTACTGGAAGAAGCATCTCATCTGAAGTAACTCTTCAAGGGTTTGGAAAAAGCTGAAACTCTCCGATAGAAATAAACAGTAAGAACAAATACTGTAAGATCAATTATTGCAAGTATGCAAGGAACTAAAAGGCATCATAAAGTTCTTCATTTCATGTATTTTAAAACTGCTAAGTAGGTAACAGGAAGAATATCAGATCCTCATATCAGAGTAACCCGTGCTTTTAAGGAGCACAAGAAGCCCCTTCCTTCAGGAAAGGAAACATGCATGGGTAAATCTGAAGAACAAGTTTAATTAAATGGGAGTAGGCATCCAGTTTTACTCTTCATGCCTTGAAGTTTATAAATTCATACAGTGTGAAAAATTATAATACTTGTCTTCTGTTATCGAGTTGTCTCATTAAAAAGAAAGTTAAAGTGTTAGTTGCCCAGTCATGTCTGACTCTTGCCGACCCCATGGACTGTAGCCTGTCAGGCTCCTCTGTCCATGGGATTTCCCAGGCAAGAACACTGGAGTGGGTAACCAATCCCTTCTCCAGGGTATCTTCCCAACCCAGGGATTGAACCCAGGTCTCCTACACATTTCAGGCAGTTTCTTTACCATCTGAGCCACCAGGAAAGCCCAGCCTTATGTATTGTTGATAATGTCTACAGCAATTTAAAAGCTAGAATGAACTACCACAAAGACTCTTTTGTGTGTTCCTAAGGGACTAAAGTATGAAGTGCTTCCTAATTTTCATCAAAAACAAACAAACAAACTTGACTAATTAAACTTATGTGCCAAAAACAATCCTTTACATATTTTAAAAGCAAAATTTCAAACCTAACAAGGTTTGACAACCTAACAAGGTATTTTTTCTTCCTGAAAAAGAAATTTAATAAAATACAAAAAAGCAAAAAGAAAACAAAATCACCCATTATCACATCACTTATAGACAATCATTATCAATACTTTCACATATTCAAATTCTTTTCTAGGTATGTATTATATATACTCTTAAGTCTGGAACATGTACATTTCTCCCTATAGTACATCTGTAGATGGCATTAAATACTCTTTTTCTAGGATTTCAATATTGATTTAAGAAATGTGCCAAATGACAGTAAGTATGTAACAAGTTAGGCAAGAGAGAATTCTGCTACTTAAAATATCCAGAGGCTAAAACCTTATTTAAAACTTGCAAACTTTCAAAGTTTGAAAACTAACATTACATTAGATATACATTCAATTCCTTAATCCTGGGACAATACAGGAACTCATTTTCTCCGGCTGAATACATCCTTGTCATAAGAGTTCATTTGTGAATTGATAATAAACTGTGTAGACGTTTTTAAAAAAATGTAATGTGAAAGTGTTCATCTTAAAATATGGTGAATTATGTTTAAAAACGAGGAACATTTGATCCTGCATCTGTTAGATATTTTTTACTAAAACTTTTTGCTATCATTTTTCTGTATTTTCACAGATAAAACTTTATAATCCTCAAAAGATGCACATATATATTAAAAATAGGAATATTTCTTAGCAATAATGGGCAACCAGAACTAACCAACCTATTCCTATTCCCCATGTCCCCTGCACCCTCCTCAAAAAAAAATCCTCTTTGCTACAAAAATGCTATAGATCCATACTGTTACAAAAGTTACTAGTGAAATGCGACTTGAAAGGGTGCCATGAATGTAACAGTAAATACCAGTGGGCATTAAAAGTGAGTAGAAGAGAGACTGTTTCTGTTTTAATTCTGGTATCAGAGGAAGTTCTCAAAGTGCTGACTGCAGTATCTATAATCATATAAGAATAACCCTGTGGATTAAACATTTGAAAATGAACATATTGTAGTAATTAAGTTTAAAAACTTCACCCCTGTCTGTTTTAGTAACAAACCCTCTAATCACAGAATAAAGCAAATGAGGCTCGAACAGAATGGAGTTTTGAGGAGCAGTCCGAAGGGCCAATTACAAGTCCAAAGGGCTTGTGAGTCTACAAGCATTCACATTAAAAATTCATGACTGGTACATAAAACGTTACGGTACTGACAAATGAACCAAATCTTAAAACACACTGAATTTCCAAAATTGTAACGCCTACTTTATTAAACTTCAGAAGGTAATCTTAAATTCTGGCTTACTAATATTTTTTCAAACAAAAAGAACTTAAGACTTGAGCACTGGGAAATTAAAGATCTCAGTAACAATTCCAAAACATGCAGTCCTTTTTAATACTGTAAATGTAATAAGTCTTAGAAAGATCTTAGGAAAAGAACAAGAGTTCCATTCTGTAAAAGACTATCAAAATGTTAAGTGCTTTGGAGTGAAACGGAAGGTGGCTCTTTGGAGAAAAAAAGTAACCATTAGCCCAAAACAGTATTCTAGTAACAGTACTGTTTGAGTTATTTCACATCTTATTTGTATTATTATTATTGAAAGTCACTCAGTCGTGTCTTTGCAACCCCATGGACTATACAGTCCATGGATTTGATTTCTCCAGGCCAGAATACTGGAGTGGGTAGCCTTTCCCTTCTCCAGGGGATCTTCCTGACCCAGGAAATCAAACCAGGGTCTCCTACATTGCAGGCGGATTCTTTATCAACTGAACTATCACGTAAGCCCATCTTAGCATGTATTGAATCAGATGATTGCTGGAACACTTTTCAAAATGTGTATTAACAAAACAAACAAACAAAAAAAATGTTTCCAGAAAAACATCATAATGACTGCCTTCTTAAACAGTTATTAATTGACATCATTCAGCTACATCAAGCACTGAGAAACAAGAAAGATTATATAACATATAGAGTGCAGTTTTTGTTCTTAACAAACCACCAAGCAAAATTATCACTATCATGTAATATCACTGCTTTCAAATATCATAAAAACTGTTAAGTGTAAATTTTAGAAATTTCACTGTTTTCTTTCTACAATTTTGAAAGAAATGCCCATGTGAAAGGAGCTCACACCTGAAGTCAATTCCCCTGCAACTGGTAATTCCCCCATTCCCCACCCACAGTGAAGACTGCTACCATGTCCTGCCTGCCAACGTTTGCACACGGTCGGGTGTTGCTCCAAGATTTGTTTCATACATGCAAGCTTCCCCATTCATTAAACTACTGATGTCTCCATAAAAAAGAAAAAAAGAAAGGGACTCTGAAGAATTTTTTCAGAGGCCAGATATGTAGTTATTTTAAAATCACTATTTTTAATAAGACCAGTAAGAAACAACTGTCTGCCTATCAGATGATTGATTCTTTTGTTAAAGGATTTAAACAATAATCAAGGGAGATTAACCACAAGATAAAAAAATTTATAATGAATCTAATTATGAGTGAATGTTAACACCTGTAAAAATTAAAAATAGATGTTATTGTAAAATAAAGAGCTGTTTCACTGAAATGAATGAAAAATTTCAAAGACAATATAATCTTAGTATGAGACAATCCCTAATTCCAGGCACAAATAAAAAGGGGTGAACATGGATTTAAAAATGCTTAAGTTACATGTTAATTCAAAAATTATCTTTGGTGAAGATGCGAAAATAATGGGTTATCTGCAGACTCACAGCAATGTTTCCATTCCAAGAATATCTACTATTTTTGTGTGCTATGTTAAAATATATTTGTTACCTGTAAAATTATTTTAAAATTCAATTATTAATACCTTATTCTAATTCTACAAAGTATAAGAATATGAAAAATTACGAGAAAAAGAACCTCAAGACTCCTCTAAACTAAGAGGAATATGCCAGAAAGAGCAAATTATGAAGAGAAACTATGAATGGTAAAATGTTCTATAGAAAAGTTTTAGCAATGAAAGGGACCTAAAAAATCTACAGTTTAAACCCTTCATTTTACGGATGAGGAAGCTGAATTCTGAAGGTCAAGCGACAACATCACAAGATTTTTTTTAGGTCCTACAACTGCCTGGATAGACTATTGAAAACTTTTGACTCAGTAAAATTAACCTTATTACCCATTTCAGTTTTTCAATGCTTTTGTAATTATTTTTCTTTCCAATCATTCTTTATATTCATAAAACATATACTCTAATGATTTACATCATTTAACAATTTAAGATTCCTTGCACATTGGTTCTATCATTGCACAATTGAGACAAAGTTTCTATTTAAAATCATTATTCATTTAAAAAGCGCCACCAACTTTAAAAAGAAAAGCGTCACTTTAAGCTGGCATATGGGGGAAAAAACTCTCTAGCCATATGCATGGAATTTATTATGTGGCTATCGACGCTATTGACTCTATTCCATGAAAAACATACTTACCATGGCAGCCCCTGCATCACACGGTACATGTGTACACGATACAGAGCACCTACTTAAAGAAACACACTCACCAACACATACTGTAAACTTTTGCAAGTATTACAAGGGGAAAAACTTGTTTCTTACTGTAAACAGAATTCTTGCCAATTTTTTGAAAAGACATTTTGGATTGATTTGCTGCTTTTGGTTACATCTTCAATGAAAAGAGAAAATAGATTGGCTTAATTTGACCTGTGTTGCCAACAGTCTTACTTTAGGAAACTATGCCCAAAGGATTCATTATGATTTTTCTTGTCCAGATGCCCCCTTAAGTAAAATTTAATTAATTTCACATGCTACAGATTTCATATACTAGGATCCTCAAATAAGCTTAGTCATAAGCGCTATGATCTACATTCTATGCACAAATGTTTACTGTATACTAAAGAATTCTGCCACAATCCAACCCCTCAGCCAAATAAATGATCTTTTCCCAAGCCATTAAAGTGAGACTATTGTCAAGATAAGCCAACATAATGATCAACTATAATGTAATTTAATTTTAATTACTGAGTATATTCACAATATATTTTTGGAATAAGAAACGTAATAGGTGCAAAAGACAGCTGAAGTGGGTTTGTCAGTTTTTTTTTGGTTGTTGTTTTTTATAATGGTGGCTAAAGAGACTGAGGAAACAGTGGCTGCTTGCATTTTTTTTCTCACATATATTCAAGGACCCCACAGGGAAATACATTTTTAAAAAGATCTAATCCACATTCTGCTTCCTAGACTCCTGCTTAAGCTCTTTTTCACATGCAGCCCAAAGTGTGCTCAGATAAAAATCTGAAAGAAAAGAATCCTTTCAGCAAGCAACTATCTTTAAAATAAGAAAGAATCGATTTTCTTTTCTAAACATAAAAATGAAAATGATCCCAAAATAATAAGCCATTGTGAGCAAGCAGATTTAGAGCTAACTGATACTTCAAAGCCTTTAGAAAAGATCCTGATTTATCAACACCATCACTGAAAAAAATCTAAAAAGAATGACTTCAGTTTTGACAGCAGTTAATGCAGCCACTAAGAGTTGGCTGCAGTGAAATAATTTTTAAAACAGTTACTTAAAAGTTGGCTATATACTCCTCTAAATATATTGTACCACAAACAAATCAAAAACATGAAACAAACAGAAAAACCCTTACTACTGGTTACTAACTAGTTCACAAAAGTTATAGAAAATGCACACCTATCAAGAACATTTATCATTAAAACCAATTTCATGATAAGAATATTGCAGAACATACTTACTATTAGTCTTTTAAAAAAATTCCACTGCACACACTGTCTGCCTCTGAAGTGGCTATTTCCTTTCTTTTGGGTACTGAAACATTATTAATCTAGAGTTCTTTTTTCCTTATTTGATCAAAACAAACTCATTTTACTTTTAATGTTTCCAAACTTATTTGCTTTTGAAAGAAGTGTTCTAAAGAAACTGGAAACTAGATAAAGAAAACATACCTTTGGTTCTAAAAAGCACCCTTTGAAATAGCGGTACTGAACTGATACTCCTCTACTTAGTACAATGGTTGCTTTCCATAACATGCTGTGAGAAAAAAAGAAAGCAGCAGCATCAGTATCAAACTAAAATGCAAGACTTCATTAATTCATAAAATCCTTCAAGTAAGATGTGTAATCAATACCATTTATCCCTACAAAAATTTTTATTCGAGGTCTGATATCAACTGGGAACTGGGAACATAATACCATGCTGGGCCCCATGGAGCTATGGGGCTCAAGACCTTTGTGTCCCCCATTTCTTTGATTAATAAACAACCTTCATTCAGTCTCCATGACCATCCCTGAGTTCCAATGGGCAGATTCCAGCAGTTCTTAATTAGGGAAGGGAGGGGATGCAAGACCAGGGAGAAAGGAACAGTCAAGAGCAGCCTTGTGGCAAGGTCCTATTTCCCTACTAAGGATACATACAACAGTTATCCTTGAGCTATTTTACAGATACTGAAATCCCCTGCAGGTGGGAGAAGTCAATGGTATGCAGCCCACAAGCATGAAGACCCCAGACCAGTTAGACCTGAAGGTTTATGAAGTTGACTCCCATTTACCTCACCCATCAGAAGAAATGTCCACCGAGCTGATCACGCCTTCTTTGAGCAATTACTATAAAACTTTTGACTATCTTTCCCAATTTGGGACACATAGTTTTGAGGGGATTAGCCCATTGTGGCCTGCTTTGCCTAGCAAAGCAATAAAGCTGTCCTTTTCTACTTCAACCAAAACTCTTTTGTCTCCAAGATTCATTTTGGCGTTGATGTACAGAGAAGCTGAGCTTTAGGCATCAAACACAGTGATGAGTAAGGCAGAAAAAGTCTTATCTTCAAGGAGAGTGCTTGCTTACGTGAATAGACAAACAAACATAGGAAGGACTAGCTGACCTTTCTGAGGGGACAAATTTTGGAGGGAGACCTCACAAGAGCTATCTGAGCTGAGACCTTAACAATGAGTCATACAAAGAACCAGAAATATTCCAAACAAAAAAAGGCAAGCAAACACTGCAGACTTCTGAATCTCTTCACTTTTCACTTAGCTAGGGATGTTGCTGCTGCTGCGGCTGCTAAGTCGCATCAGTCGTGCCTGACTCTGTGCGACCCCATAGACGGGAGCCTACCAGGCTCCCCTGTCCCTGGCATTCTCCAGGCAAGAACACTGGAGTGGGTTGCCATTTCCTTCTCCAATGCAGGAAAGTGAAAAGTAAAAGTGAAGTTGCTCAGTCGTGTCCGACTCTTAGCGAGCCCATGGACTGGAGCCTACCAGGCTCCTCCGTCCATGGGATTTTCCAGGCAAGAGTACTGCAGTGGGTTGCTACTGCCTTCTCTGAGCTAAGGATGTTACAGGGCTGCTAAGAGGCTTTGAGGCTAAGGTCACTGACTTAACCGCCTGTTTCCACTGTCTCTTATTCTCCTGCCCAGCCTCTAGCTATTCCCCCCAAGTCAAGCAGAGTCTGTGTCTTATTTGTTTGTAAGTAAGTCTTACAACTTAATGTCTTCCTTTGAACTATTCTATTCTAACATATTCTAAACGCTATTTCTAAAGTTTGGACTCAACAGTTAAAGAATTCACTACAGTTCAAGATTATAAGTAATTTTTAACTTCAAATCATAGACGAATAGCATTTAAAGTGTGCTCCCAGGACTATATTACCTAGGAGCTTGTAGAAATGCAAAATCTCAGAATACATCTAAAACTACTGAATTGGAAACTCCCAGGGAGGGCCCAAGCACTCTGTAATTTAACAAGCCTCCAGGCTCTGATGATGAACACTTAAGTTTGAGAGCCCATGTCATAGATCATTACCCAAACATTAACTCAGCATGAATAGTTCAGTGACTAAACAGGAGCTCCGTGTGTTCTTCCATGATACCAGATGGTCAGCAATGCTCCCCACCTGGCTCTGCCAAGACAGACTTAAGGCATTACCCTTACTCTGACTCAATTCTGGTCTCTAACAAATATCCACAACCAGCTGTCAACCCTTGTCTCCAGCTACAACAATCAGATTAACCTGGCAATAATAAAATACATATGTCCTGGCTCCACCTTGGGACACTGGTTTCATAGGTCTGCAGTGAAGCCTGGCCACATGGAGTTCGATACACTGGATGCATATGGTTGAGAAACACTGCTGCACAGCAAGGACAGACCAAATGCTCAGCACATATGCCCTGACTACTTCTCCCTGATAAGCCTCAGAATCCTCTTCAATACAGGGCTCTAGATAGATTCCACCAACTCTGGGGTGAAACTTAGTTCCCATCTCTGCTACCAAAATTATGGCAAATGTCCAGTATTATTTCATAGATAAAATCAACCAGATTAAGTGCAACTTGCCCCGGATGTGCACAGAATTAATATGCTTTAAAAATGTGTTGGGGTCCCTCTGCCATGCATTATTTATCCATCTTCCAGGAGTAGGGCCTAAGCATATGTACTTTTTTAAAAAAGCCCCTTTTAAAAGTGCAAAGTCCTTTTAAAATAATTTTTTAAAGTGGTTTCAGGACTTTCCTGGGTCTAGTGGTTAAGAATTTGCCTGCCAGTGCAGGAGACAAGGGTTCAGTCCCTGGTCCTGGAAGATCCCAAATGCCAGGGAGCAACTAAGCCTGTGCACAACAATGGCACCCACGTGCTACAATTACTGAAGCCCTCGGGCCCTAGAGCCCTGCTTCACAACAAGAGAAGGCACTGCAATGAGAAGACAGGTAATAGGGCAGATCAAGAATTCAGAGCAGAGGTAAACAAGTTCAGAAGGACATGAGGTTTCACCTCAGACAAGAGTGACAGATCCACAAATCAAGGAAAAAATAGCCACTTGAAGAGAATAAACATTTCATTTGTCTGTGACCCCAATATCGTTTGTCAACAGAATTTAATATATATATAAACAGAAGAGAATTGGTTGAGAAAACGTGTCACACAAATGACAGGGAAAATGGTATTCTATGTGTTTGTTCTCTTTTCCTAAGAGAACATTATGGTCTTGTTCTACTTTCCCTGTTATTTCCCTGTGCTCCTCAAACTATCTGCTGTGAAGGACCAGTTTCTGTTTCTGTTACCCTACCAATACTTCTGGTCTACAACACATCCAGTTCAATAAGTCCATTACATGTATCGGTGTCCTAGCAATGTCAAATTGCTGTAACCATTTCTAAACACTTGCTCTCAGTTTGTGCATTTCTCACATCATGCACTAATAAAAAATGTTTTTTGTCTAACACTGGGTCTACAGGCCACAGTTTTAGCAGAACTGCTTAATAATCATCTAATCTGATGTTTCTCCCTGGGTGCACTGCATGTATTTGTACACTACTTACAATCTCATCTCTCCTTTACCCCCACACATACATTTTGACAATCAGTAACACTTCAAAAATATCTGCAGGCAGAGGATTACCGTTGTTCACATCACTGATTCTATCCTAACCTCTTTACCACGTAGATGATGGAACTAAGGCTTAAGAGATATGGGATCTGCCCCAAATCAGAATGGCAGAAATGAACTGGCACCCAGGCCCTCCTTTCTCCACTCCAATGCACCAACACACCCATGCTAAGTTTAGTGCTGTAATTAATGTCAGTAGTGAACTCATTTCATTAGCTAAAAATTCTAATGCTGTGTTCTACTCTCTGCTTTTAATAGTATATATGTCTCAAGAAAATTATTTCTTAGGCTAAAGCAAAAACTACATTTTTTAAAAAGAGTATGTACCAAGAAGCCAAAGACAATGTCTTAAAAAGATTTTTAAAATAAGAAACAACAATATAAGCCTGTTTAGAAACATGGTATTAAGTACCAAAAGATGCAGCTAACAGCCAAGACTTGAAACTATTTGAGGTCAAAACTGAGAAACAAAGGAACTTGTTTTTTACAGCAAAGTTTGTAAAATGACTTTACTCTGTATGCATATGTGATAAGTTTGCTAAAAACTAAAAGAAAAATACACCAAGATATCTTTAAAGAAAAAAAAAAAAACAGGTTTATAATCTGAATGTCACAATTGTTTGGTAATATGACATGTCCATGCTTACCTTTCACCTGTTTCATTCTCTGGAAGAAGAGCCACAGCTTTTTGAGGATTCCAGTTTCCCAAAGCATCACAGCTTCCACATATTGCAAAAACCTCTCCTAAAAAACCATAATGGGTTAAGTAGGAACATCTCATTTTGTTTCAGGAAGTTGCACTGGTTTAACAGGCTGCAGAGTCCCCTTTACCAGAGATGAAAGGGCTTCACTGGAGAAATGGGTTTGAACCCAGGTGGCACACACACTAGCACGTGTGGTTTTTTGGGGGGTTTCTTTTTTCTGTTTTGATTATACCTGCATTATTAATCTGACCCACCTCTACAGAACCAAAGGCAGAGAAAAGGAAGGATGTACAGGAACAGAATTTTCTTCATTTTTCAACTACTTACTGAGCCAATAATGAGCACCAAGAAGACAAAGTGATCAAGCCACAGTCCTTGTCTTCAAGGCAGCTTCCAATTTAAAGGGGAAAACACTAAAGGCATGTAAGTATCCTAGAGAAATAATAATTTATATTTTCCAGGAACTCAAACAGTAGCTATCAAGAAGTTAAAGATCAAGAAAATTATCAATGGGACATGAGCAATGTAACCATCACTAAAAAAAAAAAAACCCTCAATACAAAACTAGCGAAAAATCTAGTATTCTTTACTTAAAAAAAAAAAAAAAGACTATCACACTTCATCTGAACACTTCTCAACACACAAACCAACATCACCTATATTTGCTAATTTCATACATTTAGCAAAAGTCTACAAGTTCTTGAATATAATTATGCAGAAGTCTTTAACTTATATATCAACACATTCTGAATTACTGTAATTAAAATTCATGAAGAAAAAGACAATGAACTGAGCCCAAATGAACAAAACTTCAGGATAAACTCCTTCACACTCTGTGTAGCTTGGCTTCCAAGCTTTGGACACTATTCCAGTAAGACTGAAGCTATACTTGGCTTTGGCGACCTGCATGAGCATTTTGTATACTTGGACTATCTAAAACTTAACTAAAATCACAAGTGTGGTAGTCATTCAGAAGTTTTCAGGGTTCTAAATACATGTCTATAAAGGCATACGGTGGTTATACATAAAGATTTCATTTTAAAATATTCACCAATCCTTAAAGTAATCAGATTTTTTTTTTTGCAATTAACTTAGGTTATCACTACCTTTTCTGATGTAAAGGAAAAAAAGATAAACACTTTTGTTAAAAACAAAGCACAAATATTTATTCTCAAGATCACATATGCTGCTATGCATACGTATAGCATATGAGATGGTTCCTAGCTCAAAGTATAGATTATCATAAAAATCACTGATTCAGGCCTGTTATATTTCTTTTATAAAGGAGAGTCTCATCAAACTTTTTCATGGACTCAGTTATTTCCTATTCCCACACAAAACAGTAGCTACTCTTTGTTCTGGAAAGAACATGTATCAGACATGGAAAAAAGTGAAACCTGGACAAACTTGGTTACTTTCCTTCTATATAAAAGCTCCTGCATTTAACCAACACCCTCCTACAATGTTACTCTTTCTGCTGATTGCCTTTGAATATGGCTTCTATGAGGAAAAAAGGGAAACTTTTTACTAGAATAGGCCTCTTTCTTTCATTGGCTTTCATTTATCAAGAGACTTGAATGCTAACTAAAGGAATTTCAAACAGTACTGCCACATATTTTTAACTTCTTCCCTCTAACTTCACCCCTCTCTGCACTCTCTCCACATTTAGCAGAGAATACATCCTCGTTGTTTTGAGGAGGAACACAAGATTTAGGCAGAAGGTGACAGTCCTTGTCCATCCACTTCCTTTCCTCTTACTTAGATTCAGCTACATTCACATCTACCACTATCTTCCCTCTAGTCCTTCAGGAATTACATCGTGTCAAGCTGACTCCTCTAGAGTTAATTCTGCAGTCATCTTCTTTGTCTGACATGGTCAGCCCCTTCTAGCTTAAAGTGCCTATGCACAAAAGTCAATAAAAGATACAGGTCTGCAGTCTTCTCTCCACAAAGGAGATTACACACTGGACAAGAGGTGAGTACTGGACCCAAGAGACCAGCAATCTTCAACCTGCAGAATCTTGCCCAGAGGTGGAGCTGTCCAATATTATCTTGGCTAAGAATGTGTGTTAGACAAACACACACTATCAGGTGCTGTAATAGCTTCTGGATCAAAGATGCTTGATATATAGAATGAGTAAGTTAAGAGGTAGTGGGAAGGGGCACAGATCTAAACAAAGAAAACAATTTGAAAAAGCCCCAAAGGAGAAAAGGAATGCAACAGATTTGAGGACTGGCCAGTGTAACCAGAGTGCATTAAACAAGGAAGTATATAACCCAGGCATGATACTGTATTTTTCTATTGTTCATTTTTTGGGCTACACTGTGCAGGCATGTAGGATCTTAGTTCCCTGACCAGTGATTGAAAGAGGATAGAATTCATGCCCTCTGCAATGGAAGCCAGGAAGGAGTCTTAACCACTGTGCTACCAGGGAAGGCCCAAGGTGTGATTGCTCTGACGTGCTACCTTACACTCAAATTATTTCACACTGCTTTAGTAGATAGCAAAAAAATACAATGAAGCTTTTAAAAACAGATGTATAAGTAAGGAAAAAATTTATCTTAGCCAAATATTTAACCAACTTTTCACACTAGAAACATTTCCATCATTTTCATGCAACTTAAAACCTCTCTCACTGCTGAGGGCCCAAGTTCAATCCCTAGTCAGGGAACAACTAAGATCCCACAAGCCGTGGGTGTGACCAAAAAAAAAAACAGCTCAAATATCTTTATCCTATGCAAAATTCACAGCTTTCCTGGAAAATATGAGAATAAGACACTATTTGAGACAGCTTTTTGTTTTTTTCCTTGGGCTTACTATGCTCCAAGCACATTTCCGTTATCAGGCATGCCCTGAAGATACTTTCATCTAAAAATTAGAAAGATATTTAAAAAAATAAATAAAAATTAGGTCCACTCTAGTAACAACTCTATATTTAAGATAATCCAGATAAGGAAAATGTAATTTTTAAAAATGTTTAAAAGTAAAGCTTTACAATACCTGGTAAAAGAGTTCCTCTTATTTCAAAGGTAACCTGAGAAGGTGTCATTCTGATGGATTTATTTTAGGATGTCGTGCTATAAAGAAAAAGATGATGTCATTTATAGTACATCTAGATAGCTACCACCAAGAAATAAGCTAAAAAGCACAAAACAAAAATGAATCTCAACTGTGAGCAAAAGATTTCAGAGACTAGAGAGACTGAATTATTTGGGAATTACCCAGCAAGTCTTAGGGCCTAATGTTACAAACCTATTCTGTAAGAATGCATGGACCAGAAAAAAATTGCAAAACAAGTGTATCCAAGCTTTTTTTCTTCTTAGAATTCAAGACTATCTTGTCACACAGTTACTCCTCTAATAAGCAGCTGTTTTGAACTCCACCTATCTTTCCTGACCAGGCTCATGTTTACAGTGGAGGGAAATATACACACACACACAACTACAGACAGAAAAAAGCTTGGCTCAAGGTAAGATGGTTCCAATTTTAACAACAAGAAAACATTCAAAGAACTTAAGCACCATCCACTGAAAAACTGGTTATGTTTCGTAACAAGTTTGAGAATCTGCTTCTAAATGACCTGATAGCTTAAAAAAGACAAAACTCATTGCCCTACAAATCGCTTTTCAAGTTTCTCTTTATTAACTATAGGGCCATCATTACTCCAGTCCCATAGTCTCAACTCTGTAATCTATTACCAAACCCTGTAGATACAAATTTATCTTACATACATGCCTTTCTAAGTTTAAACTTCTTTAAAAACTCAAGCCTCCTACTTATATTTTGTCTTCCAATCACTTTCCAACAATACATTTTTATGTCAATTAGAATGCTTCTCACTTCCCTGGCTTAGAATCACTTCCATTATTTTACAGAAATCTAAATCCCTAAGCTCCTGGTGTCCTTTACTCCTTTAGCCACATCTTCGCTCCAGCTTGCTTTCCATTTCTTTGCTGTTTTTCCCAGCCTAACCAACTTATTCACCTTACCATCTCTTTATTTAAGTACTTAAGATAGGAAATTTTTAAAGACTTTAATGTACATCAATTCTCACGCAGTTTATAGAATTTAAATATAGAAAGAACACATACTCCACACAAAAGGCCACATCATATTGTACATAAGCTATCCCAACACCTCCAAAAAAACTTTTGTACCCTCAATCCATCAATGTTCCTAAAAGAACTCCAATGTCTTAATGTCATTTCCATTAATTTTTCAGCTTAAGTACTGTTTATTTGCATTTATACATTTTATTTAAAAAAAAAAATCCTGAAGTACCTTTCTCAGCTATTCATTCTTCCATTTTTGCTATGCTCCCTTCCCCTCCCTGTGAACACATGCACAACTCCGCAATGGTCATTTAATGAACACTAACACCCACAGTTAACCACACTTTCAAGTCAAAGCAGACAGATCTAAAGCAGCGGTTGCCACTGGAAGCAATTTTGTCCTCTAAGGGTATCTGGCAATGTCAGGAGACATTTCTGGTTGCCACAACTGTGGGTGATGCTCCTGGCATCTAGTGGTAAAAGCTAGGAGTGCTGCTCAACACCATATAATGCATAGAACAGCGCTCCAGAAATAATTATCCAGCTCCAAGTATCAAGAGGGCTAAGGATGAGGAATCTCTAATAACTAACCCTCGTGGGGGCTGCAATGAAAATCAAGAGTCACTATGCATCATCTCACCTACATCAATTATAAAATGTAAATATACTAAATAAACTAATCAAGTGAAGTCAAAGTCGCTTAGTCGTGTGGGACTCTTGGCAACACCAGACTGTAGCCCACCAGGCTCCTCTGTCCATGGAAATCTCCAGGCTAGGAGTGGGTAGCCATTCCCTTCTCCAGGTGATCCTCCCAAACCAGGGATTGAATCCAGGTCTCCCACATTACCATCTAAGCCACCAGGAAGACCATCAGTCAACGTGGTTTCCTGTCACTTGTCTAAAGAAATCCCTATTTAGTAACTCTATTTATTCAGCTAGAAAACCCAAGATTCCACATTGGAGGGAAAAAAAAAAAAACCTGTCCTTGATCAAACCACATATGCTAATCTATTTTCTATGTCTAAGAGTAAACCTGATCTATTTAAAACATATTAATACATCCAGTTTGAGCACAGCCAAAGAATGTTTTAAACCTAAAATTAGTTCTAGATTGTTACCGGCCATTTAACCTATATAACTCAAATAACCTGATACGAATCTGAGTATAACCCTAAGAATAGGATGATTTTCTTTCCTAATAAATAAATGATTCATTGAAGCACTGCAATCTACTTTTAATTTATCTCTTACATTTATCTACATCAATCAAGCAGAAACCTTAAGGTTATCTAAAAAACTAGGCTTTTTAAGTTACTGAATTGAGACAAAGCAAAAAGCTCTATCATCCAGCAAACTGCTGAATAACCAATCTCAACATATAACCTGAACTTTCACCCAATGCTTACTGCCACAGTTACTAAGAACAATCTCATGTATATAATTAAAAATTGGTGCTTGATTATTTGTTGATCAATTTTAAGTAACTGTTTTAACCAATTTTAGGGAAACAGATATAATTATTCCTATGTATTAAAATCAACACCTAGTAAAAAATATCTGAATTTCTACTGCATTAAATTTTATGAAAAGGGAATTAGCTGATTACAGTTGAGCCTCTCATTATTAAGGTTGCTTGTAAGAGTGGCTACAGTAACTTGGGTGGAAACAGCTGCAGTTTACATTATGTACTATATACCAAAGCTGCATACACAAGCACAAAATTAACCCCACCCCTCTAAAAAAAAACCTCACTGGGTGTCAACAATGCATCATCCCCAACTTGAATTGCCAAAAAAATCATATAATCTGTTTAAGTTCCACTCCCCGAACTGTCCAAATTTAAGGCCATTCCAAATAAAAGCCTGCAGAGCTGCTCCTACAGCAGTTTACTTGATGGTGGACAGAGGCCAAAATTCTGGTGCAGGACTGAAGTATACCATTTTGGCACCCTGCTACCACCAAAGTAAAATACTGTTTTGTCATGGAACAAAAAATTTACACAACCAAAATTTCCTCTTCTTCCAAATATGCAAAGGGAATCTCAACTTGAACAGGGACAGATCTTCTAGATACATAAAAGAGTAAGATGGAAAATGCTAGTCATTTTATACAGGAGCTGACTGAATATGTAATTTAACTAA
>NW_011494635.1:9354333-9355614 GCF_000754665.1 Bison bison bison
AATTCACCTATACCCTCACGTACAAAACATGCTTCCTGAGATATGTTTCTGGTTTGGTTTTAAACATAACCTCCATTTTTTGCTTTCTGAAGGTAAGTATTAAACAGCATTCTCATCTGAGACTTTGAGTTGCATTTAACACTATTTTAACACATTTTTAAGGACTCGAATAATTTGCAAAATGAAACTGTAATTTACATTTTAAAAATACTTCAAAAATACTACCTGGCAAAGTAAGTTTTACTTTATTCTTTTTGTAAAATAAATTATTCTAACATATTCCTTTACCGGCTTGCAAGCTTAGGGAACAAAAGAGAGATTTCAACAAACAGAGGTACAATTTAGAACTAAACTGAAGTCACAGATATTTTCAGCAAAAATGTATTTTTTTCCTAGCCAAAAAGACATATTTCACTGTTTTCCTTCAAATATTTTTCAAAAAAAAAGCGGTTTCCAATTCTCTAGGCTCCAACAGCTTTGCCTCCTAAATGCGTATTAGAAAGCAATATATAAATGCCTATACTTTCCTGAGCTAACTTCTGCTTATCCTGGTGGAGGATCATTATGATCCCTCTAGTCCAACCCCAGTATACTGAGTCAATACTTTAATCAAGTGTACATAGACATGAAGAGGCTTCCCTGGTGGCTCAGAGGTTAAAGCTGTCTGTCTGCAATGCGGGAGACCTCGGTTCGACCCCTGGGTTGGGAAGATCACCTGGAGAAGGAAATGGCAACCCACTCCAGTATTCTTGCCTGGAGAATCCCATGGACAGAGGAGCCTGGTGGGCTACAGTCCACAGGGTCGCAAAGAGTCGGACACGACTGGGCACAGACATGATGGGTTTTTTATTAAGAAAGCAGTTCTGAAGACTTCATTAAGCCAGGAAACTCGTTAATCATCTTTCTACACAATGCCAGAAAACCACTCCAAAGTTTTTTTCATTTCATCTAGATATTATTTTCATATATTTATTTTTCCTGGTTAAGTTATACACAAAGATTTGATTCATCAACTTACTATTTGTACATATCAAATTTTACTCACTCTGCCACTGAAATATCCTTTGTGGTCATTATTTGAGTCGAACTTTCCTAATCTCATCTTGTCTAGAATATCAGTTCTCGCTAGTGATGTTAAGAACGGACCGAACCATGCGCAGTTTTACCTGTTTGTTTTACCTTATGTTACTTACTTTTACCCAGAACGTTAGGCGTTGGAAAAAGGACTGATAACTTGTATTTATTTCTCAGCTAAGTCACAACTGTCAGAAATGCAGCAAG
>NW_011494635.1:9355714-9359925 GCF_000754665.1 Bison bison bison
AGAAATTGCGCAGAAATAGGAAGGGCAACAGAAAAGTATGAAGAAAACATCAAGCCCAAACACCCAACCAGTTCCTCTATGTGTTACATCAGACTAGACCGCTGTCTCAATGGTGAAAGATATCCACACTTCGTGACTGAATTCATGATTCATGCCTGATTTCCTTTATAACCGGGGAAGGGGAAAAGAGGGGGATCGATGAACTAGGTTTTGAAGAGCTTGGAAAAAGTAGAGCTTTAGAAAAAGAGGCAGCTGTCTTAAAATTGTATCAGGGGTACTGATGTCTATTACTGGAACCTTTTCCTAAAAAAGTAAGGCACTTCGGTTTCTTGGAGTAACTGAACTATACAAGCACGCCCTAGACTACTTGGATAAGCAATTTCAGAAAAGCAGCAGTTGTCAAGACACTACGAATTACTTTTGAAGTCAGAGAGTGGCGGTGAGCGAGTCCTGCTGCATTTACGTTTCTTCGTTCCCTAAATGGTTCTTCCAATACTTAGGTGGTCTCATGCTCTATGCATTCTGGTATTACCGAAAACGCTACAGAATTTTCGTACGGGAACTAAGCACTAGGCAGCACAGCGTAATCGCGGCAGCAAACGATAAATACAATAAACATGTATTTACAGGATTTACAGAAGCAAACCTCCAGGCCGCTGTTTCCAGACCGGCTGCCCGTCCGGGGCGGGGGATCCTGCCCACGACTCGCCCCCCGCTCCGCCGCGTAGCCCTGACAGCTCTGCCGCAACGTGAGCGACAGCCAAGGGCCCCGCACCGAGCGCCCAGCCCACCCGGCCTCCCACCTCACCTGCTGGGTCCCCGGGTCAGCGCCACCACCGACTCCGCGCCCGACAGTCAGAGTCGCAGGCCGAGGTGCCGGGCGCCGGCCGTCAGCACCTCGCCAGCGCTCCCTCAGGCAGCCCGCAGCGGCACCAAGCAACAGGAAGCGGCTCCGCTCAAACCAGTTTCAGCTGCTCCAGACCAAACCGCCAGACCACCTCGCGGGGCGGGACCAGAAAGCGGCGAGGCGGAGACTGACGTCACGCCCGGCGGCCTCCGGGCCAATGGATGGCCGCGCGTTGGGGGCGGGGCCGCGCGATCCTGGTAAGGGCAGGCATCGGTGACTGAGAGCTACTGGGCATTCCAGGGGTCTCCGGTGTGGGTTTTTTCGGCTGACCGGGACCGGCGGCAGAGGCCTGACCTGGGTTCTTAGACACCTACCTTGGTCCCCTAAGCCGTCCTAGGACAAACTAGAATGGAAGGTGGAGCTGAGATCCTGAATTGCGTCTTTTGTCCCATTGGAAAGCGGGGGAGATTAACAAGATTAACATTCTGTGGAAGCTATTTCGTTACAAAATGGAAAGCGCACTTGGACCAAATCTTTAGGGTTAAAGAGAATTGAGAGACCTCAGATAGTTGAGAGTTTATACCTTCCCTATGCAAAGGACGGGGTTCATACTTGCAGTATCACTTGGTGGTTATTATCACAGTTGCCCACTGGAGACCCTGTCAAACCTGCCTATTCCAATTGCTTTTAACGGCTTCCCAGATGCAGTGATAAAGAATTCTGCCTGCGGATACAGAAGAGGGCAAGAAAAGGGGTTCGATCCCTGAGTTGGGAAGATCCCCTGGAGAAGGAAATGACAACTCCAGAACTGTCTGGGAAATCTCATAGACGGAGGAGCCTCGCATTTTTACAGTCCATGGTATCTGCAAAAGAGTGAGACACAATTTAGCGACTTAGCAACAACAACGTCAATCGGCATGAATTGCATGTAACAAGACCCAGGTTATTCATACGTAAAATAAAGCTTGAAGCTAGAAAGATCTCTGCAAAACTCGTAGTCATTTAGTAGGGGGGGGGGGGGTGCTTACCAAGAAGAAGAAGAAGAAGAAAAAAAAGACAAGGTTTACTCTCTCCTTTGATGGTTCCAGAAAAATTAATCAGCCACCTTAAACTGTTGCTTTCCAGTCTTCAAGGTTAACTGCTGGTTTACCCGTAATAGAAAATTGTTATCAGATTTCATTTAAAACGAGTGAGATTCCAACTCGAAAATTTCATAGTTATATAGCAATATGATAATAATATATTTGTAATTATATTTAAAAATCGAGTAAGATATGGAAAATATCTTAAGATATGGAAAAAGGACTCAAGAGCTAGCTCGAGCTGCAAATTGGTTAGAATGGTCCTATTGAAAAAGCATTTGGGTTAGAGGCGCTCTAGCTTTTAGACAGCTCCTAGTTTTATAAGTAGGATTTTATAAATAGATATATTTGTTAATAAAATAAAATTTTATATATCGGGTGACTGAATTTTATATTTGATCTTGGATTAGCTCCCAGAGCATTTTTGACTGTTGTCTATTAAGTTAATAAATAATTACTAAGTACCTGCTTAGTGGAAGACAGGATGCAATGGTTTCTTGATGTCACTAGTTTTAATCACAATTTTCATAAGGAATTAAAAATTCCTCTTAATTATGTACTATTATCTGCTAAAGTCAGCTGTTAACATTTCCTAATACCTTAGAGTTCATTTCATTCCTCTGCTGTTAGTCATACTTCAGTGATGAATTTCTTTCACATGTTTGCTTTTTTAAAATGTTTATACTAGATCTTTTTTTTACTGTAATCACTATTTAATCAAGGCTAATGTTTATAGTTCAAGTTGATGGGTCGAAACCATGCTCTTTTCCTAAATCCTATTGAAATCACGGAAGGATTACACATATTTGAAAATCACCGTCAGTGAGCCAGAAATTGAAGAATTTCTAGAAGATTTAAAACAAGCCATCAGCATTGGATAATTGAAAAACTGAGAAAAGAGAAACGTGGACCTGCAAAGGGAAAGAAGGGACCCCTGGAGCTGCCACTTTACACAGCCTTGCTTAAAAACTCTTATAATAATTCAACATATTTTAGATTATATCATATATGCCTTGTTATGATTGCTATATTAGAGTAAAATATAAACAATACATTCCTTCCTCATACTTCTGTGGAATGTTATAACTTTTGCAAGAAATGTTTAATGAGATTAACTTGGATCTTATCTCATTTAAAATATTTAATGTTATCTTATTTGATTAAATAATGAAACATATTTACTCATTTGTCCAAAATCAGCTGCATGATCTCTCTCTGTCTTTCATGTATTAACAATGGTAGTAGCATTGGTGGAAAATCTTCTAGACTTAGGTTCCAGACTTGAACTTAAATCCTACCCCTCACTATCTGTGATTGAATATAAATCTTTGGAAAATTTTTTACTGCAATTGATGAACTTAAATATATTTATTTATTTGTTTGCTCTGGGTCTTAGCTGTAGTACTAGGGATCTTCAGTTGCATCATGGGGGTGGAATCTGGTTCCCTGAGGTGAGATTGAAGCCAGGCCCCCTGCATTGGGAGTACAGAGTCTTAGCCACTGGGCCACCAGGGAGATGTCCTCAAATTGATGAATTATGAGGCTTTCTTTCTGGACAAAACGATTAAGCCCATTTCCTTTCTTACTTAAATTTAGTAGAGGTGTTGCAGGAAGGAACCCAATTCTGACTCCATGTTGGAAACTACTTTTTTGACTTCATTTTATTATTATAATCATACTCAATGGCTTGCTTGGAGGACCCTGCCCCTCTGCTTGACTGTAAACTAAAGTGCCTTTGTTCAGCTCCTGGAGAGATAGTTTGTCCATGCCCATCTGTGAATAGAAGAGATTAACGCATCTTTGACAAAGGAGGCAAGAATATACAATGGATTAAAGACAATCTCTTTAACAAGTGGTGCTGGGAAATCTGGTCAACCACTTGTAAAAGAATGAAACTAGACCACTTTCTAACACCATACACAAAAATAAACTCAAAATGGATTAAAGATCTAAATGTAAGACCAGAAACTATAAAACTCCTAGAGGAGAACATAGGCAAAACACTCTCTGACATACATCACAGCAGGATCTTCTATGACCCACCTCCCAGAATATTGGAAATAAAAGCAAAAATAAACAAATGGGACCTAATTAACCTTAAAAGCTTCTGCACATCAAAGGAAACTATTAGCAAGGTGAAAAGACAGCCTTCAGAATGGGAGAAAATAATAGCAAATGAAACAACCGACAAACAACTAATCTCAAAAATATACAAGCAACTCCTACAGCTCAACTCCAGAAAAATAAACGACCCAATCAAAAAATGGGCTAAAGAACTAAAT
>NW_011494635.1:9360025-9380878 GCF_000754665.1 Bison bison bison
AACTCCTACAGCTCAACTCCAGAAAAATAAACGACCCAATCAAAAAATGGGCTAAAGAACTAAATAGACATTTCTCCAAAGAAGGCATACAGATGGCTAACAAACACATGAAAAGATGCTCAACATCACTCATTATCAGAGAAATGCAAATCAAAACCACAATGAGGTACCATTTCACACCAGTCAGAATGGCTGCAATCCAAAAGTCTACAAATAATAAATGCTGGAGAGGGTGTGGAGAAAAGGGAACCCTCTTACACTGTTGGTGGGAATGCAAACTAGTACAGCCACTATGGAGAACAGTGTGGAGATTCCTTAAAAAACTGGAACTAGAACTGCCTTATGATCCAGCAATCCCACTGCTGGGCATACACACTGAGGAAACCAGAATTGAAAGAGACACGTGTACCCCAATGTTCATCGCAGCACTGTTTATAATAGCCAGGACATGGAAGCAACCTAGATGTCCATCAGCAGATGAATGGATAAAAAAGCCATGGTACATATACACAATGGAGTATTACTCAGCCATTAAAAAGAATACATTTGAATCAGTTCTAATGAGATGGATGAAACTGGAGCCTATTATACAGAGTGAAGTAAGCCAGAAGGAAAAACATAAATACAGTATACTAACGCATATATACGGAATTTAGAAAGATGGTAACAATAACCCGGTGTACGAGACAGCAAAAGAGACACTGATGTATAGAACAGTCTTATGGACTCTGTGGGAGAGGGAGAGGGTGGGAAGATTTGGGAGAATGGCATTGAAACATGTAAAATATCATGTAAGAAATGAGTTGCCAGTCCAGGTTCGATGCACGATACTGGATGCTTGGGGCTGGTGCACTGGGACGACCCAGAGGGAGGGTATGGGGAGGGAGGAGGGAGGAGGGTTCAGGATGGGGAACACATGTATACCTGTGGCGGATTCATTTTGATATTTGGCAAAACAAATACAATTATGTAAAGTTTAAAAATAAAATAAAATTAGAAAAAAAAAAAAAGGAAGAGATTAACGCACCCCTTCTGAAGGGAGATGTTTTGCAAGGCTGAAGACCCTTCCACTTTATTTCCCCACTGCATTTCCCTCTCTATTCTGCCTTTTGACTTTAGTTCCTCATTGCTTCTTTCTCTCCAGTCTGTAAGAGAACCTGGCATCCAGACCCAAATAAATTGGTTATTTTGAGGCGCTAGCTTGCCACCTTCTCCATCTGCCGGCTCCCCAGTTAAAGTCTCTTCCTACCTCAACCAGGGCTTCCCAGGTAGCTCAGATGGTAAAGCATCTGCCTGCAATGCAGGAGACCTGGGTTTGATCCCTGAGTCAGGAAGATCCCCTGGAGAAGGGAATGGCAACCCACTCTAGTATTCTTGCCTGGAGAATCCCATGGATGGAGGAACCTGGTAGGCTACAGTCCACAGGGTCACAAAGACTGGTGACACGACTGAGTGACTTCACTTTCTTTACCTCAACACCTCATCTCTTGGATTCATTGCCCTATCGTGTGGCAAGTAGAGTGAGCTTGGACTCGGTAATAGAGGCAGAAGTAAGCTGTTGCTAGTTTCATTTTTATTTTATTGAAATTACCTTTGTTGGGTTCAGGGTTTTTAAATAAATTTTTGGCTGTGCTGGGTTTTCAATTCTGTGCTTGGGGTTTTCTCTAATTGCAGGGGGGTGGGTAGCATGGAGACCTACTCTTCTTTAAAGTGTGCAAGCTTCTCATTGCAGTGGCTTCTCTTGTTGCAGAGCATGGGCTCTAGTTGCAGAGGCTCAGTAGTTGTGGTGCAGGGTCTTAGTTGACCCTCAGCATGTGGGATCTTCCCAAATCAGGGATCAAACTCATGACCCCTACACTCTTAACCACTGAACCACCAGAGAAATCCTGGGTTCAGTTTTTTCATATAAATTTTACTACAAAAAAAAAAAGTTTTATGTTGATATCAGTATTTTTTTAACCAACTATAGCATCTACTTTTGTGGCCACTATTTTACCAAGTCTAATTTTGCAAGTCTTTATTTTTATTACAAAGTGTTGATTCCTCCAACAGTGGAATTCCCTGATGGCTCAGACTAAAAAGAATCTGCCAGCAATGCAGGAGACCCAGGTTTGATCCCTGGGTTGGGAAGATTTCTGGAAAAGGAAATGGCTACCCACTCCAGTATTCTGCCCTGGAGTATTCTGTGGACAAAGGAGCTGGTTCAGTCCATGGGGTTGCAAAGAGTCAGATGGGATTGCAAAAAGCCAGATACTCATGAGTGACTAACGTCCGCCTGTACACCTTTGGTAATTTTAAATAATCAGCTTTGTTTTGTGCTGAGTCTTCTCCCAGAAACATTCATTATGACGTGGGTAAAAGATCATTTGGGAACTTCCCTGGTGGTCCAGTAGTTAAGACAGGGGACATAGGTTCAATCCCTGGTCAGGGAACTAATATCCCACATGCCTTGGAGCAACTAAGTTCACACACTGAAACTGCTGAAGTCCACACTCCAGAGACTGTTTGCCACAACTAGAGAGAGTCCATGCACCACAACAAAAAATCCCCATGATGCAATGAAGATCCTTTGCACAACAACTAAGACTTCACCTGCGTGTGTGCCTGCTAAGTTGCTTCATACTTCCGACTTGATGCAACACTGTGAACCGAAGCCTCCCAGGCTCCTCTGTCCATGGGATTTTCCAGGCAAGAATACTGGAGTAGGTTGCTATGTCCTCCTCTAGGGGACCTTGGACACAGTCTAATTAATTAATTAATTTTTAAAAAAGAGTGATCATTCGTACTTACCCCTTGATCAACCCGTGTAAATATTTTGAATATTCTCCTGAGACATTCCACGATCTTTGTACTGTCAGAATCTTATACAGATTCAAAAGGCTATCAATTTCGTGTTTCGTTCACTTCACAGGTGGCTCTGTCCCTCGAAGTTAAGGTCCATGCCTTTCATTCCCTCTGCATGAATCCATGAGCAATTACCAAGTTACAGAAGGCACTACTAATTCTTTAGCAGTGGCCACAGGACTGGTAAAGGTCAGTTTTCATTCCAACCCCAAAGAACAGCAATGCCAAAGAATGTTCAAACTACCACACAATTGCACTCATCTCACACACTGGGAAAATAATGCTCAAAATTCTCCAAGCAAGGGTTCAACAATACGTGAACCATGAGCTTCCATATGTTCAAGCTGGATTTAGAAAAGGCAGAGGAACCAGAGATCAAATTGCCAACATCCATTGCATCATTGAAAAAGCAAGAGTTCCAGAAAAAACATCTACTTTTGCTTTATTGACTACGCCAAACCCTTTGACTGTGTGGATCACAACAAACCATGGAAAATTCTTCAAGAGACGGGAATACCAGACCACCTTACCTGCCTTCTGAGATGTCTGTATGCAGATCAAGAAGCAATAGTTAGAACTGGACACTGAGAGAGTCATTTCCTAGGCAGGTTGATAAGAAGTCTAGGGGTCCCCAAGGAGAGAGGGGTCTGGAATTCTCAAGGAGGAAGAAAGGACAAACTTTTTTTCCCCTCTACATTCCTTAGGATTATGTATCCTGCCTGAGGGACAGTCCCTGGATTAAACATTCTGGCTAATCTTGTTCCCTTAAAATGTAAATTATGGGAGTAGGTCTGATCTTTATAAGGATTATATAACAATGTATCCTGCCTGAGGACAGTCTCTTGATTAAACCTTCTGGCTAATTCTGTTATCTTAAAATGTAAATTATGGGAGTAGGTCTGGTGCTGCTACTGCTGCTGCTAAGTCGCTTCAGTCGTGTCCGACTCTGTGCGACCCCATAGACAGCAGCCCACCAGGCTCCCCCATCCCTGGGATTCTCCAGGCAAGAACACTGGAGTGAGTTGCCATTTCCTTCTCCAATGCATGAGAGTGAAAAGTGAAAGTGAAGTTGCTCAGTCATGTCCGACTCTTCGAGACCCCATGGACTGCAGCCTACCAGGCTCCTCTGTCCATGGGATTTTCTAGGCAAGAGTACTGGAGTGGGGTGCCATTGCCTTCTCCAGGTCTGGTGAGGTCTTTACAACCTCCAGACATTCTTTGGATTCATTGGAGAGTATATAACTCCATTGCTAACACTAGCAAGGGGGTACTCTTTCTACCTCCTTCTGATGTTTATGTCAGAAGCTTTCTCTATCTCCTTTATACTTGAATAAAACTTTATTACACAGAAGCTCTTAGCAATCAAGCCTCGTCTCTGGCCCTGGACTGAATTCTTCTCCTCTGGAGGCCAAGGATCCCGGAGTCTTTTTGTGGTTCAACAACAACCTTTCAACATGGAACAACAGACTGGTTCCAAATTGGGAAAGGAGTGTGTCAAGGCTATATATTGTCACCGTGCTTATTTAACTTATATGCAGAGTACATCATGCGAAATGCCAGGCTGGATGAAGCACAAGCTGGAATCAAGATTGCTAGGAGAAATATCAATAACCTCAGACACGCAGATAACACCAAACTTATGGCAGAAAGCGAAGAACTAAAGAGCCCCTTGATGAAAGTGAAAGAGGAGAGTGAAAAAGTTGGCTTAAAACTCAACATTCACAAAACTAAGATCATGGCATCTGGTCCCACGCTTCATGGCAAATAGATGGAGAAACAAGGGAAACAGTGAGAGACTTTATTTTCTTGGGCTCCAAAATCATTGCAGATGGTGACTGCAGCCATGAAATTAAAAGGTGCTTGCTCCTTGGAAGAAAAGCTATGATCAACCTAGATAGCATATTAAGAAGAGAGACATTATTTTGCCAACAAAGGTCCACCTAGTCAAAGCTATGTTTTTTCCAGTAGTCATGTATGGATGTGAGAGTTGGGCCATAAAGAAGGCTGAGCAAAGAAGAACTGTGGTGTTGAAGACTCTTCCCTTGGACTCCAAGGAAATCAGTCAATCCTAAAGGAAATCAGTCCTGAATATTTATTAGAAAGACTGATGCTGAAGCTCCAATACTTTGGCCACCTGATAGAGAGAACTGACTCATTAGAAATGACCCTGGTGTTGGGAAAGATTGAAGGCAGGAGGAGAAGGGGATGACAGGATGAGTTGGTTGGATAGCATCACCAACTCAATGGATATGAGTTTGAGGAAGCTTCAGGAGTTGGTGATGGACAGGGAAGCCTGGTGTGCTGTAGTCCATGGGGTCGCAAAGACTTGGACACAACTGAGTAACTGAACTGTACTGACTAATTCTTCATAAAAGTGACACAATTGCTACAGTTTGTTCTTGCTGTTAATTTTTCTTTGATATAAAGATCAATTCTATGTGGAGGAAATCAAGGGAACTGCTGATTTCCAAAAATTTTTAAGTGCTGCAAATGTGAACCTTTAAACCAGTTTCAAATTGGCTGCTGCTTTTCTGGTCCATGCTTTCCAAGCTTTCAGTTGTATCATCATATTGAAATGTCTGTAGCACCTAAGATTCAGATGGTTAGCTCAAAATGTATTTGACCTGTTTCTTCATTGGTGAAGTGGAAATTTAAATACATAGGTTATTTCAAATGAAGCTGGAGAAGGCACCCAGCCTCTGACACAGTACCTGTTTCCACCTAATGACTATGTCCCTCCTGAAAGTGAAAGTGAAGTCGCTTAGTCATGTCCGACTCTTTGAGACCCCATGGACTGTAGCCTACCAGGCTCCTTCACCCATGGGATTTTCCAGGCAAGAGTACTGGAGTGGGTTGCCATTTCCTTTTCCAGGGGATCTTCTAGACCCAGGAATTGAACCCGGGTCTCCCACACTGTAGGCAGACACTTTACCATCCCCCCTAGACCTTCCCTATGCCTCAATTCCATGAAAGAACTACCAATTTCAACATACGTAAAAAGTTGATTGTAAGACAATACTAAGAATCAAAAAGTGCTGCCCTTTAAAATATGCCATAACATCTTATATTTTGTTTCATTTTATTTAATGAAAGTGTTCTTTTATATCTATTTAGACACAAATTTTATTATGTATAATTATTGTGCATATATGCATGAATAGGAAAATATAAGTGAAATAAATTGCTTAGTTCAGTTTAGTCGCTCAGTCATGTCTTTGTGAATCAGTCCATGGAGTCTTTGCATTGCCATGGACTGCAGCACACCAGGCTTCCCTATCAATCACTAACTCCCAGAGCTTCCTCAAACTCATGTCCATCGAGTTGGTGATGCCATCCAACCATCTCATCCTCTGTCATTCCCTTCACCTCCTGCCTTCAATCTTTCCCAACTTCAGGGTCTTTTCCAAGGAGTCAGTTCTTCGCATCAGGTGGCCAAAGTATTGGAGCTTCAGCTTCAACATCAGTCCTTCCAATGAACATTCAGGACTGATTTCCTTTAGGATGGACTGGTTGGATCTCCTTGCTGTCCCAGGGACTCTCAATAGTCTTCTCCAACACCACAGTTCAAAAGCAACAATTCTTTGGTTCTCAGCTTTCTTTATATTCCAACTCTAACATCCATACATGACTACTGGAAAAACCATAGCTTTGACTAGACGGACCTTTGTTGGCAAAGTAATGTCTCTGTTTTTTAATATGCTGTCTAGGCTTCCCTCGTGGCTCAGATGGTAAAGCGTCTGCCTACAATGCAGGAGACCCGGGTTCAATCCCTGGGTCAGGAAGTTCCCCTGGAGAAGGAAATGGCAGCCCACTCCAGTATTCTTGCCTGGAAAATCCCATGGATGGAGGAGCCCGGTAGGCTTCAGTCCATGGGGTTGCAAAGAGTCGGACACGACTGAGCGACTTCACTTACTTACTAGGTTGGTCTTAGCTTTTCTTTCAAGGAGCAAAGAGTCTTTTAATTTCATGGCTGCAGTCACCATCTGCGGTGACTTTGGAGCCCAAGAAAATAAAGTCTTTCACTGTTTCCATTGTTTCCCCATCTATTTGCTGTGAAGTGATGGGACCAGATGCCATGATCTTAGCTTTCTCAATGTTAAGTTTTAAGCCAACTTTTTCACTCTCTTCTTTCACTTTCAGAGGTTCTTTAGTTCTTCTTTGCTTTCTGCGTAAGGGTGGTATCATCTGCGTATCTGAGGTTATTGATATTTCTTCTGGTATTCCTGAAACATCTTCACATTTATAGTTCAACCATAAATAACATTGTAATGCCCTTGTTTTCTAAACAATATTATCCAATAACATTAGTGATTCAACATTTTTTTTAAAGTGCTCAAATATGATCACCAGGACCTAAGTCGCTGATACCAATGGCCAAGTTTTGATGCCATTTCTGATTTTGGGCCTAAGGGAAGCTATCAACAAAGGTCTACAGATAATAGTCTGGATTCCTACTTCATTTTCAAAGGTCTTCAGGGAAAATAATGACATTCAATGTGTCTAGAGGACAAGTATGTCAGGGCTGCTCCTCCTTGGCCATCAGTGATTTCAGAGGTTAATTTTTCAAAGGGGACAGTAGAATGGGTGGAATAAGGTAATGCCCAGCCTAATTCACAGAATTGTGGAAATTATGCCAATAGTTTTGGTAGAGTACCGGTTACCCATTTAATTTCCCTATCACATTTTGAATTTATATAACCAAAAAGGGAGCGCTTCAAAAAAGAATTGTTTTAAGTAAATGGAAGAATTAATTAGAAAGCTTCGTCAGTTGCTATATAGAGTCTCCTCCACAAAAAGGGAGAATAGAGTTACAATTTTCTCATTTTGTTGAAACTGGATACAATGAAGCAGAACAATTAAATGATGGGCAGAGGACATAACATTTTTCCAATGAAGACATACAGATTGGCCCACATGAAAAGATGCTCAACGTCACTAATCATCAGGGAAACGCAAAACCACAGTGAGCTATCGCATCATGCCTGTCAGAATAGCTATTATCAAAAGACAAGAGACAAGAAGTCTGGGCTATGATGTGAAAAACGGGAAACTCTTGTTATTCCTTGGTGGGAATGTAAATTGGTGGAAAACAGTATCGAAGTGCCTCAAAAATTATAGAACTACCATATGATCCAGCAATTCCACTTCTAGGTATTCACCTGTAGAAAACAAAAATACTAATTCAAAAAGATAAATGCACTCCTATGTTCGCAAAATGGAGAAGGCAATGGCACCCCACTCCAGTACTCTTGCTTGGAAAATCCCATGGACGGAGGAGCCTGGTAGGCTGCAGTCCATGGGGTCGCTAAGAGTCGGACACGACTGAGCAACTTCACTTTCACCTTTCACTTTCATGCTTTGGAGAAGGAAATGGCAACCCACTCCAGTGTTCTTGCCTGGAGAATCCCAGGGATGGCTGAGCCTGGTGGGCTGCGGTCTATGGGGTCGCACAGAGTCGGACACGACTGAAACGACTTAGCAGTAGCAGCATGTTCACAAAAATGTATGCGATTGTCAAATCACTATGTATTACACCTGAACTAACACTATATTTCAGTCTTTTTAATACACACACAGAAAATTTAACAGAAAATCCTGAACATTTTGTCTTCAGTATGTTCCACTTATTACTATTTTCTTTTCTTTCCAAATGCCTCTGAGTCTTGTGCATTTTGCATTACAATGGATCCGCCAACAGAGTTCCCTTTACTGCTCAAACTGTTCCACAGTTGACTGGCTATCATTTTACCATTTAGGTGAAAATATTGATTGTCCACAAAATGAGCTGCTGTTTCAGGGCATATCCTTACTCTGAACGACAAAAAAAACAACCACTATCAGCATTGATACCACACACAAGGGCCAAAAACCCAGCTGCTCAATCCAGGCTGGTGCCAGGCCAAAGAATGCTGGAACCAGAGTCAGGAAGGCAGAGTTTTTTGGCACTGGTGGTGCATCTATTATGTGAATGATTTAGATGGGGAGATTAGCAGCAATAACCCTTCTCTCTGTTCTACTCTTAACTTGTTTTACATCATACCTTTGTTATTTTACCTAAAAATGAAAACAAGACTGAGAACTAACACTTCATTGCTTTTATTTATTATATCCTTGTTTTGCACCCCTGTAATCCAGTCTTTTTACCTCTAGATTTATTTAACTATCAGAATCTGCCAGCCAATGCAGGAGACCCAACAGATGAGGATTCAGTCCCTGGGTTGGGAAGATCCTCTAGAGGGGGAAATGGCAACCCACTCTGGTGTTTTTGCCTGGAAAATTCTATGGACAGAGAAGCCTGGCCAGCTACAGTCCATGGGGCCGCAAAGAGCCAGACATGACTGAGTGACTGAGCACACAGGCATTTTTTTTTTTTAAACTGAATAAATGATCTTTATTTAATATAAATATTATATCTATGATTAATGGTTAGAAGACTCAGTTATAGTGTGTGTAGTCAACCAAAGTCCATCAGAAATGGAAATTGTCTCCCAAGTTATTTCATTACCCAGCCAACTATAGACATGAGCATTAGTAACCTCAACTAATTAGTTGGTTTTAGAGATGTTTGGAGAAGGCAATGGCACCCCACTCCAGTACTCTTGCCTGGAAAATCCCATGGATGGAGGAGCCTGGAAGGCCGCAGTCCATGGGGTCACTGAGGGTCGGATACGACTGAGCGACTTCACTTTCACTTTTCACTTTCATGCTTTGGACAAGGAAATGGCAACCCACTCCAGTGTTCTTGCCTGGAGAATCCCAGGGACGGGGGAGCCTGGTGGGCTGCCGTCTATGGGGTCGCACAGAGTCGGACATGACTGAAGTGACTTAGCAGCAGAGATGTTTATTTTACTGGATTTGGAGAGAAAAGTTTCCTGTAGGGAGTTATTACAGAAAAGTTCTTTAGGAAATGACATCCTAGGCTGATAAAACTTATTAAAATCAGTGATTACTTTTTAGGTCTCAGATTTCAAATCATAGACTAATTGAAACTGAGCAAGACCTTGTGGGGCCCTCCCAGGTACAAATCCTTCCACATTGCCTTTCTCCTTTGCAGGAAACAGGCTTTACTTGGCCTCCTTGACCTTCCTTAATTTCCAAAGGGCAAATTAAACAGTTGCTAATCAGAAAAGGGAAAAAAGTGAAAGTGAAAGTTAGTCACTCAGTCGTGTCCAACTCTTTGTGACCCCATGGACTATAGCTCACCAGACTCCTCTGTCCCTGGAATTTTCCAGGCAAGAATTCTGGAGTGGGTTGCCATTTCCTTCTCCAGGGGATCTTCCCAACCCAGCAATCAAACCGAGGTCACCTGCATTGTGACAGACTATTTACCAACTGAGCCACCAGGGAAGCCTTAAGACTTAAGCCACCAGAAAAGGGAGGGAATGCAGAAAAAGAGGAGGGGCAGTCAAAGAAACAATAGTGTAGGGATGGGGCAGAATCCTGGCTCCTCCTCAAGGGGTATACACTACAGTATATCTTTGAGCTCTTTTGCAGGAACTAAGGGCCCCACCCACCTTAACAATCACCTGCAATTCAGGAGTCTGCCAGCAATGCAGGAAACTAGCGTTCGATTCCTGGGTCCTGAAGATCCCCTGGAGAAGGAAATGCCTACCCACTCCAGTATTCTTGCCTGGAAAATCCCAGGGACAGAGGAGCCTGGCAAGCTACAGTCCACGGGGTCAATGACTTAGCGACTAAACCATCACCGAGGTCCCCACCCAGGTGGAGGATGGAAACTTCAGGCTGAGCTCAAGATCACACCCTGTTACCTCACCACCAACCAATCAGAAGAAAGTCTGCACACAGCCGACTTTGTGATAACAAAGACTCTTGACACCTTACCCCAAATAATTAACTTCCTCTTTCTCCCTTTAAAAAATTTTCATGGTCGACCAGCAATTTCAGAATTGGTTCTTGGACATGAGTTTGCTTTCTCCACAGGTTGCCAGCCCCCTGAATAAAGCAAGCTTTACTTTCCAACTAACACTCTATTGACAAGGTGTTTCTTGCATATTGACTTTCAAGCAGCAAACAGCCTAATTTGAGTTCAGTAACATGGCCAAAGCAGGCACCCACTACCTAAGGCAAACAGCCAAATTCTTTTTGTAGGAGATTAAAACTCATCTTGGAAATTTTAAGAAATTCAGAGACCTAAGAATTCTGTAATAGCCAGAAATTTCTGTTTGTCTTCAAAATAGAGAAGCCTTCCTCTTTGTTTGCTTCATGTAAGGTTGGGGTGTGGAGGAGGAGGAAGTGGGAAGGCAAAGAAAGCAAAAGGGTAGATTTATTCTCATAGTCTACCTCTCTGGATTAAATTTCACCATCACCTCCATGGCTATCCACGATTAGTGAATCCTACCTACCTCTAAAGCCTTGTCTCTGACCCAAGCCACTCCCTTCCTTCCCAGTCATTCCAAAGGATTTAGGGCTATGTCAGCCTAGAGCTTCATCATAAGTGTGGTCTTTGAACCAGCAGCATTGGTATTCCAGTCCTGCCAAACCTGCATTTTAACAAGATTACTAGGTATTCAAAGTTGAACACAGTTTGAAAAGATCTTCTTCAAGGGACTCTTCTCTGCCTGTCCTCACCCCACCCACTTGAACCACTGTAAAATTAGCTCCAAGAAGTCATCAAATGATCTGCACTTATCTTAGAAGTGTTTCCTTACAACCCTTTTCTTCCTTCTTGCTTTCTTCTTAGAGTTTTGTGTGTGTGTGTGTTGAGGGGGTGGGTGTGATAAAAATTTACATGGGTAAATTTGCATAGACAATATCAACTGCATCTTTATTGGTATTGGTTTTTGGTTTTCAGTCTCCTCAGTCCCAACTAATTTGTGAAAGTGAAAGTTGCTCAGTCATGTCCATGTCCAACTCTTTGCAACCCCATGGACTATACAGTCCATGGATTTCTCCAGGCCAGAATACTGGAGTGGGTAGCCTTTCACTTCACCAGGGAATCTTCCCAACCCAGGAATCGAACCCAGGTCTCCCACATTGCAGGCTGATTCTTTACCAGCTAAGCTGCAAGGGAGGCCCAAGAACACTGGAGGGGCAACTAATTTGTAAACTCATTGAATTTACTGAATCTTATGTTATTCTATTTTGAAGCCCATTTCTATAACTAAGCCTATCAGATGGACTTGATAAGTTCTGTTGCCTGAGGGAATAAATAATTGACTTCTAAAGCCCATGCTTTCTTGTAATTAATCTCAGCTACCAGAAGGGCCATCTAGTCTTAAGAAAAGTTCGGAGTGATTTCAGAATCACAAACTTTAATCTCACATGACTATTCTAAAAGACATTTATTTGTTTATTTGGCTGTGCTAGGTCTTCATTGCTGCGCCTGTGCTTTCTCTAGTTGTGGCAACAGGAGGCTACTCTCTAGTTGTGGCACATGGGCTTCTCATTGCGGTGGCTTCCCTTACTGCAGAGCGTGTGTCCTAGGTGTGGGGGCTTAGTTGCCCCTTGGCATATGGAATCTTCCTGGACCAGGGATCAAGCCCATGTCCCCTGAATTGGCAGGCAGATTCTTAAGCACTGGCCCACCAGGGAAGTCCAAAGTTTGTTTAATCTTTGACTGCACTTCATGGCATGTGGGACCTTAGTTCCCCAACTGGGAATTGAACCCGTGCTCCCTGCTTTGGAAGGTGGAGTCTTAATCACTGGACCACTGGGGAAGTCCCTCACATGACTATTTGAATTCGGCGCAGGGCTGACCACAACTATTCTAACAGATGCAACATCTCCTCATCCTATCTATTTCTAGTCCAAAGATACTGCCCTGAGCCAAAAGGAAGGTGGTGGTGGTGGTTTAGTTGTTAAGTCGTGTCCAACTCTTGCAACCCCATGGAATGTAGTCTGCCAGGCTCCTCTGTCCATGGGATTCTCCAGGCAAGAATATTGAAGTGGGTTGCCATTTCCTTCTCCAGACGATCTTCCCAACTCAGGAATCAAACCCAGGTCTCCTGCATTGCAGGCAGATTCTTTACCAACTGAACTATGAGGAAAGCCCTAAGGAAGGTGTCTGCCATCTAATTATGCCACCACAGGCTTATGCTCTGTGTAATCCTTTGGTCTACAGACAAGCATGATGTCTTCCTGCTCAGACCCCAGAATGGCCCTCTTTGATTTCAGAGCCAAAACTTTTCTAGCAGCCAACAGAACAATTCATTCCACCATATCTCTAGTTCTATGACCTTCAACCTCCTGGGTTTCCAACAGTCTTTAGCAGAGAGAAACCATAGGAACTTGTCAATATTAGAAGTAAAAATTTATAGCACCCAGTTTTGGAAGGATGTGAAAAAACAAATAATCTGGCACATTATTGTTAAGGATTTTCATTGATAGCACTCTTTTGGAGAGTATTTGAATCACAGCTATGAAAAATTTGAGTGCATAGCTTTCAACCCAGAATTTATATTTTTTAGAAAGGTATACTTACAGGCATATGAAAATATACTGAGAATTAAGAAAAAAAGTAAAAACAATACAAACATTTGACAGTGGTTACATAAATGATGCTCACTTATCTACAAAAGAAATAGTCACTTAAAGAAGAATTTGATTACTCCTTATGTACCTGCTTAAAAAGATGTCCACAGTCTATTACTAAGTAAAAAACAGTGGTAGAGTTTTTCGTATGATCCTACTTTTTAATAAAAGTATTTCTTGATATATATGTATTTATAGAAATATATGTTTGTATACTACTTTTACGGAGAAGGCAATGGCAACCCACTCCAGTACTCTTGCCTGGAAAATCCCATGGACGGAGGGGCCTGGTGGGCTGCAGTCCATGGGGTCGCTGGGAGTCGGACACGACTGAGCCACTTCATTGGAGAAGGAAATGGCAACCCACTCCAGTGTTCTTGCCTGGAGAATCCCAGGGACCGGGGAGCCTGGTGGGCTGCTGTCTATGGGGTCGCACAGAGTCGGACACAACTGAAGTGACTTAGCAGCAGCAGCAGCAGCATACTACTTTTAAAAGGCTCAGTGAATACACAAAAAAGTAGTGGAAGTATGTGAGGTTGTGGCTTTTTTGTGTTTTTCTCAGCTTTTAAAATATTCTATGTGAATATGTATTAATTTTTAATCATGCTTGAAAACAATAGAAAAGGCTCATACAAGCAAACTACAAGCTCATCTTCTAATTACTGAATTATGGCAACAAATTGTGGTAACAAATGAAACAAAAAGGAAAGGGGGGGTGTTTGTTTTTTGATCACTCTGTACAGCTTCTGCAATCTTACTTCCCAACCAGGATCAAACCTGCACCCTCAGCAATGAGAGCACAGAGTCCTAACCACCAGACCCCCAGGGAATTCCCAATAAAGTTGTTTTGAAGGAAAGAAATTGTGAAATTTTCAGGAAAAAAAAAGTGTCACTTCTTGGATTTCAGTGGTAGTGTAGCAGTTCAGTTCAGTTCAATTCAGTCGCTCAGTTGTGTCCGACTCTTTGTGATCCCATGGACAGCAACATGCCAGGCCTCCCTGTCTATCACCAACTCCCCGGAATTTACCCAAACTCATGTCCATTGAGTCCGTGATGCCATCCAACCATCTTATCTTCTGTTGTCCCCTTCTCTTCCTGCCTTCAATCTTTCCCAGCATCATGGTTTTTTCAAATGAGTCAGCTCTTTGCGTCAGGTGGCCAAAGTATTGGAGTTTCAGCTTCAACACCAGTCCTTCCAATGAACACCCAGGACTGATCTCCTTTTGGATGGACTGGTTGGATCTCCTTGCAGTCCAAGAGACTCTCAAAAATATTCCCCCATACCACAGTTCAAAAGCATCAAGATGCAGTCATTCCACTACAGGAGGCTCAAGCTCAGTCTCTGGTTGGATAAGTCCTACATGCTGCCTCGGTATGATAAAAAAAAAAAAGTATCACTTTTTGTTTCCACTGAAATCCACTGAAATTCCTCTGTCAAATCAGGTGGAGAATTGTGATCTACTGAAAAATAGCAATGGCCCCCTAAATCCCACCCCCACACCCAGAGGAGAAGCTCCACTACCCCTTACAGGGAACTCTAAGTAATGACTTGTAAGAAGGACACTAGCTCTCCCTAACCTCGAATTTGTCTGACTCAGTTCTCTCCCCATCTTTCTTGCAGCATTCACCAAGGGTATAATTTACAGCCACCACATGTACTCATTGATGTTCCAATCATGATTATTATATGCTCTGGACCTTGGCTTCATCTTCTTTCTTAGGACTCCCACTCTAGAGAGAACATGATATCATACTCAGAGTGACAATGATATTATTGTTTCTGCTCTAATTTATTTTTTAAAGTAATTTGCATACTTTGGTATGCAACCTAAGCTTCCATCATGAGCCAAACAAAATTGCACTCAACAATTGCTCAAATGCTTTATCATTGGAAAAGTATTTTATGCTTGGATTGCCCTTCATAAATCTTATAAACCAGAACTAAAATCCTGCACCAGGATTGTTAGCAGTTAAAAGTTTTTTAAATTTTCCTCCTTTTTGCATATTGGTATTTTTTAATGTTTCACACTGAATATTTATTGCATTTGAAATAGAGAATGACTGCACAGGAGGCAATGTGAAAAGAAGTTTACATGCCTTATCTTAGTAAATTTTACATGCCTTATCTTAGTAAATCCTCCCAACTGTGTTTGAGGTACTATTATTAACACATATTGTAGGAAAGGAAATAAAAGCCATTAGGTTAAATAACTTGACTAATTCAGCTCCACTACCTGGTTTTATACAAACCACTCATACACTTTGACTTTCAATTTTATAGCCTATAAAACTAAGATAGTATCTACCTCATCAAGTGCAAGAATTTTAAAAGAATGTCAACTGTGAATGAATTCTTATGTGAAACACCTGGTATAAAGAAAACAAATGCTTTGAAGTTCTCTAACAATGTCAAGTACAACTATTAAACTCTGAAGAAGTCCTGTGCAGGAGCCAGCTGCATGTGGGTGGTACCCATCTCCCAACTTCAAGTTCACTGTCTTCATGTCGGTGACTTGAAATCAGCCACGGGGGGAGTCTGAAACCAGTAAATGCTGCAGATCAGGTCTTTCCCTGAGAAGGACTGGTTGTCAGATATTTACTGGCACACCACAGCTCCCAGATTAAAATATAACAGATTTACTGAACTAGCTCAAATTCAGTTTTATTTATTGAGGTAGGGAGAATGATTCATAACTTGGATCTGCATGTTATGAGGCCTATTTTCCCAGCTGCAGTGTGAAGGAATTTCAAGAATGGCAAAAAGCCCCTAGAAAATGATTTTCCCATTTCAGCTCTTTCAATCTGATTAAGCAAACACAATATTCCAGACACATCGTTGGGTTTTTGTTGTTGTTGTTGTTGTTAATCTCTGCCCTGCTTATTACTGCCATAAAGGGCTCAGATAAATAACTTTGTGAATAGCCCAATTTGTTTGGCATACTAGTGTCTTGGAGTAGCTAGCTCATTAAGCAGTGTTTATTCTCCTGTGGAACCATATCTTGTAAGAACGGCTGGCATGGAGAAGTTGAGATATTTTGTCAAAATAAGGCAGTATTGGTCAACATTATTTCAGTGGCTCATGTTTGGCCCCAGAAAGCTTCCCTTTCCTCCATGATAAAATAATGAGACTACTTCATTATGGCTGAAGACATGCAAAACTTTCTGTTGGACTTCATTGCGCCCTCCTGAAACTCAAGCTGCAACTTAAGCGGGTACAGAGGGTAAGTCCTGCTTCCCCCTCAATGTCATCAAGTCACTGGCCACATCCACTGCCCTTTCTCCCATGGGTCCTGTCAGCTTTCCTGTATCAGACATGTAGGTCAAAGTGTCCCACTCACAGCTACCCAGTCTGGGAGGCAAAGCTTGGCTGGCCTCTGACTAGACTAGGGTTAGGTTCCTGACAGGAGGGAAGCTAATTAGCTTCTCTCAGCAACTTCAGCTAGGATACCACATTTCCAAGACTCATGTAGCAAAGTACAACGAATTTAGTGACTTAAAACAACAGAAATTTATTCTGTCACAGTTTTGGAGGCCAAGGTGCCAGCAGAGCCATGCTCTCTCTAAAGACACCAGGAGAGAATCTGTTCCATGCCTTTTTCTTAACTTCTGGTGTTGCCAGTAATCTTTACCCTTCTTTAACCTGTATAGATGCATTACTCCAATCTCTGCTGCCTTCATTGTACACAATTTCCCCTGTGTGTCTGTCTTTACATTCTCTTTCCTCTGTGTGTGTCTATCTCTGTGCTTCTTACACTCTTCCAAAGACATCAGCCATATTGGATTACCCACCCTGTTGCTGCTGCTAAGTCGCTTCAGTCATGTCGGACTCTGTGCAACCCCATAGACAGCAGCCCACCAGGCTCCCCCATCCCTGGGATTCTCCAGGCAAGAATACTGGAGTGGGTTGCCATTTCCCTCTCCAATGCATGAAAGCGAAAAGTGAAAGTGAAGTCGCTCAGTCGTGTCTGACTCTTATCGACCCCATGGACTGCAGCCTACCAGGCTCCTCCATCCATGGGATTTTCCAGGCAAGAGTACTGGAGTGGGGTGCCATTGCCTTCTCCACCTACCTTACTGACCTTATTTTAACTTGGTTGTATCTGCAAACCCCTATTTCCAAACAAGGTCATGTTCAGAGATATAGAGGTTGAAGTTGAACATAACTTTCTGTGGGACAGATCCCACAACAGATACTGAGAAGAAAGTCCTCAGTGAATGCTCTATAGGTCAGGGGTTTGTAAATAATCAGGCCAAGTCCAAGATGAGTCAGCAAGGGAAGGCAATGGGAAAAGGAAGGCACAGGCAGAACAGATGTAAAAAGGGAAACAGAAAAAAAAAAGAAAGATGGGCAATGTGGTCTCCACTGCATCCCTTCCATGAACTCAATCATTCCCTCCTTTGATTTCCTTCACTTGAGAGATTTTTTCTAAACTGTAAACCAGATTGCCCTGAAGCCCATGTGGAATGGTTGATGATCTGTGAAGACATATTTACAGCCTCAAGAAAATTGAGAAATACAAAGGAAATGTCATAAGTTCTTCATGAAGCCAAGTTTATCCTGTAAAAAGATATCCTATGATAAATGTCATTTATTTCTTTTTTTTTTAACTTGGATGAAAAAATTTATTTCTTATTGTATCACAGTATCACAGAGGGCAAGAGGGATGGCTAAGTTGTGATGAACTGTTTGAGGCATGATGGTGGGTGGGGGAATTAAGGATTCACCCAAGGTTTCTTGGCTTTGACAACTGCGTACATGGTTGTGTTATTCCCTGAGGAAGTGATTTGTTGGGGAGGAAGAGACAGTCAACTGAATATGAAACATGCTGAATTTAAGAGGCTTCTGAGACATCCAGGTGAGAGATATGGTATTTCTGGAATCAGGAAACCAGTTCTGAATTTCAGCCAGAGTTGGAGCCTATGCATCATTAACACAGAGGGAGTAATCAGCCCCAAGCTTTTCTCAGCTCTTCCAGGCAGAGGGCCCAAGATGGAACCCTGGGGAATGGAACTTGTTGGGGGTGGGATGGGATAGGGGGATGTCAGAGGAGGAAGGACCAGTTTGTAAGGGTGTTGGGAGAAAATCAGGGAAGTATGGTATCACAGGACTCAAGTAACACATGATGTCACACCCAGACACACTGCAGTGTTTTCAGCAAAGGCACAACCACATACAAAGAGAATGTGTGAAAACACATTTCATAGAAAAAACAAACTTGTGCACATATAGGCAAAGCCTGGGGAAAAAAATAAATCGAGCATCCTTGTAGGCACAGAGGAGTGTTCTTGTCTTATAAACAACTCTGTGGCCAGGGTGGATGACAATGGAGCAACGTTCAGTGACAGTCTTCCTCCAAGCCTTTTGTTTTTTGTCTAGAATGCTCTGTTTTCCTTTCTTTTCTTTTTCAATCTGCCTCTTTCTCATTCTTCAAGTCCAGCTTAGATTTCATTTCCTAACTGGAAGTCTTCCCCGATCTGTAACATCTCATGATTCCCAAAGTGATGGTCTCTTTGTCCCCCCTGCAGGTTCTAAGCAGGCACCAGGACCTCTTGTTTAGCACACTGGTTAGCATTTGATAAGTATTACATGAGCCAATACGTAACATGAACTCTTCAGCCTTTCCTCAAAGCATCTGGTGTGGCCCCAGTTTACAAAATAAGTCACATGTATTTGCATTTAAGACTTCACCATTTGGTAAACTACCCTGTAACCCTACCTCTGCATCCTCAGCTTCTACCACTCTCAAGTAGCCAGGGTTTTCATGTATCACCAGCCCTTCTATCACCTTTATCAGAAACCAGGCAACATCCCAGACTGCTCCCATCTCTCACCATCCAAGTGTCAACCAGACTTCAGGTCCTCCTTGGATCTGCCTCCTGAACCCAAGTCTCTGTCACCATCCCCAAGGCCCGGCCTGAACCTGGGTTCTCGTCATCTCCTGACAATCACAGTGACCCTCTGCCTAGTTCTCTGCCTTCTGTTTTTCTCCCTTTCCCTCCTTCTTCTACACCAGTACCCAGTAATCTTCCTAAAATCCAAATCTAATTATCCAATGCCTTCCCACAACTTCCAGGATAAAAATCCAACCTCCACAGGTTGTGGGCCCTTGTGGTCTGGCTCCTGACTTCTTAGATTCTAAACAGGTTAAGCAATTTTCCATGTACTTCCTTTGTCCCAATCACCCTTTCTGGATTTGCTGATTTAAAAAAAAAAAAATCAGCTCAGATATCATGTCTTACATAGACTCTGACAGACTCTGGTCAGCCCTTTTGTTCCCATTATGTTGTATTTTTGCTTTATGAGAGCAGTTATTTCACTGGGCCACTAAACTATGAAGCAGACAGAGCACAAGAAAAAAATCCAGAGCTGGATTCAGGCCACACACACATGACCAGCTTCCTCCAACGTACTCACTTCCTAGTTTCTGGGTAAGCTCCAGAACTGCCTTTTCCCTTCCACCCAGAGGGAAACTCACATTAGATGGAATTCACTTAACAAAAGGCAGTCTATGTTTATGTAGAGTCACAAGCAGTTGATTTGACTCAGTGTGACTCAGACCACAAAGACACCATTTCTCCGTCACTCCATTCTGGGTCCCGGGCTTGGCTGGGGTCCAGCGTGGCAGAAGGGCTACCTGAGGCCCCTTCACAGGTTCACAAGCTTCTTATCGAGGGCAATTTGTGACTGTGTGAGGTTGGCCAGATAGGTTACCATCAACAGGTCGTTGATGTTGCTGTTGAGCATGGTCTCGAAGTCCTCGGGAACTATTTTGGGTACTTGGTTAACCAGACTCATCAAGAAGCGACCCACGGTATTGTCGGCTGACACCTTTCCAGACAGCACATCCTCCGCATACTGCAACACTGTGCTGAGGGCGTCCTGGAAGCGAGCAGAAGCCCCGCCCACTTGCTGCAAGTCACTGGAGAGGCCGATCACCCGGTCGGGGCTAAAACAGGTCCTCATGATCAGGTCAACTCCAATGAGTTCAGTGTCGTAATGCGTGTATTTCACTGTCAGAGGGGTGAACATCACCCCCATGGTCCTCCCAGGAACACCCATTAAAGTGCTGATGCTCATGCGGCCGTTCTGGAGGCTGGTGTCCACTGTGAGGTGAATGGGGTTGGGGGCTTCTCGGCTGTAGTACTCATGGATCAGCACTGAGTGCTCTGTCATGTCATGGCCTGTAGCGTACCAGCCCAGGATGAGCTCATTTGGAGAGACTTTCTTGTGCAACTCATACATGTTCTTAGCAAACTCCATGTCAACAGCCACCTCATCTTCTGACTCTTTGTGTGGCACTGAAAAGCAATTGGTGACTTCCACTGAGTGCTTGTCAACGGTTCCCAGCAGGGCCGCGATAACTCAGGCAGCTCCCTCGTTGCGTCGCTCGTAGCTGTTCACGACGGAGGCCAAAATGACCGGGTGCAGCCGGACCACGCGGCCGCCGGGAAGGGGCCTGGGAGAGCAGGGCCGGACAGAGACTCTGCGGGGGTCAGCGCTGGGGCTGGCGCTGAGGC
>NW_011494635.1:9381023-9458751 GCF_000754665.1 Bison bison bison
CGCAGCTGGGGCTTCGGATGGGGTGGCGGGAGGCGCGCTCGCCGGTACTGCCGGTGTGGCCATCTTGTCCGGAGAGAAGGCTATTTCTATTTTTAAAGGTTAAAATATCCTTTGAAACAATCGGAGTTTGTTTCATTTTATAATGTTCTATTTGGAACAAAATGAGAAACCAGCAATCCTATATCTAGACTCAGAATTTTAAAAAATTTACTTTGTTGGAACAAAATTTTCTAAAAGTCTGATAAGCACTGACCTAAAGCACACTGAAGCCCCGTGACATTCACACACAATATCCACAAGCTTTGCTGAGTAGGAGATTCAATTTCTTTCTTCTGACAAATTCTATGTAAGCCACTTTCCCCCACATAGTCTCTTTGGATACAAATTTTCACCAGGCTAGGTTACTTCGGGCTCTCTTGCAGTAAGTATGGGGCTCATGACAATTCTTTGTTGCTTGGAAACTACTCTCATCTGTAAGGGGGGATATTCAGCAGCCTGTTCGATGCTAAGAGGCCAACCTCCCTGGCCAACAACAGTGTCAGCTTGGAATGGTCGGAATTTTCTTTCCCGTTGTTTCTCTGAGACAAAGAGTTGTGTGCAAATAGCTTATTTGCAAGGTGATCTCAGAAAGTATTGTGAGGGAGGGGGAAGGGGACAGGGAAGGAGGAAAACCCAACAAAGAGTAATGTAAGTAATATGTAAGTCAGTGGTTTGATGGTAAATGTTTAACAGTTGGCTCTCCAAAAAACAATTCTGGTTTGTCCCATTTGCCAGTTTCCATGGTACAAATACTCACCATGGCCATTTTTCAGCTACCTATGTGGCATCACTAAATGTTGAGTTGGGATGAGATGCACAACTGAGAACATTATAAAACATTTACACCATACAAATACAATAGTTCAGAATACGTTACCCCAAAATATGCCACTTTGACATAATGATTATTTTGAAATAAATGTACTTGAAAAACAGTGGTGTAAGGAGGACATTCTGACCCTCCTTTGACCCCCTGCAAGCAAGAGATGAATTTTCCATGTGAAACGCACCTTCCCTGTATCCGGAGTGGAGATGGCATCCTTGTCAGCCAAGACAGGGAATTTAGGATTGAGAGGCTATATTAAAAATTTTGTCTATTTCTTCACCAGTTTACTACCCCAAACCCAAGCTTCTTTGTCTTTTCTGCAACAAACAGAGAACATCTCAGACTCAGGGGTGAGAACTATAACCTCACATTCTTCACCACTCTTCCAAGACCCAGTTTCAGCTCCTTTACAGATTAATGCTCCATGTAGGCTGAGTTATTTGTTATTTGGCTTTGTGAATATGCATATGTGTATGTGAGTTAAAGGTCTCTATTTTCCTAGCGTATATTCTATAGATGAAAGAGGAGAAAGAGGGTGAGAGTATAGAGTGTAGCAGGGAGAGAGAAAGAGGGAAGAGGAGAAGAGGGAGGAGGAAGAAAAGAAGGAAATGGAGGAAAAGAAGATGGAGTAGAAAGAGGTGCAGGAGGAAGAAGAGGAAGAGATGGAGACAGCAGAACAGAGTGGAAAGAAAGGAGTGAGGGGGTGATATGGGTCGCTTGCATAATTTGCAGAAATCAAATATGGTTATGGAATGCCCTAGAATCTAGGATCTAGAGCAGTGTTTCTCAAATTTTAACTTACCCTGAATCACCAGGGGCTCTTGTTAAAGTACAGGTTCTAATTCAGCAAGTCTGGGGTCTGAAATTCTGAATTTCTAATAAGCTTCCACAGGGTGCTGCTGCTACCATCTCTTCAAGTAAGCAAGTAGTCTTTTAAAATTTATGTATTTATTTATTTTTGGCTGCATTGGGTCTTCATTGTAGTGTCGTCTCTTGTGGAGCATGGGCTTTAGGTACATGGGCTTCTGTAGTTGTGGTGCATAGGCTTAGTTGCTCTGCAGTATGTAGGATTTTCCCTGACCAGAAATTGAACCCATGTCCCCTTCATTGGCAGGTGGACCCTGAACCACTGGATCACCAGGGAAGTCCCGAGACACAAGTAGTCTTTGACCAGGAAGTCTCACCACAGTCTGGACCTGGTCAATGCTCAAGGAGTACATCATTTTGTAGGCCTTTGGTATCTGTGGTCCATCTCTCACCTGATGCTCTTGGGTTAGCTCCTATATTTTCAGGAGTTCTAGATGATGGGACACTAACCAAACTTGAAGGCAATACCAAGACAAGGCATCAAAAATTATGTGCACCAAAAATTGTAGTGAAAGTGTTAGTGTTAGTCAGTCATGTCTGACTATTTGCAACCCCATGGACTATAGCCTCTGTCCATGGACTTCTCCAGGCAAGAATACTGGAGTAGGTAGTCATTCCCTTCTCCAGGGGATCTCCCCAATCCAGGGATCAAAGCTGGGTCTCCCTCATTGCAGGCAGAGTCATCTTTTAAAAAAAGAATCAGTCACTGCATATGACCTGGTGCTGCAATTCTAAGTTTAAATTGCATCCCTATAGGCAGAGGCTAACTGATAATCCACACCCCGCTGTTGTACACCCTCTTTCATAATGACTCATGAAAGCAAACAAAAAGTGAGAAAATATTTACACAGAAAGTAAATAACAAATATCAGGACTGTATTCAGTATCTTTGGTTTAAATTTCATTTACCTTTTCCCACATTACATTTATGGAGAACTTAGATAAATCACCAAACTTCTTATGCTATTTCTAGAGCTAGTAAGCAGAAAAAAATAATATTTAAAACACACTGAAGATGTTGGAAGCAACATCTCCTGTGTGCACTGTCTCCACCCTCCTCCACAAAATTCTCTTTTGGTGTGTTAAAGCTGGATGCAGAAGTCACAAATTCAGAGACAAATTCTATAAATTTCCCAAGTCAAGTAGAAATTAGGGTAAACTAAATTATACCATGTCATTTTCACCTAACAAAACTATGATATGAGCTTTAGGACATACAAGTTGATTATTTGGGGAAAATGCCTCAGTAGCTAAAAAGGATAACTACTTGCATTAAATATGTATAATCAAAGCACTAGTGTGCTACCCAATGTTCATAGGAGCATTACTTACACTAACTAAGATACGGAAGCAATCTAAGTTTTCATTAACAGATGATGAATAAAGAAGATGTGGTGTATATATATATACACACATGAAATGCGATCTACTTAGCCGTAAAAAGAATGAAATTTTATGATTTGCAACAACATCAATGGACCTGGAGGGCGCTGTGCTTAGTAAAACAAGTCAGACAGAAAGAGACAAATACTGTATGTGATCACTTACTTATATGTAGAATCTGAAATATAAAACAAATGAGTGAATATAACAAAACAGAAACAGACTCACAGATACAGAGAATGAGCTAGTGGATACTGGTAGAGAGATGGATGATAAGGTGCAAGATAGGGGTAGAGGGTTAAAAGGTATAACCTATCATTACAAAACAAATTAGCTACAAGGATATATTGTACAGCACAGGGAATGTAGCCAATATTTAATGATAACTTTAAATAGAGTAAAATCTATAAATGTATTGAATTTCTATATTATATACCTGAAATTAATATAATATGGTAAATCAACTTTAATAAAAAAGAAAACAAAAGATTATATATATGGTTAAAAAAAAGTGTATAATCACAACAGAATTTAAACAATTGCAATGTGATATATGAAGCAATGTTACTCATCAAACAAATGAAAAGATAAAAGATGAAGGTTTATTTGAACACTTAGCTTATAACTGTTAAGATTCTTTTTAATTAATGAGGATATTTACCTCCCACAGATGCGTATCTGCTTTGTGCTTATTGCCATTGATGTGGTTCAGAGCAGGGCACTCTAGAATATACCATTATCATATGGATTATTTCAAGCTGAAGACAATCAAGGCCCAACAGACTCAAGAAGAGCTTTATACTGTCCCTGAGGAATTGATGCTTTTGAACTGTGGTGTTGGAGAAGACTCTTGAGAGTCCCTTGGACTGCAAGGAGATCCAGCCAGTCCATTCTAAAGGAGATCAGTCCTGGGTGTTCTTTGGAAGGACTGATGCTGAGGCTGAAACTCCAATACTTTGACCACCTCATGTGAAGAGTTGACTCATTGGAAAAGACTCTGATGCTGGGAGGGATTGAGGGCAGGAGGAGAAGGGGACGACAGAGGATGAGATGGCTGGATGGCATCACCGACTCAATGCACGTGAATTTGGGTGAACTCTGGGAGTTGGTGATGGACAGGGAGGCCTGGTGTGCTGCGATTCATGGAGTCTCAAAGAGTCGGACACGACTGAGCGACTGAACTGAATTGTGTAAAATAATTTATATAGAGAGCCTGTACCAGGAAGAGTGTTATTATCAACATATTTTTTGCATCACGAAGACTTAACTGAAGAGTGAAGATGGCAGACTGGGAAGACCCTTAGCTCCCTTTCTTCCATGAGCACACCAAAATTATAATTATTTATAGAGCAATTATTGATAAGAAAGGCCAGAAGACTAACAGAAAATATTTTCTAAAACTAAAGATTTAAAGAAGGAACCACAATGAGACAGATAGGGGGAGCAGAGACCCATAACCCTAGGTGGGTGACTCACCAGTAGAGAGCTAATTATAACTGCAGAGGTTGCAGAGGTTCTCTCCAAGAAGTGAGGGGTCCAAGCCCCACATCAGGCCTGGGGGTTTTGCACAGGGAAGATAAGCCCCCAAAACTTTGGCTCTGAAGGTCAGCGGGGCCTACTTTTAGAAGAACCAGAGAGTTATGGGAAATTGAGACTCCATCTTAAAGGCACACACAAAATCTCACATACTTTGAGACCCAGGGCAGAAGCAGTAACTTGAAAGGACCCGGGTCAGACCCACTTGCTTATCTTGGAATGCCTGCCTCCTGGAGAGGCAGGAGACAACTGGAACTCACACTGCACTGGACACTGGCAGCAGCAACTGTGGGAACTCTTTCTACCACAAGGACCTGGTGCTGACAAGCGTCATTTTGGAGCCCTCCCTCTAGCTTATTAGTATCTGGACCCAGCCCTGCCCACAAGCTTGTCAGCCAGCACCAGTATGCCTCAAGTCAAACAGCTAGCCAGACAGGGACACAGTACTACCCATCAGCAGATGGGCTCCATTAAGACCCACAGAAGACCATAGCCACCCCAGGACCTGACTCTGTGTACCAGAGGGCCCAGGACCCAGCCCCACATACCAGTCCTCAGACACTATCCTTGGGACTCCTCCAGGACGCTGCAGCCAGCCACTGAGACCCTGTCTCATGAACCACTTGGCTGATACCAACACCTGGACACCCAGGGCCCTATAGCCAGAGATCCCAGGACCCAGCTCCACTCACCAGTGGACCAGAACTAACCCTTGAACTAGTATCACCCATTAGTGGGCATGCATCAGCCCCAGGACTCCCTGTGCCCTGGCCCCACCCACCACTGGGCAAACACATAAACCTCAGGATACTTAGGGCCCAACAGCCAGACATGCTGGGACCCAACTTTGTCTACCAGTGAGCCAGAACTAACCTTGAGACCAGACTTATACACTAGTGAGCTGGCACTAGCCCCAGGAGTCCCTGGGCATCTGCCCTGACCACTAGTAAGCTGGCACCAGCTCCAGAACTCTTAAGCCCTCAGGCAGAGAATCTAGAACCTAGCTCTGTTCACAGTAGGCTGGGACTGCCCAAAGACCCATCCACACTCACCATGACAACAACAGTCCCACAGCCAGCCCTATCAGGATCTACCCACTAGCATGCAAACTGGGATACCTTGGACCTCTCAGTCAGTGTCCACAGGAGCCAGTCCCACCATTAGCAGGGTGACACCAGATCCAGGGACCCCACTGCATAACCACCCACCTCAGAACCTGGCTTTGCACACCAGTGAGCCAGCACTAGCCCCAGGACACCTTCCTTCCCTAGGGCTCTGCAGCCAGCTACCTCATAACCCAGCCCTGACCACCAGTGGCTGGCAGTCCCCACACAAGGCAGGACCTGGCAACCTATCAGACCAAGGGCCAGTCACACATACCAGGCCACCCTCAGTAGTATGCACACAACAGAAGGACCTATGCTGCCTACATAAGCGTCAACCCTAGAGCACACAGCTCTAGGGACTAGAGGGGGTTGTTCCTAGGATGTCTCCAAGGTTTGGAAACATAGTCAACCTTCCAAATATGTAGAAATAAAAACAGCAAATGAGGCAAGAAAGGAATATGATCCAAATGAAGGAACAAGGTAAAACCCAAGAAGAAGAGCTAAGGGAAATGGAAATAATCTACCAGTAAAGAGTTCAAAGTAATTATTTTAAAGTTGCTCAAAGAATTTGGAAGAAGATTGGATAAACAGAGTGAGAATTTAGAAGTTTTTAACGAAGAGTTAGAAAATATAAGGAGGATCCAGACAGTGATGAAAAATACAGTACCTGAAATTAAATGTACGTTGGAAAAAATCAAGAGCAGAGTCGATGATATGGAGAAACAGATCAGTGAGCTGGAAGACAGAGTAGTGGAAACCAGTCAAGCTGAAAAAAGAAATAAGGACTATTTAAGAGACCCCTGGGATAATATCAAGCATACTAATATTCACATTATAGGAGTCCCAGAAGGAGAAGTCCCCTTTGAAGTCCCAGACCCCTACTTCCTTCTCCTTAGCTCATGATGTATAAGAAGGTCTCTTATATTTGGGTTCCCCTATGTACGGAGGAGCCTGGTGGGCTGCAGTCCATGGGGTCGCTGAGGGTCGGACACGACTGAGCGACTTAACTTTCACTTTTCAGTTTCATGCATTGGAGAAGGAAATGGCAACCCACTCCAGTGATCTTGCCTAGAGAATCCCAGGGACGGCAGAGCCTGGTGGGCTGCCGTCTACGGGGTCGCACAGAGTCGGACACGACTGAAGCGACTTAGCAGCAGCAGCAGCATGTACAAAGTTAAATTAAATCTAATTTTCTCTACCTAATCTCTCTTTTATTCCAAGGAGATGTCTCAGCCAAGAACCTAGAAGGGTTTAAAATTATTTTTCCTTCCTACACACCTTCCTCACACCATAAAAATCTACCTGTTTTAATTTCACAATGCCACTCTTTTCAATAGCAAAAGGATTAAAAGCTACTAACAAAATACATAAGGAAGAGACTTATTGGTCACTTTAAACATCAAAAAACAAAGTTTTCCAAGTTGATTGTGAGATTCACAAAATATCTTACACATTTTATGTGTGATTATAGAATTACAGTTGATGTGGGTTTCAAGATATTACTTTATCTAAAATCTTATTTCAGAGTATGTAGAAAATAACATTTGTCTTTTACCTTTTTACTGAAATGAAAGCCAATATTCCCTACCCTTAAACCCTTGGTGGTTATGGTAGGGTATTCACATTTTATTGTTTCTGCTCCAAATCTTTTCTGAGTTTCTGGATATTCAGTGAGATTAAAAACTCAGCTCTGTAGGCATCTGTGGTATCCATTTTATGCCCAATCAACATAGTCATGGGATGAAAATCTTGGGCTTGGTCTGCATTCACTTTTCTCATTTTTGTTTTGTGAAATTTTATCTACTGACCAGATAGGATGGTTTAGGCTTGCTTTATTCCTTTGGGAGTGGTTGTTGTGGAGTTTGTAACCAACATTGAGCTGCTTCTACAGAAACACCAGACAGTGAGTCTCACATTTGATTTCCAAGTAGAACATCCTCAAAATATAGGGTGGTACAAGTCAAGAGAGTGTTAGTTGCTCAGTCATGTTTGACTCTTTGTGACTCCATGAATTGTAGCCCCCCAAACAGGTTTTATTTTCTTGGGCTCCAAAATCACTGAGAATAGTGACTGAAGCCATGAAATTAAAAGACCCTTGCTTCTTGGAAGAAAAGTTATGACAAACCTAGACAGCATATTGAAAAATCAGAGACATCACTTTGCTGACAAGTTCCATATAGTCAAAGCTATGGATTTTCCAGTAGTCATGTATGCATGTGAGAACTGGACCATAAAGAAGGCTGAGCACCAAATAATTGATGCTTTTGAACTGTGATACTAGAGAAGACTCTAAAAGTCCCTTGGACTTCAAGGAAATCAAACCAGTCAATTCTAAAGGAAATCATCCCTGAATATTCATTGGAAGGACTGATGCTGAAGCTGAAGCTCTAATACTTTGGCCACCTAATGCAAAGAACCAACTCACTGGAAAATATGCTGATGCTGAGAAAAACTGCGGGCAGGAGAAGTGGGCAGCAGAGAGTGAGATGGTTGAATAGCTTCACTGATTCAATGAACATGAGTTTGAGAAAACTCCGGGAGATAGTGAAGGATAGGGAAGCCTGGCGTGCTGCCCTCCATGGGGTCACAGAGTCAGACCCTGTGACTGAACAACTATAGCAACTGAACAACAATAAAAAGTCAGTTGTATGTGCCGCATGGTAAGTTGCTTCAGTCCTATCGGATTCTTTGTGACCCCATGGACTGTAGCCTGCCAGGCTCCTCTGTCCATGGGATTCTCCAGGCAAGAATACTGGAGTGGGTTGCATTTCCCCCTCCAGAGGATCTTCCTGACCCAGGCATTGAACCTGTATCTCTTAGGTCTTCTGCACTGGCAGGAGTGTTCTTTACCACTAGAACCACTATGGACTCTATCAATGGCAAGTCCCTGCGTGTCCTGATAATTGTTGTTGTCCAACTCTCACACCCATACATGACTACTGGGAAAACCATAGCTTTGACTATACGGATCTTTGTTGGCAAAGAGATGTCTCTGCTTTTTAATATGCTGCCTAAATTTGTCATAGCTTTTCTTCCAAGAAGAAAATGTCTTTTAATTTCATGGCTGCAGTCACTGTCCACAGTGATTTTGGAGCCCAAGAAAATAAAGTGTTACTATTTGCATTTTTTCCTCATCTATTTGCCATGAAGTGATGGGAACGGATGCCATGATCTTTGTTTTCTTCATGTTGAGTTTTAAGCCATGTTTTTCACTCTTCTCTTTCACCTTCATCAAAAGGCTCTTTAGTTCCTCTTCGCTTTCTGCCATAAGGGTGGTGTTATCTGCATATCTGAGGTTATTGATATTTCTCCAGGGAATCTTGATTCCAGCTTGAGCTTCATCCAGCCTGGCATTTTGTATGGTATACTCTGCATAGAAGTTAAATAAGCAGGGTGACAACATATAGCCTTGATGTACTCCTTTCCCAATTTTGAATGAGTCCGTATTTCTGTGTCTGGTTCTAACTGTTGCTTCTTGACCTGCATACAGGTTTCTCAAGAGGCAGGTAAGGTGGTTTGGTATTCTCATCTCTTTGAGTATTTTTCACAGGTTGTTGTGATCCACACACTCAAAGGTTATTCCTGACTGTCCAATAGAAACTATCCTTTTGATAAGCCTAAGGACAATGGCACCCCACTCCAGTACTCTTGCCTGGAAAATTCCATGGACAGAGGAACTTGGTAGGCTCCAGTCCATGGGGTTGCTAAGAGTCGGGCACGACTGAGCAACTTCACTTTCACTTTTCACTTTCATGCATTGGAGAAGGAAATGGCAACCCACTCCAGTGTTCTTGCCTGGAGAGTCCCAGGGACAGAGGAGGCTAGTGGGCTGCCATCTGTGGGGTTGCACAGAGTCAGACACGACTGAAGCGACTTAGTAGCAGTAGCAGCAGCAAGGACACTTAGCTCCAAAACTCCTCTAACCTCTCAGATGCCATCTTGTTGCCAGTCAGAGGTCACACCAAATGTTCAAACTGAAAAAGAGTCATCCTGCCTTTCCCTACCTCCTTGAAGAATAAGTGTTTTCATTATCAAATGGTATACTTAACATCCGACTCTGAAGCACTTGTCATTAAAGGCCTTCACTAAAGTCAAGAGCTACCTCAAGGTTGAGGAGGTTAACCTGAACAAGAAGTCATCAAAGCGACCAACAATAATGATGGAAAGCATTTTTTAGTTGTCTTGAAAGCTTTCAGTACTCTGCTTCATGATCAAGAAAAATAAGAGGATATTAATTTTCTCCTTAAAGACCAAATACTTAGCAGAACTACAACTGTTATGGAAGCCCTGCTTGAAACAGGGCACGAGGCTACTATGATGTTAAAAAAAAAATAAGATGGCCCTTGTCCTATTGGATGTCACCATCTTATACCAATCTTATTTGAATTGAATCATTCAAATGCCCAAGTATCTACAATAGAAGACACAAAAAGTGTGGATGAAATAAGGTGACCAAGAGTTCAGAAGACAAAATGCTAATGGTCAATGACTAGCTTTAGATTTTGTTTTCTCTTATAAATCCTGAAAGATTTAATTTATTTAAAAAATTTTATTTTACTTTCAGCACAGTTTTATTTATGTATTTTTAAAATATAGCAGTGTGTACTTAAAAAAAAAAGGAACTTATTTTGGGGAACACTGGTTCTAGATAACAAGTTTTGGGGCACCATAGCTCCATTTTCTCGATTCCTTTTCTCCTTTTAAAATCAAACCTAGGGGCTTCCTGGGTGACTCAGTGGTAAAAAGATCCCACATGCCTGAGAGCAACTAAGCCTATGATCTACAACTACTGAGCATGTGCTTCAGAGCCCAGAAGTCACAGCTACGGAGTCTGTGTGCCACAAATAACGAGGCCCACATGCCCTAGAGCCCAAGCTCCGCAATAAGAGAAGCCATTGCAATGAGAAGCCTACAGACTGCAACAAAGAGTAGCCCTGGCTCCACAACGAGAGGAAAGCCCACGCAGAAATGAAGGCCCAGCACAGCCAAAAATAAATAAATAAATAAAATCATTAAAAAAAATTCAAACCTAGTCTTATTACATGTCTATTTTTCACCCCTTTGGTGTTTAATGTCTCATGTTACTGGAAAAATAATAATCTTTCAAAACCCTATAGCTTTTGCCTGTGTCTCTTAGAATGTTTGCTCTGAGGGATGCCAGCTGCTAGGTAAAAAATCTGAGTACTTTGAAATTGCTATGCTGTGAGGAAACCCATGCTAGTCATGTGGAGAGACTGGATAGAAAAAGAAACTCTCTGCCACCATCTGAGACACTTCATCCTGGCATGGTGGTCTAAGTCGGCTGGCTTCCCTAGAAGAGACTACTTTTAATCTACCATGATAATCTACCTCAATGACATATTTTTTTAAAGAGAAGGAAGGAAATAAGCTCTGACAAGATGTATGGGTTTAGGAGAGGCTTGATTGGAGAGCAGATTATCAGGACCCATTTACAATATATTAGTATCTTCTGCCCTCTCCTGCTTCCCAAAACATACACATGCAAAGAGAAATTATCTGTTCTCCTTATTCCTTGTATTGCAGCCTTCACTTCACTTTTCCTGTTGCCTGAAAATTATCAACTATACATTTGAGTTTAAAACTATCCTTTGTAGAATATGTAAACTCTTCTGAAAATTTGTGGACCATTTCACAGTAATTGATTTTCAGTGATGTATTGGCTATCTTTTCCTCAAAACTCAGTGTTGTTAAAGTTTTTTATATCACATTTTTTGTGGATCAGTAATTTAGAAGCAGCTTAGTTAAGTGGTTCTGATTCCAGGTCTCAGAGAAGGCTACAGCAAAATGTTATCTGGGCTGTGTGTAGTCTTCTGAAGGCTCAGCTGGGGCTGAAAGATTCATTTCCAAGATGGCATGCTCGAATAGTTCTAGTTATAGGTGGGAACCTCAGATCTTCCCCAGAAGGACCTCTCCAGGAATTGCTTTACTGTTCTCATGACATGGTGGCTGCCTTCTCACAGAGTAAGCCGTCCCAGAGAGAGTAAGGCAGAGGTCACAGTGATTTTTGTGACCTAATGTTATAATTCATCCTCTTTCATTTCCATAATTCTATTGGTCACAGAGGTTGGCCTTAATAGTGAGGGAGAGTATGAATAACAAGAATATGAATAACAGGAGATGAGGTGTCATTGGGGTCATCTGAGGAAATGAGCTCGGTTAAGCCAAGGAAAAGATAATATTGGGAGAAAAGAAGAGACAAAGGAGATATGTAATATTGGAACCAGGAGCATTTTGAGGGAAACTGAAGTAATAATTTGGGTACTGAAGCTGAGGTTGGGGTAGAGAATCTTGAGAGCGTATAGTCCTGCCACATCTTGTGAAGGTAAGAGGTAAAAGAGAAGTGAGAAGAATGACCAATTTTTTTCTTTCAAAGTTATTCCTGCACTAACAACAGGAGACAAACTTAAAAAGTCATTTTCAATTTCTTGGCTGAACTACAAGGGGAATATTTCTCCTGAATATTTAATTGGTTTTATGAGACAGAAAGATATTTTAAGCTTCTAACAAGAAATTGGGGTTGCCTAAATGATATCTTTTTTCAGCAAGGACACAGTCTTCCAGGAAGTTTACTTTTGCCAATATAATTAGTAGTTACTTTACAGGACAATAATGTCCAGGTTTCATGCTGGGATGAAAGGAGGTGATTTTCCAGTTAGTGCTAATTGAAAATTGAAGCAAAGGGAACATTGCAATCAAAACAGGAAGGGAAAAAACATTGTATTGTGGCAAGAACCTTAGAGCTTTGTTCTTTCATAACATGTAGGGGAGCAAAGAGTTTCTAAGCTACTTTCATCACAGCCAAATTTCTTGGAAAAATGCCCTCTACGTGCTGTTTCTGCTTTACCTCCCCAATACCTCTGGCCTGGCTTTTGCCCCCATTATTTCTTCAGACCTGCTTTCATTGTGGTTAACAACAACCTCCTTGTTGCCTGATCTGATGAACATTTTTCTGTTTTTGAACTTACTGATTTCTAAGCTGATTTCTAAGCAGCAATAACCCAGTTAAGCACCCTACTATTTCTGGAAATACTCTCCTGATTTCTAGGATGTCATTTTCTCCTTGTTTGCTCAGCAAACAACCATCTCCTTGTTTGCTATTGATATAAGTTGTTCTTCCACTATCCAGTCTCTAAATGTTTGAGTTCTTGATCATTTCTCTTGTCTTTCTGAGCTCTTTCTGCATAATCTTTTCCAATACATTGGCTCTGACACCATCTAGATGCCAACGATGTTAACATTAATTTTTCCAGCCATCGTCTCTTCCTCGAATTCAAGATTCCTATATCCAACTGCCTTCTTGGCATTTCAGCTAGGGAATTTCAGAGATATCACAGTGTGTCTCCTGTTGCTTTTGGTTCCTCACCTCCAACCTGCTGCCCCAGCCTAAGCCTTACCTGTCTTGTAAATGGCATCATCTCATATTTAGACACTTTGGTGAGAAACTTCAGTACATCTTGATGCACCCTTCTTCTCACTCTCGAAATTCAGTTCAGCAGAAGTGCTGTTGATTTTATCAACCTGTCCTTTATTACCACCCAATCTCCTTGCCCATCCAACCCATTCTCTACATAGACAATAGATGCATCTTAAAATAAAAATTTGTTCCTGTTATGATCTATTTAATACCACTCAATGGATTTCTACTACACCCAGAATTAAATATAAACTTGCAGTGTCCTCCAAGCTGCTGTAGGACTTCACTCCTACTCACCTTTCAAGCTTATTTCAGACTACTGTCTTTGGCTCATACACCAGCCTGTCCTGATTCAGGGCCTTTGAATATGTTGTTTATTCTTCCTAGAAGGTCTTCCCATACTTTTCTTAGTCTGGCTCTTTCTCTTCCTTTAGGTGTTAGCTGAATATTGTCTACTCAGAGAGACTTCCCTTGACTATCTTACCGGATGTATGCCTCTTTGTTCCCTTTTTAGTAGCTTTTTCCTGTCCATCATCACAGTTATTCCCACAGTTATAATGTCAGCCCAATTTTTCCACAAAGGAGGGCATTGGGAGTCTTTAATGCAACTTGTTAGATTTGAAACAAATCAGAGGCTACATAAAAAACGAACTATTTCTCTCCTAACTAGGGCTTCTGCTGGATGTGACCAATCCCACAATAGCACCCATATCTGAAAATGGATCAGGTTACTCAGCATCTAAAACCAAAATTAAGGATACTCTTGGGACCCTTTCAGTGGAAAGCATTTAGCTAAACAGTTTTTGTTTTACTGTGGTCATGGCCCTCTGTGACACAGATGCAGTCAACCTAACATGCAGAGGCTGGAAGGAATTTCTCACGATATACCATTTCCTGTGTTTCTTATTGCAGTTGATTATTGTTCTCGTTTTCCCTCCTCTAAGACCAACATCCCATGAGATGGACATTGTCTTGATGGAGCAGGAAAAGAAGGTTTGAACTCAGATTCTTCTGTATGAGCACATGAATGAAACTCCAGATTAGATCTTGGCACTTTAAAATTCTTACATTCATAGGAAATATCAACATTAGGAAACTATAGCCTTTAAAGTAAAGCTTCTCACTTTTATATCTATGGCAAAACTTTGTGTCATGTACACTGAGATGAAAATTGGTCTCCTGATAATTGTGCAATTGAAGTTGTCGTTTACTTGGCGAAAACTTACTCAGGAATTTGCACTCTGTTCTAATACCTTAAACAGCTTCTCTTTTATTTTGTAATATATCACAAATTACCAGGAGGTTTTAAGTGGAATTTAATCCACTGAAACTCCTACTTTCCAACATTCATAAAAGCCATAAATCACCTTTGTCAAGTTACAGATCCTGAAATTCTAGCTCACAAAGGGGCCTGTATTTTGTTAAGTGAATTCAAATCATCCTCCAAGGAACCAAAAGTGTTTCAAGTCTTTAAAAGTAAATCATAAAACCGTGTGATAGATAAAATTCCCTGGGAAGAAATTCACTTTGCAGGGAATAGGCCTGTATTGGAAAATCTTCTTCACACAACTAAAATGATCTTTGCATATAAAGAATGAGTCACCAGATACCACAAAGGTCAAAGATCCCAGGCTCATCTGTTCCTGAGGAAACTGTGAGGAGGAAATGTGCCCAGATGTTCATATTTGTTTCTATGAGGAATAAAGCTTATTTCAGAACTAAAATACCTTTTGTATTTTCTCCTGATGGTTTAAAATAGTCTCTAATCAAGACTCAATTAAAAATTTAAAATGATATCTAGAGAAGTATTTTTGTTTGGTTTCTTAAACTGTAAGGATCAGAAGATTGGGCTAAGAGATTGTCCTGAACCATGCAAGAATGTTGTATCTGTCAAGACCATTTCCTTGGCTGCTTCTAAAAGGAGTTTATACTGAGCCCTGCATTGAGTTGCCCAGTTTAACTTCTAAGCAGAAATTTACACCAGTTCCATCTCTAATTCACAGTGTCGGCTAAACTTCTGGAAGAAATTCTGAGATGCCACTAACTATAAGATATTGCTCTCCTTTTATTGCTCAACAAATCCAGGCAGGATGCATTTCTGCTCTCGATGAGTCAGTCCTGAGCTTGGTGCCTTCTCCTTTAATTGGGTCCTGTGTTCATGACCTCCTTCAAACACCTCCACTTTCAGGAAGTAAAGCCCAACACACAGCTGAAATATTTCAGAGTTGGAAGGGACCTAAGAGATTACTTCCTCAATGTTCTCATTTTTTAGAAAAGTTATTGATCAACTTTTCTACTTTTACTTTGGAGTTGATAACACAGAGTAGAACTTCCTTAAATTCTCAATAAATGACAATTAAAAAGTGATCATCAGATATACATTTTACAGGAGAAATCTGAAAGAAAGGAATTAATTTTCTTACTCTGAAGTATACCTGGCAATCACAGCCCAGGAAGAAACCCAATGATAATAATTTTGTACCCCAAGGTTTTAACTGACACTGCTAGCAATTGTTCTTAGTGGTACAAATACTTAGTAAAACTCAACTCTTTCTGGGGTGACATGTATTCCCTCTTACCGTGACAAGGTGACACTGTCAAAACTCTCCATTTTTTTCTCGCCTCTTAGCTGACTAGCTGAACTGAAAAATGTATGTTGGTTTGACCCTCCTCCCTTTTCTGTGTTCTTTCTTCAGCTCAGTAACCCCTTCTAAAGCCTGTTCTTGAATAAATCCACTTTATCATAAATACCTGATTGTGGTTTCTGACAACAATCAGGGGCATGTGTATTTTAGCAGGAAGAAACACTTTAGGCAAAAATAATGAATCTCTAATTGTGGAATTTGCAAAACTCTCATTTTAAAGAGAAATCTGAGGCTCTAAGAGGCCAAGAAGATATGGCTGAAGGCACCGTGCTGGCTGATGGCGAGCTGAAGTTGGAGCTCTTGGCTTCCTCTCCCACATCACTCCCCTCTCTTTCTGTCTGCAAGACCTGTCATGCAGCATCTACCAAAAAATATACTTGGATTTCATGAAACTGGAGTACTTATGTAGAGAACCCTTCCAGATAATGATGTCAGGCCCATAGGTACTAAATTTCTCTCTGTAAGAAATACACAGTTCCCACAACTTCTATGATCAACCACTAACATGATTTGGCATTTCTGCCACGGGAAATATTGAAAAATATTTTCAATTCTGTAGAGCAGTTTTTTTAATGGACTTTTGATAATCTCTGCTTAAAAAAAAAAAAAAAAGCTTAACTGACTCCACTTATAACTCAACTTCCGCGTTTTGTAGCCTTAATGGCAGCCACATTTGTTTTAGGACCCTCAAGAGGTTCCTGACCTTCAGATTATGGAGCCCGGCAGCCTGGTAGGCCTGAAGGGTCTGCTTCTCTTTTCTCTGCCTTTGACCACCACACAATTTGGCAGCCCACTTCCCCACTTCCTCTGCCCCAATATCACAACTGTCAAGGTTTTTAGAGGTATCAGACTTTGTTACATTGTTGAGGAAAGCTTAGACCACATAAGAAGGAAGCCATTTAAAGTGAGTCATGTCAATGTACGACAAAACCAATACAATATTGTAAAGTAATTAGCCTTCAAAAAAATAAATAACATTTGAATCAGTTCTAATGAGGTGGATGAAACTGGAGCCTATTATACAGAGTGAAGTAAGCCAGAAGGAAAAACATAAATACAGTATACTAACGCATATATATGGAATTTAGAAAGATGGTAACGATAACCCTGTATACGAGACAGCAAAAGAGACACTGATGTATAGAACAGTCTTATGGACTCTGTGGGAGAGGGAGAGGGTGGGAAGATTTGGGAGAATGGCATTGAAACATGTGCAATGTCATGTATGAAACGAGATGCCAGTCCAGGTTCAGTGCACGATGCTGGATGCTTGGGGCTGGTGCGCTGGGACGGCCCAGCGGGATGGTATGGGGAGGGGGGAGGGAGGAGGGTTCAGGATGGGGAGCATGTGTATACCTGAAATTTAAAAAAAAAAAAATTAAAAAATTAAAAATAAATAAATAAAGTGAAAAAAAAATAAAATAAAGTGAGGCTATGTAAGAATTTTCCTCTAGCTCAGAGGAAAACTTTCCACAAAGTTTAGTTCTTCACTGGGATTTCTTGTTGCCACACCCTAGTTCATAAACCTACCCCACCAACTCATCTTCCACTCTGTAAAAGATGCTTGTTCGCTGCCATGCATAGCTCTTCTGTTAGTTCAAAGCCCCAGGCCCTGCCCCAAGGACTTAGTTTTGGTCATTGACAGTGTTCTTCCCTGAGTGGTATGTGGTCCCGAGGCTTATTTATTTTGCCTGGGTCAATACACTGGGGGCGTAATATGGTTTTGGTATTCCAGGTCCCTTTGAAGAGTTCAGAATGGACATGGATTCCCAAGTCCTAACCTTGAACTCCAATCTCCCTACCAGTGTAGTTGCAGAGAAAAATCTCTATTTCCTGCTTTCCCATAAGGGAACTGAAGGCTCATACACACGTAAACATAAATACACAGTCTCCCAATGACAGATGTTAATCGTTCCTATAGCCTAAACCCAAAAGGGGGAAATAAACCATTTTCCCAACATGCTCTGTAATTCTCTCTCTGATGAATGTAAAATTTCACATTTCTGTATAAAGTAGTATTCATTCCTTTCCTTAATCTTCCTTTCCTTTGCAAATTGTTTTCTCAGGACTATTTGGAATATGGAAGAACTATTGCATTTCTCAACAACTGCTCTCATTTAGCTAGCTAAAGCTCTGATTGGATATGTATGTGTGTAGTTATTACTTTAGACTATTTGTGCTACATAGATTTTATTTCCTGTTTTTTTAAAAAAGTCTTGTGACCCAATGTTGCTTTCAAAGTATCCATTATTCAGAGAAAATATTCATAGTCATCTGATTCCAGCATTCACTACTGTGAATGTACTGGAGAGGTTTCACAAGAAGTACCAGAGACGATAGTAGTGTGTACATCATAGAATTATCAGGAAGTTTCAGTGAATTCATTATTGCACAAGCATGCATATATATCCTAAAAATATAGTGCTAAGCATGGTACCTGGCACATAGCAAGTACCCTATACTTATTATTATTATTACTTCCCTGGTGGCTCAGACAATGAAGAATCTGCCTGCAATGTGGGAAACCCAGGTTCGATCCTTGGATAGGGAAGATCCCCTGGAGAAGGGAATGGCAACCCACTCCAGTATTCTTGTCTGGAGAATTCCAAGGACAGAGAAGACTGGCGTGCTGCAGTCCATGGGGTCACAGAGTTGAACACGAATGAGCGACTGACACTTCCACTTTTGTGTGTATACATATTTATGGTTTCCACATGAGATTTCAGTTTTTTAAAATACCACTGCTTACCAATTGAAAATCTCAGTTCTGGATCGAGCATCAAACTACAGGTTGAACACAGTCCCAGATATTGTCCAATAAAAACCTTTGTTCCAAAAAAAAAAAAAAAACAAAACTTTGTTCCTCTGAAGAACATATACTTAAGGAAAATGCATTGTCTTCCATCATGTAAATCAGCCAAGGATTTTCAAAGCCATGTGAATCACTGACATCTATGGTGCCCTTCTGATACACTGGATACATTGATAATGTATTCTCTAAAACATCCTTATTAGAAAGACTGTAGCATCAGCAATGCCATTTTACAGTTGGGAAACATAAAGTTAACTTAAACAGTGCGGATTAAGGGTTCACAGGTTGAGAAATCCAGAGGCAGGCTGGCTTCAGATGTAACTGGTGCAGGTGTAGTTTGAACCAGTGACTCGATGAGTGATTATTCCTCTCCTCCTCTTTCCTGGGTTGGCTGTAATCTCAGCAAACTTCTCATCATTTTAAGAATAACTCAAAGTCCGTATGTTTCCTTGTTCATATTCAGTGATGGAGAATATCTCTTCTGGTAGATCTGGAAAATTAGGAAAGCTTCATTTTTAGATGTTTTCATCAGACCTCTTCTCAGTACTTCATTGCCCTAATTCAGAAATCATGTGGCCTGGGGATGGAGGAGCTGATGGGCTTTTCCAGATGCTTTACACCTGAGGCTTAGTAGGGACTAAGTCGCCCCAAAATTGAACTGTAAAAATAGGGGAGGGAATTTCTCAGAAGTTCAGAGTTATTGCTGGTCTTTATTCTGGGAGGCAGATTCTTAGATGGAGGCTGACGTGTATGTTCCTAGGGAGTGCCCTAGTGAGCAGCACCCTTGCAAATGGAGTGAAAAAAGCAGGGTTGGGCAGAGGGAGAAGCTGGGCTTCAGAGAAGTCTCAACATGTGCTGTGGCTGACTCTGCAGGGAGCTCTAGAGCTGGGTGATCCTTCACAGGGATCTGGAGCTGGAGCAAGGTGGGTGGGAATGAGGTGCTCAGGATTTCATACCAGTCATCCTCCACCCCACCACACACACCCCATAAACCACATATTGTTTGTGAGATGCCCAGGAAGGAAGGAAGCATGCCCCTGAGGGAGCTGGCTTTTTTTAGGAGAAGATGATTTCAGGAGAGGGCCCCAGCTGTTACCTGACAACACTTCTAGCAGCTAGGAGTCCTTTTGGTTTGAAGAAGAAACTGAGAAGTACCTCCCAGAAATCCTGAAGAAGTTGTGGGAAAGGAAACAAGTCATCCAGCTTCTAGCAGCAAAGCCCAGGTCTGCATGTAGCCTTTTAGACAGCACTGCCTGGCAATGGCACCCCACTCCAGTACTCTTGCCTGGAAAATCCCATGGACAGAGGAGCCTGGTAGGCTGCAGTCCAGGGGGTCGCTAAGAGTCGGATACGACTGAGCGACACCCCTTTCACTTTTCACTTTCATGCACTGGAGAAGGAAATGGCAACCCACTCCAGTGTTTTGCCTGGAGAATTCCAAGGACAGAGGAGGCTAGTGGGCTGCCGTCTATGGGTTCGCACAGAGTCGGACACGACTGAAGCGACTTAGCAGCAGCAGCAGCAGCCCCAGCTCCCAGCTGTTTGCTTAGTTTGGTGTGTGTTGATCTCCGCACGCTGACTGCTGTGGAGCATTTCTGGAAAGGATCCTGGATACACAGTGTCTAAGAGTCAGCTGCCTGTCCATGTGTGTCATGTGAGTAACTATGGGGGCTGAATATGGGGAGGAAAGCAGTGTTGCTGCATCTCATTAGGTGCTTAGGAAGACAGAATGTCTGTCCAGACTCTTAGCACAGAACTGTCTGGTTTGAATAAATGAGGGGTGTGACGATCCTGGGAAGGTAACTACAGCGTCACTACAGTGAAGAATATTCTGCTGAACCAGCACAGTCAGGAAAGAGAACTACTTCAAATCAGTGATGGCCTTAGTGATCTTACAAAGTGAGATGATCCCTTCTACACTGTGATGCAAAGTTCACTGTGCACACATGTAAAATTTTTAATTACAGCCTTCTTCTGGCAAGTAAGCTAAATCATTTTATTTCTGACAAAATAATCGAAATCCTACATTTTATCTCAGATATTATGAGTGTTCATTGACAGTGAAATTAAAAACACACCTGTTAAAAGAAAATACTTTGGCAATTTTGGAAGACCCAAAGTGAGGGTGAAACACTGACTCCGCTTTAGAACATGGGTCCATGGAAACTGCATCCAATAAACTACTTAATCATGTCTGGTTCCCATGGCAACAGCCACTGAAGCAGCTTCATTGAATAAGACTGAATGTGATCAACTGCCAACATGGAAATATAAATCCTCCCCTATTCTCTCTGTTTTTCAGCATTTTTCTCTCCAGCATGTTCTGTGTTACAAAGCAGGGCTTGGTACGCTGCCTGTGTCTCCCTCCTCCTACACTCACCATATTTCATCGGCAAAGTCCCCCTCTACACTGTGTTTTCAACACAGAACACTGAAATGGGGGAGGGGAGCATTTCGTACCTTTAAAAACACTAGGAAAGTAAATAGAAATAGCTCAGATAGTTCCTCACCCATGCGTGTCCCTTTGCTAAGAGCTCAGTTTTTCTTTCAGTCGGTAATGTCTTTTTGTGTTGGAATCAAGTAAAAGCATATTTGTGTTCAGAAGCAAGACAGATTTCCTAAGTAAGAGAGAAGCTATTTTTAGAGGATATCAGGAGGGTGGGGGAAGATCTTGGAATCCATCTAAGCTTAGATTCAGCTTTTGGAACAGTATGTCTCATGGGGTGCACTGCACAAACATTTCATCTGGCTTATTATAAACTTCCTGACATGTAAATGTCCTCAAAGACTGTATGGGTAGAGCCTGGAGCTGCCAATTGGAACATCACACATCTTTTCTCTTCTTTTCTTTTAAAGCACATTGTCAGTTTTCTAGTTCTTCAAGAACCCTTCAATGAGGTCAGGTTGTGCTGAAAATAATATACTGGAGATATATCTGGGCTGAATGTCAGTAAATTTGGGTGAGTTAGCTTTTTTGTGTGTGGGGGGGAAATGGAGGAGATGAATCACATGAGAACTTTATGAAAATCCCCCACCCCACCTTTTTTAAAAAAAATTCTATTTATTTATGGCTGTGCTGGGTCCAGTGGTCATGTATGGATGTGAGAGTTGGACTGTGAAGAAAGCTGAGTGATGAAGAATTGATGTTTTTGAACTGTGGTGTTCGAGAAGACTCTTTGAGAGTCCCTTGGACTGCAAGGAGATCCAACCAGTCCATCCTAAAAGAGTTCAGTCCTGGGTGTTCTTTGGAAGGACTGATGCTAAAGCTGAAACTCCAATACTTTGGCCACCTCATGCGAAGAGTTGACTCATTGGAAAAGACTCTGATGCTGGGAGGGATTGGGGGCAGGAGGAGAAGGGGAAGACAGAGGATGAGATGGCTGGATGGCATCACTGACTCGATGGACGTGAGTTTGAGTAAACTCCGGGGGTTGGTGATGGACAGGGAGGCCTGGCATGCTGCAAGTTATGGGGTCGCAAAGAGTGGGACACGACTGAGCGACTGAACTGAACTGAACTGTGCTGGGTCTTTGTTGCTGCGTGCAGGCGTTCTCTAGCTGTGGCGAGCAGGGGCTACTCTCTAGTTGCAGTACGTGGGCTTCTCACTGCAGTGGCTTCTCTTGTTGTGGAGCATGGGTTCTAGGGTGAATGGGCTTCAGGAGTTGCAGTATGCAGGCTCAGTAGTTATGGTTAGTGGGCTCTAGAGCACAGGCTCCATGGTTGTGGTGCATGGGCTTTTTTGCTCCATGCACATCGAATCTTCCTGGACCAGGGATTGAACCCATGTCCCCTGCACTGTTAGGTGGACTCCTTACCACTGGAGCACCAGGGAAGTTCAGTAGATTATGTTTGAAGGACAATGTCAGTAGTAGTGTTTGGTTTAGAGGTTAGCCCTATAGATGTGAATGTTAACTGGAAATTTTCATCCAAGGTGGGTGGCCCGGGGATGGGGGTTGGTGTGTTGGGGCAGATAATACTTGGCAGTTCAATCAATGTGATTGGATAGGTAGTGGGTAAATATCATATATGTAACAATTCAGTAGAATAATTTAACCATTATTTTGCGAAGTGTGAACTTTGGGTCTTGATTCATACAAATAAACTATTATAATTATTTATGAGATGATTAGGGCAATTTGAGCACTGGTGGAATATTTCATGGCATTCCATTACCAAATGCAGATGAGTGACAGGTGTTTGAGGGTTCATGATGATGTTCTTGCTGAGGTTTTCTGAGGAAGTGTCCTCTAAACTCAGACCTCAAGGAGCTGGGAGGCACAGACTGAGGTGAGAGGATGAGATGTGAGGTGTTGGGTGGATAAGTCTTCCAGGAAGAGGAAAGTACCCAGGCACAGGCCTGAAGATGAAAGAAAGTCCTTGGGACTGAAAGAAGCTCAATGTGATTGCCTCAGAGTTTGGCAACAGAAGAGGCTGGGAGGTAGAACTGAGGGGTCAGAAGGCAGTGATAAGAGTCTGGACATTTTCTTTAGAGAATGGAAGCCATTGAGCAAGGGAATTCCTGACTAAATTCAGAGTTTAGAAAATCTGCACGCAGGCTTGAATGTCCCAAGAGAATCCCAGGTTTAGAAGGTCTTTTCTGAGTGCTCCAGCCCTCCTCTTTCTGAGCTATGGAATTTGTGTCCCTTATTCTTTGCTGTTGCCTCATGCTTCATGCTTCACCACAGGTTTCTATGGTGGCTAAATTGAAAGTTCCACGCTGACATGAGGGAGGGGTTGCTTACTTTTTACTATGGACTGAATTGTGTCCCTTGCAAGTTTCTATGTTGAAGCCTGAACTCCTGATGTGATTGTGTTTGAAGATGGGGCCTTTGGAGGTAACTAAGGTTAAGTGAGGTCATAAGGATGGAGTCCTTGCCTAATAGAATTAATGACCTTCTAAGAAGTGGAAGCGGAGAAGGCAATGGCACCCCACTCCAGTACTCTTGCCTGGAAAATCCCATGGATGGAGGAGCCTGGTAGGCTGCAGTCCAGGGGGTCGCTAAGAGTCGAACATGACTAAGCGACTTCCCTTTCACTTTTCACTTTCATGCATTGGAGAAGGAAATGGCAACCCACTCCAGTGTTCCTGCCTGGAGAATCCCAGGGACGGGGGAGCCTGGTGGGCTGCCATCTATGGGGTCGCACAGAGTTGGACACGACTGAAGTGACTTAGCAGCAGCAGCAAGAAGTGGAAGAAAGAGAGGTCAATCTTTCTCCACATGCTAACACTGATGGAAGCCCATGTGAAGATACAGCAAAATGGCAGCCAGAAGAGACCCCTCACTAAAACTAGATCATTCTGGTACCCTGATCTCAGGCTTCTAGCCTCTACAACTATGACAAGATAAACTTCTGTGGTTTAAGCCACACAGCTTAGGGTATTTTGTTATGGCAGCCCAAGCAGACTAAGACAGACTTCCAGGCCCTGCTCCATCCAGTATTCCTGGGCTGGGACAACCCTTTGAGAGATTTCAAAATCTCTCAACCCTCTGATCTTGATCAATCATTAAAGATCATCAATGTTATATTCCTATCATAATCACAGTTTCATATCTTTATATCCAAGTACTTTTCTCACCATTATGAAGCCAAGAGAACGTGTAAAGAGATGGTTTTACTGCAGCAATAAATATGTATAATAATCTGATGTTAACATAATCACCCATCTATTCAGTTTACTCTGAGAAGACACATCTTAGGTCTGTTTGCTTTTCCTTATTTGAAAACTCTCAATCATTACCTCAATATGCAATTGCTAACTCCCAAGGTTGGGTGAGCTGCGTGTGGTATTTCGGGCATGTGTTTATAAGAAGATAGCCTTTGTTTTATGTTGATAGAGCAATGTTATCTTCTTCTGGCTGCCTTTCATAGACAAGGCAACTGTTCAAAACAAATTGCTTGGCAAATGCAAATTGTTTTGAACAAATTTTGCAAATTTGGACATGATGCTTAAGTTGACTTTTAATTTCATTGAAGTATGTTTCTTTGCAAAGTCCCTAAGCCCAGTAAGTGAGTCTTTCAAGAAAGCAAAGAGAAGTACCAGTTTCTCTGGCAAGATCTCAGGGGAACTAGGAGCCCTGTTGCTGCCAAAGTGTTGTCTCACCACTTCTGTCCATGCCAGAACCACCTTTAGTTGTCCTTTTCTCTGGATATTATGTCTTCTCTAACTTCCGTCTAATAATATGATTTTGTGCCCATTTGAATCTGTATGAATTTGTTTCATGAGAATCAAACTCAAGAAGTATCAACTTATTTTATATTCCATTTTTTCTTAATTATTATTATTGGCTGCACTGCACAGCATGTGGGATCTTAGTTCCCTGACCAGGGATTAAACCTGTGCCCCCTGCATTGGAAGGCAGAGTCTTAACCACTGGATCAGCAGGGAAGTACTTCAACTTACATTAAACTCTTTAATGAAACTAAATCTGGCTCAACCTCCATTGGCTTTAGTAGTGAAGAAATCCAATCCCAGACTTTGGGTGAAAACCTTCTTCCCACTCCAAGTATCTTGCCTTTTGATCTGGAAGAAATGGAGTTGCCCTTTCTTCCTCCTTCATCTCCTCTCATTTGGGTGAAAGTTCTTTGCCAAAGCCCCTGTGTAGCAGCGAGGGTCCCAAACTCTTTGCGTACTTGCAGCCAATCTATTCAGAGGCCCTATCTCTGCAGATTTGAAAACAGTTCCTACCAGGTTTCAGGAGAACTAATATCCTCCATCCCAAGCCTGCCCCTTGTCCTCATGTAATATACCTCTACCCTTCAACAAAGAGTTTAACAGTCACCATAATCAAGGTATGGAACACTTCTACCACCCCAAAATGTTCTGACATGTTCCCTTCCCTGACTCTAAGCCTCAATCAACTACTGATTGATTTTCTGTCTAGGATATACCATTCTATCCACTCACTTGTTGATCCACATTTAGGTTGTTTCCAATTTTTAGTGCTTGTGAATAATGTTTATAACATTTTCATACAGGTTTTTATGTGAACACATGTCTTTGATTAGATGTTCAGGAGTGAAATTAGGGATTGTGGATCATAGTATAGGTATATGTCTCACTATAGTAAGTTTTTGTTTAACTGTAAAAAAAACTGCTAAACTATTCTCTAAAGTGGCTGGACCATTTTTTTTCTCAATAGCAAAGAGTTTATTAGTAAATACATGGTTCCAGTGACAATAATAAACTCACATGAACAGAAGACAATAATCAAATCAAAAGAACAAATGCTTGCTAATCATCAGAAAATCTGTGACTATTAGGGCTGTCACATAGAAATCCAAAATCACTCAGAGGCCAAATCTAAAGAAGATATGTCCACTTACTAGTTTGTATGGAACAAGTCCATAGTACCTGAAATCTGTAACTGTAGATTATCACCTTCTAACCAAACATGACCTGTTGGCACAAAACAATGTCTTTTGAAGAAATCTGCTGGGCTACTGGTGAGAATTTTGTCTTCTTCAAAACCAATTTGAAATATTGATCACTTGGGCTTTTTGTAATCATAATGTCATCTCTTTGGATACCATAAAAATGTCGATTAAGACTTTCTGCAAAGACAGTATCTGAATTTTGAATTGTAGGCTCCATTGATGGTTCAAAACACATGACAACACTACCAACATATTCAAAAGCACCATGGGCTATACAGCCATACTAAATAGTATAGCTAACAAGCCAAAACATTTTTCCCAGAACAACACAAAGCATAGTTCTATGTAGACTCTGCCACCATTGACCATAGGTCTTTTCAACATTCAAGCATTCAGTTTTTAGTGTAGTTCCAGGGCTTCCAAGAAAAAAACATCTAAAGCATGCTTCAAAGCACATATAGGTGATCCATGATTTCAGGATTCCTGGACCTGCAGAAGTCTGCTTGGCTGTACTATTTTGTGATCCTACCAGCAAGATATGAAAGTTTTAGCTGGTTCATATCCTTGCCAACAATTAACATTGTTAACCTGTGTATTCTTAGTCATTCTAGTAAGTGTGTATTATGTGAAATTTAAATACATCTCTATTCTAAATATACATGGAAATAACTCCATATAACAATACTAATGCCTCTGAGAGGGATATCACTTAGTTTAAGATGATATTGAGGCAGGAGGTAGCCACCCCTCGCCCCCGCCCCACCATGTAAATACTCCGACATGAGACTAGCAGGACAATCAAGGCAGGAGGCTAAGCTCTGCCCAGAAAGGAGATAAGAGACCACATATCTCTCGTTCTTGAAATCAACTGCACATGGGCAGAAAGGTTCCTTGGAGCTCAAAAGGGGAGTGATGCTAAGTGATGCTAACTACCCATAGGCCTCTTTGGTAGAATCCATCTTGGCTAAGAGATGTGTGGGCACATGTGGGAGATCTTGAGATATACCAAATATGAACCAAATATGAACTCTGAACCATGAAAATCAAAATGATTGGCTAAAGGAAACCTGGAAGAAATGCCCCTTATAAGTGATTCCAACTACAATGAGGGCACAACTCTGCAATTCTCTCTTTGAGTCTGCCTGTGTGTCTATCCACACATACTATACTTTTTTTTCTCCTAATAAACACTTGACTTGTTTCACTACATTTCATTGTTGTGGGTATTCTCCTTCAGCGAATCTGCAGAGTCAGGGACTTGTCACTGACCATTGGTCTAAATGGCTAGGATTCAGTGCTCTTACCACCGCTACCCAATCCTCAGTCTCTGGCCAGGAACTGAAGCTCTGCTTCAAGCACCTGCAAGCCAAGGCCACCCAAGATCAATATCAGCTAACATCTTAGCTAGTATTCATTCATATAGTTTTTCCAGTATGCAAAGAGTTTAGGATCCTGGCTGCTATTCAGGGGCTTTGGCAAAGAGCCCTCACCCAAATGAGGGGAGGAAAGAATGCAGGAAGAAAAGGCAACTCCACTTCCTCCAGATCAAATGGCAAAATACCTGGATTGCGTAAACCCCAGGTGGTGGCCTGATCCTAATTGGCAGGAAACTTTTCACCAAAAGTCTTGGATTGGATTTCTCTACTACTAAAGCCAATGAAGGTTGCAGCAGATTTAATTTCATTTAATAATATAAAGTAAGTTGACACTTTCTGAATTTGATTCTCATGGAACAAATTCATATATATGAGCCTAAAATCATATTGAAACTCAATGACTTCCTAGGAACCATACAATGGTTCTTAAACTTTTATCAAAACATTTAATGTTATTTCATTGGAATGGGAAATGGGAAAATGAATGATTGCCATTATTAGAGAAGATAGACTCTTCTCTTTTTAATTTAATTAGCTAATTAATTTAGTTTTGGCTGTGCTGGATCTTCGCGGCTGCTTGGGCTTTTATTCTGCTCCTGTGAGCAGGGTCTATGCTCTGGTTGTGGTGTGAGGCTTTCTCACCACAGTGGCTTTACTTGTGGACCATGGGCTCTAGGGAGCTCGGGCTTCAGTAGTTGAAGCAAGTGGGCTCAGTAGTTGTGATTTCTGGGCTCTACAACACAGGCTCAATAGTTGTAGTGCAGGGGCTTAGTTGCTCCTCAGCTTGTGGGATCTTCCTGGACCAGGGATTGAATCTGTGTCTCTTGCACCGGCAAGCAGATTCTTTCCCATGAGCTACCAGGGAAGCCCCAAGGCAGACTCTTTTCAAACATGGGAAACCATTTCAAAGGGATTCCTTGTTGGGAATTTGGGGAAATCATTAGAGATGATTAAGGTGAGAGCTAGTGGATGGCAAAATCTGGAGAAAAATGTTGTTTATTCTTATTATTTTTGGAATGACTGTATTTATTAGACCTACTGCTAGGTCTTGTTGTTGAATGTGTGAATATTATGAGCAACAAATATGGTATTTTATCACACACTTGTTTTCTTAATATTTTTATTTCTCTCTTCTACTATAAGTGAATCCTAATGTAAATGTAGGGTTTTTTCCCCCCTTATTTTATGCTTTTTAAAAATGGCATTCTGAGAAGAAGCCTATAGGCTCCATTAGATAGCAACAGTATATAATAAGTTCCAGTGTATGGGCCCATCCTAGAGATTCTAATTGAACCTGACACCAGGAAATCTGTATATTTGCTTATACCTGCTGTCATGCAAGGGTGAAACCCTTTGAGGTTAACACCTGTCATACAAGGGATAGGGGCCAATTCTAAAATGTCATACAGAATGGGTAAATGTGATATTGTAATTTATAATAAATATATATTTATGGTATAACCACTTTGGAGACAGTATGGAGGTTCCTTAAAAAACAAAAAATAGGATACATGTATATGTCAGGCTGAGTCCCTTCATTGTTCACCCAAAACTATCACAACATTGTTTGTTAATCATCTGTACTCCAATACAAAATAAAAAGTTTAAAAGAAAACCAAAAATAAAACTACCATATCATCCAAAGTCTGACTCCTGGGCATATATCTGTAGAAAATCATAATTTGAAAAGATACGTGCACCCCAATGTTCATTGTAGCACTGTTAACAATAGCCAAGACATAGAAGCCACCTAAATATCCATTGACAGAGGAATGGATAAAGAAATGTGGAGGAATGGATAAAGAAGATGTGATACATAAATGCAATGAAATATTATTCAACCATAAAAAAGAATGAAATAATGCTATTTGCAGCAACAAGAATGGACCTCGAGATGATCACACTAAATGAAGCAAGCCAGACAAAGACAAGTACTGTATGATGTCGCTCATATGTGGGATCTAATTTTTTGAAAATGATACTTATAAACAGAAACAGACTGATAGATACTGAGAACAAACTTATGGTCACCAAAGGGGAAATACAGTGGAGAGGTTACCCTCTCCAGGAGTTTAGGGTTAACAAATGTACACTATTTATGAGACAGATAACCAACAAGGACCTATGATATCACCAGGAACTCTAGTCAATATTCTGTGATAACCTACATGAGAAAAGAATCTAAGCAAGAGTGAATGTATGTATATGTATAACTGGATCACTTTGCTGTAGACCCAAAGCTAACACAATATCATAAATAAACTCTACTCCAATAGAATTCTTCTAAAAAATTAATATGTGTGTGTATATATATGTGTGTGTATATATTTTGTGTATATATATATTTATATGTACATATATATATATAGTCTTCATCTCTGTTTCTGGCACAGGCTCCTAAAACTCTTGGATTTTCCAAAACAATAAGAGTGACAAAGCTGTATTTTATTATGCTGATGAGGTAATTTTCAGACTAAACCAAGGATGGGGGCTGGTTGCTAGTGAAACCAACCATGACTGGCAGGTTGGAACTTTGAGTTAAACCTGCCTGACCTCCGGGAGGGTGGAGGGAGAAGATGGAGGTTGACTCAGTCAACAGTCATCTGTGTAATGAAGCCTCCATAAAAACCCAAAAGAATATAGAGGTTTAGGAAACCTTCCAGGTTGGTGAATATGTGGCAACTGGGGAACATGGCTCTCTCAGAGAGGGCATGAAATTTTAAGCCTTTTCTCCACACTATGCCCTATACATCTCTTCTGTCTGGCTATTTCTGAGTTGTATCCTTTTATAATAATCCGATGATCTAGTAAGTAAAATGTTTCTCTGAGTTCCATGAGCCACTCTAGCAAATCAAACCTGAAGATGGGGTCCTGGCTATCTCTGACTTCTGTACAGTCAGCCAGAAGTACAGGTGATAACCTAGCCTGGACTTGCAGAGGGAAAGCAGTCTTGCAGGACTGCACTCTTCACCTGTCAGAATGAGTTGAATTGTAGGTACCCAGCTCATGTCTGGAGCAGTGCTTGTTCATGGTATGACCCTATACTCTGCCTCCCTGACCCTGAATCAGAATTGGTGGCAGAACCCGAATCATTAAGGAAGCAGCTTGATTAGGGAAAGGAAAAACTAATAAAGGGAAAAGTAGGCATCCTCACCCCGGTTCATACCTCAAGGAAGGTATGCCAAGATCAGGACCCTGGTGGATATGCTATGAGTTCTATTCTAGTGGAAAAACTTCCCACCCTCTTACGGCACACGCTGATGTCAAACAGTCTAGACTGGAGATGTCAGTCTCCAATCTAGACTATTTGAATGAAGTTGTCTGGGAATGCCAAACACTTTGCAGCGAGGGCAGTAGGGACCTTGTAGTATGAGGGTTATTGCATTCTCCTCATGGCCAAATATCCTGGTCCAAATGCACCAGAGATCCCACACTGTGTCCAGCTGCTGTCCTGGCTCTGGCAGATTGCTCCTTGATTTAATGAGAATCTGAAGATCATACATCTGTCTTTCTCATCCTGGTTTTGTAGATTTTGCCTTTTCACAATAAAGACAATAAGATAAAGATACTGTGTGATGTAGTAAAATGTGTCCAACCCTTTGCAGGACAAGTGACAACCTTAAAAGGAACCATCTGGCAACATAGCTGATTTTCAACAAGCAGCCAGGAGAGATGTATCCAGGAAAGCATGGAGCCCAGGCAGCATTTAATGATCACTTGGGTCCAACTCATACATTTTACTACTAATATACTTTGAGAATCCAGATTCTTAAAGGCTTATCATTCATTTTCCACTTTGAGAGGCAGTTAGCAGCAAGAAGACAGGGCCGAGACTCCAAACCCAGAGAATTTTGTCTCTAAGAGCTTTCAAGGCTTGAGGGACTCCTTTGGAATTTTGAGAACATATTCCAAACACATTTTCTTTTGGCTGTTTGTGACCTGATATTATTGTGTACAGCACGGATCAGTTCATTATTGCTCCTTTAACTACCCATTTTACTTGCTGATGATTCTGTGGGTCAGCCTTTGAGTTGGGTGGTCCTGATACCCTCATCTGGGGTCACTGTGGTAAGTGGAATAATGTACCTCCTCCAAAGATGTTGATGCTTTAATCCCTGATATTAAGTCTGGGTATGTTACATGGTCAAAGGGACTTTGTAAATGGAATTAAGTTTATAGACCTTTGGCTAAGAAGATTATCTTTGATCGTCTGGATGGGTCCAGTGTAGTCACATGGGCACTTAAAAGTGTAAGAAGGCAGAAGAGTTAGTCACAGAGATGTAATGGAAGAAGAGATGGGAGAGATTTGAAGTGGCAAAGGGACTTGGCCCATCACTGCTGGCTTTGAATATTGAGGAAAGTGTTCATGAGCCAAGGAGTATAGAACAGCCCTCACTAACAGGCAGCAAACAGGAGACCTCAATCCTACAACTGCAAGAGACTGAATTCTGCCAACAGTCTGAATAAGCAAAGAAAAAGATTCTCCCCTAAAACTTCTGAAAAGGAATGCAGCCCTGCTGACAGCTCAGTTTTAGCCTGGTGAGATCTATCTTGGAGTTCCAGAACTGTGAGGTGATAAATGTACATTGTTTTCAGCTGGTGTTAACTTGTTCTATAGCAATAGAAAACCAGTACAGTCACTCACATTGCTACAATCAGGCATGACAGGCCGGATGAACTGAGCAGCTCATTTGCATGTCTGGTGGTTGGTGCCAGGAGATGAGGCTGGCCTACTTTACCTGGAAAGAAAGTGAGAGCAGTAGCTACAAGGGTTCTTAAGGCTTTGCTCAGAACTCCCCACAATGTCATTCCTGCCGTATTTTATTTTATTATTGACTATTGTTACTATTATTATTATTATTTTGGCTATGCTGGGTCTTCGTTGCGGCCCACAGACTTTCTCTATTTGCAGCAAGTGGGGGCTACTCTTGTTGCAGAGCACAGGAACTAGGGTGAGAGGGCTCAGTAGTTGTCCCTGCCACATTTTATTGATCACAGCAAGTGATAAGGTCTGTCCAGACTCAAAGGGTAGAGAAATTATTTCCACTCTTTAATAGGAGGAAATATAGAGGCATATTGGAAAAGGGCAGGTAACGCTTGGAAAGGAGGAGTTTGTGGCCATTTTTCACAATCTGCCAGACAGGAAACTTGTGCAACAACATTCTGTAAGAGGGATCTCTTCTGTTGACATCCTGTTGGCATTAGGGGATGCAGCTGAAAACAGTAAACATACACACTTCTCATTCTAAGGAGAGCTGTCAACCCCCAGGGTTGGATGCTTCCCCCGGTGAGTGGTGTTGGAAGGAAGTGGCTTAGCGGGGAATGGAGTGGAGAAGGGGTGGATTTCCCCATCTCTAAATCAAATGATTGGGGAGGCTCCAAAGGAATTGCTTAAACAAAGTGATGATTTGCAGGAAGAAGAGATAAAAATCCTGACTGCCTAGATTATAAATCTGGAGAGGAGACTGATGATGGGAGCTCATCCATTTGTTAACCATATATTTCTTGGGCACTGTAATGATTAATTTTATGTCAAATTGAGTGAGTCATGGGGTGCCCAGATACTTAGTTAAATATTATTCTGGGTGTGTCTGTAAGGCTGTGTTTGGATGAAACGACATCTGAATTGGTAGTGAAGCAGACTGCCAACCTTAATTTTGATGGGCCTCATCTAATCCTCATCTAATGAGCTTCCCTGGTAGCTCAGTTGGTAAAGACAGACCTGTGCTCGATCCTAGGGTCGGGAAGATCCCCTGGAGAAGGAAATGGCAACCCACTCCAGTATTTTTGCCTGGAAAATCCTAGGAGCAAAGGAGCCTGGCAGGCTACAGTCCATGATCGGAAGAGTCAGACATGACTTAGCAACTGGTTTCCTTTCCTTTCTGTCTAATCCACTGAAGGTCTGAAGAAAACAGAGATTAGGAAGAATTTGCTCTCACTCTGCCTGATGGTCCTTGAGCTAGGACATTGGTCTTCTTCAGCTTCTTTTATAAAAAACTTAATTAATTAATCTATTTTTGGCTGTGCTGGGTCTCTGTTGACGCACAGGGTCTTTCTCTAGTTGCAGTGCGTAGGCCTCTCATTCTGGTGGCTTCTCTTGTGCGGAGCATGGACTCTAGAGCTGGTAGCCTTCAGTAGTTGCAGCTCGAAGGCCCTAAAGTACAGGCTTAGTAATTGTGGCACATGGGCCTAGTTGCCCCAAGACATGTGGACTCTTCCCCTGTGACCCCTGCATTGGCAGGTGGATTCTTAACAGATCTCTCACCTAATCTGCACATACCTTGGGTTTCCCAGCCTCCAGAACTGTGAGAAATACGATTTTTGTTGTTTTTAATCCTCCCAGTCTAGGATAGTTTGTTAGGACAGCCTCAATGGGCTAAGATATATATGTCCTAGTATATATATCATAATTTTTATGTATATATACACACACACACACACACACACACACACACATATATATATATATATACACACACACACATGAATAAAATTGGCATTTTCACAATGCAGGAGTTAGGGGCCTAGACCATTTCCTCAGTCAAAAATTCAGATATAACTTTATAGTGAGTGCTCTGTATCTATGGTTCTGCATCTATGGATTCAACCGACCATGGATGGTGGATCGTGTAGTACTGTGATACATATTTAGTGAAAGAAATTCAGATATAAATGGACTTGTGCAGTTCAAATTCAAGGATCAACTGTATATATACTTGAGTTTATTTCTCTGGAGAACCCTGACTAATACAGGTTCTTACTGTGCATCATATCTTGTTTTAAGTTCTGGGGATTCAGCACTAAATAAAATGGGCAATAATTCATGGAGCTTACATTCTACTGGGGAAAACAAACAAACGAAAAAAATCCACAACAAGACAAATGTATGGGAAAATGTTAGAGAAAAGTTAAGGGGAAAAAACAAAAGCAGGGGAAAGGAGAGGCTGACATTTTAGATCATGAAGTCAAGATAGGACTCATTGCCAGGGTGACATTTGAGAAGACATTTGGACATTTGTGACTCTTGAGAGAGTTGACATATGTCCCCTGGAATATGGGGTGCTCATGAACTTAGAGATTGGCAGGGCTTCCTAAATGTTCTCACTTTGAAACAGGGAGGCCCTGATGGCAGTCCCTGCCAGGTGAGCAGTGACCACACTGTAGTGTGCCTCAAGAGGAAAGGGGTGGAGCCTTTTCCTCATCTTGTTTCTCAGCCTGAGGGCATGAGCAGGCACCTCAAGGGACCCCCAGTCTTTCTTATGAAAGAGCACAGGGTAGAGTAGAAACTGATGTCAAGAGGCTGCCCTAGTTGTCCAGTAAGGAGATGTTTCACCTTGTAGAGGGCCTGCAGCCTGGGGCTGGCAGAGGCTGAGGGGACTCAAGACTGCCACTGCCTGAAGGGATCTTCAGTGGAAAACGGTCCAGATGACGTTATGTAGCACTCCAAAAGCACCACATGCACCATCTCAGCAGAGCCCACCAGCCATGTGGGGGTCACCAGCTGAGGGAGTCCGCCTAGGAGGCCAGTCATAGGAGAAGGTCAGAGGGCAGAGCCTCATCTTCTCATGGGAAGAGCTCAGGGTGGGGAGGGGAAGAATCCTGGAACATGGATTTCCAACTCTCTGAGAGGGTGAGTCTAACTTCCTGATGATCTTCTTTTTTTTTTTTTAAATAGCGGGGTGATGACTAGCTCCTCTCGCAGGCTGTCGCGTGGGGGCTCCGCCCGGCCCCAGCCACCCGGTCCCAGAAGCAGCAGCACCAGCAGGAAAATCCTTACGGGCGCTGCCATGCCTGCGGCTGCTTCCACCTCCCAGCGGCCCCACCCCTGCCCCTGATGATCTTCTGTTTGGAGGTAGGTAACAAGTTATTTAAGGTAGTTTAAGAGAAAGAGGAGAATTTATGATGCTTATATTGGCTTAACTCACAGACCAGGAAGCAGATGTAGGAGGGCTTCAGGAAGGAAGGGAGCCTGGAACAGGAACCTCTCTCTCATCACTGATTCTCTTGTCCATTCTCTTCTCTCTCTCCATCACTCTATCTCCCTTCCTCCCTTCATCCCTTTCTCTTCCTGCAGACTGACTTTCTCTGCTTCTCCTACCCATCACTGCACTGCAAATCTCCTTAGTTTGCATGAGAGAGCCCCCAGCTTCCTGTAGACAATTGGCATGTTCTCTCTCCCAATTCAAGATTCCAGGGAGAAAGGATGTGATCAGATCAGCACAGGCAGAAACTCAGCTTGTGTTCAGCCAGCTATAGCCAGATGTTGGGAATGTGCTATATGATCATTGCTGCAGCCTTCCCATAGATGCAGACCAGAAGACAAGAATGTGCATGCAAGTTTATTTGGGATATGATCCCAGGAAGCACTGTAGGGGAGCAGCAAAGTGACATAGGGAAAGGAAGGAAGCTATAGATATGTTATTAATAGCAAAGGGTGGGCAACTGTGCCTCAGTTCCACAAAGGCCTCTGGGAGAGGGTGAAGAGCACACCTCAGAGCTGTCCAACCTGAGGGGTGAGGGAGCTGGGATACCTATCCACCAGCTCTTATCAGTCACTGTTTGAGGGCTGCTCCCAGAGGTATTAATTCCCTGCCCTCCCTGGAATTAGCTCAAGTGGAAAACCCAAGCACTTGCATCAAGAAGCATTTGGTATGAATGATGAGAGCTGTATGGTCAAGGCGTAAATAGTACCTGCTATAGATAACATTCAGGAACGGGAAGAGAGTCTCAAAAGAACATGGTTAAAAACGTGATTGGAGAAACTAAAATTTTCAATACCTCTCTGCCTTAGATTTCCTAATGAATTGACAGTATACATGAATTAAACTGTGAAGAACTTACCAACCTGACAGCAGTCACGTGTGTAGTAGAAATGGACATAGACAGAGAATCTGTCCTATACTATGAGTGACTTGAGGTGAGAAGGAGGGAATTGAATTTTTGTTTTAAACATTCTACATTTGCTAGAAGCCATGAAAATGTGAAAACAGGTGACAGAGGAGCAATGAATGATTGTTGTCTTTCCTTTACATCGTTATAATGATGTTTGTGTAGTAATTAGACTTGAGAGTAAAACAATGCTCCTAAAATGCTTTCTTGTTTTTAACTTAAAAAAAAATGCCCTCCATCTTTAACTTTAGAGGCGGAAAATCATATTTTCTAATGGCCTCCAGAGCTCAGTTAGTGCAAAGTCTTCTTTGAAAATAATGGAAACTTTATGCTCAGTCTCTTTAGTGACTGGAGCAAGACAACAAATGAGACCCAAGAGAATTTAGGGCTCAGGGTTTCAAATGACATCGAGTCTTAAGTGATCATATGGAGAGAGGAAGGGTTGCACCCAAGGGGCCTTGGTTACTCATTTACATCACAAATGTAACCAGAGATGTCTGGAGGTAGAGGGTCCTGGTGGGAACAGAAACATCTCCCCAACAAATGGTGCTGCATGTACTCCTCTGGGTATCCTCCCTACTTCTTGAAATAAGAGGTGAATTCTACCAACAGCTGGGAAATGTCCTCTCTGCATTTTTCCAGCCCAGATTGCTAAGAACACAGAGTTTTCCTTGTATATGATAATTCCCCTACAGTCTTGAAAATGTCTTAAAACAGTTCACCAGACATAAAAAATAGTTACATCAAAATCTTTAAAAAATTGCCCTTTAGGGACTTCCCTAGTGGTCCAGTGGCTAAGACTCCATGCTCCCAATGCAGGGGGCCTGGGTTTGATCCCTGGTTGGGGAACTAGTTCCCACATGCTTCAACTAAAGATCCCGTGTGCTGCAACTAAGACCCGGCACAGCCTAAATAAGTTAATAAAGATATATATTTTTAAATGGTCCTTAAAAAATAGTGTAACTATTATCTGTTCTCCTATTTAAAATATTAATGGGAAATACTCAAAACATTAGCAATTTTTGTTTGTTCCTGAGGGATAGAATTACACTTGATTTTTACTTTTAACTTTTATCTGTAGTATCTATATTTTCTACAATAAACATGTATTATATGTTTATGTACATTTTTTCTAAAGATGGAGAGTGAGAAAGACTCAGTTTCAAAAATCAAAAAGAACTTGTCTTTATAAATATTGAATACTGCTTGAGTCAGAAGTCACCAAAAATAAATTTGAAAGACAAGGGATAGACTGAGAGAAAACATTTGCAATAAGTATAGCAGGAAAATAATTTTAATATATATATATATATGATTCAAATCAAAACAAAAAAGTAATCTGATAAAAATCAGACAAAAGATATTTATGGAAGTTGAAATTCAAATTTCCAATAAACAAATAAAAAGGTCTCAACTTCACTAAAAACCAAGGAAATAGAAGTTACAACCAGTAAGAAATATAATTTTTGCCTACCAGCTTAAGAAACATTTTAAAAATTGGTAATATCTAGAGTCTGTAAGAATGTGAATTCTCTAAGAAAATTTAAAAGTCTAACAGTATCCAGTGTCTACGAGGATATGTACTATTGAAAATTCTTCTCCCAAAGAGAACCTAGTGTTACACGTCAACACTTTAAGTGTGCATACCCTGCACTCCAATTTTAGGTACCTAGCCTGGAGAAATAGTTACCCACATGCACAAGAAGAGTATGCACAAGAAATAGCTGAGTCATAAAGCACTGGAAATGATGCAAATGTCCAGCAGGACAGAATGGCTATGTAAACTATGATTCATCCATGCTGTTGAAAACCATGCTATAACTAAAGAAGCAGAGACACTACTTTGCCAACAAAGGTCCGTCTAGTCAAGGCTATGGTTTTTCCTGTGGTATGGATGTGAGAGTTGGACTGTGAAGAAGGCTGAGCACCGAAGAATTGATGCTTTTGAACTGTGGTGTTGGAGAAGACTCTTGAGAGTCCCTTGGACTGCAAGGAGATCCAACCAGTCCGTTCTGAAGGAGATCAGCCCTGGGATTTCTTTGGAAGGACTGATGCTAAAGCTGAAACTCCAGTACTTTGGCCACCTCATGCGAAGAGTTGACTCATTGGAAAAGACTCTGATCCTGGGAGGGATTTGGGGCAGGAGGAGAAGGGGACAACAGAGGATGAGATGGCTGGATGGCATCACTGACTTGATGAGTCTGAGTGAACTCCGGGAGTTGGTGATGGACAGGGAGGCCTGGCGTGCTGCGATTCATGGGGTCGCAAAGAGTCGGACAGACTGAGCGACTGAACTGAGCTGATACATAGTAACATAACAAGCTCTTAAGAATAAGTGCAACATGGTGCAGCAGTAACCAATGAAGGCTTTAACACCAGCTGGCCTGGATTCAAATCATAGTGCTGGCCCTTCCTGCCTGTCTGTACTCTAAGTATTCCAGTCTTCCACTCTCCCATTTGTAAAATGGGAAAAGTAATAGTATTTGCTTCCTGTGCTGTGCTTAGTCACTCAGTCATCTCCAATTCTGTGACCCCGTGGGCTGTAGCCTGCCAGGCTCCTCTGTCCATGGGGATTCTCCAGGCAAGAATACTGGATTGGGTTGCCATGCCCTCCTCCAGGGGATCTTCTCAACCCAGGGACTGAACCCAGGTATCCCGCATTGCAGGCGAATTCTTTATCATCTGAGTCACCAGGGAAGCCCTAGGGTTTTTCTTTTCTTTTTTCTCCCTTTTTTTGAGAATTAAGCGGATTAATGCATGTAAAGAATTTTGAATTATGCCTGTCTCATAAGAAATGTATCAATACTCTTAGCTGTCATATGTTATTAGTTGAGAAAAGCAAGTGGTAGAAGACCAAGAATTATTATAATTATATTATCAACTTAAAAAGCACAATGTGAGAGTTGCAAGTTAAGTTTTATTTCGGGAAAAATGAGGACTGCAGCCTGGGAGATAGCACTTCAAATAACTCAGAGAAGCTGCTCCAAAGAGGTTGTGGGGGAAGGTCAGTATGTGTGATTTTGGTGAAGGGGGAGCTCAATGCAATCAAACACTTAAAAAGTTTCTGCTAGTCATGAGGAGCTTCTGTCACCATGAAGGGATTTAGTGCTTTTGCAGATGTGAGGAGATGCAAGGACTGGGATCATGAAATCTAACTATCTAAAGACCTATTCCACCAGTTTTCCTGGAGCCCAAAGTGCCTCATTCTCCACCTGGAACTCCCTTCAGGGTGTGTCAAAGGTCAATAGAATAGATTCAATCTCCACAGAGGCAGATGGCAAATGCCGTTGCATCCATGTGTGCTAAATTGCTTCAGTCGTGTCCAACTCTTTGCAACCCTATGGACTGTAGCCTGCCAGGTAGCCCCCCAGGCTCCTCTCCATGGGATTCTCCTCCAGGGGACCTTCCCAACCCAGGGATAGAATCTGCAGCTCCTGTGTCTCCTGCATTGCAGGCAGATTCCACTAACGCCACCTGGGAAGCCCTGGCAATTGCCCTTGCTAAGTCACTGCAGTCGTGTCCGACTCTGTGCGACCCGATAGACGGTAGCCCACCAGGCTCCCCCATCCCTGGGATTCTCCAGGCAAGAACACTGGAGTGGGTTGCCATTTCCTTCTCCAATGCATGAAAGTGAAAAGTGAAAGGGAAGTCGCTCAGTCATATCCGACTCTTAGCGACCCCAGGGACTGCAGCCTACCAGGCTCCTCCACCCATGGGATTTTCCAGGCAAGAGTACTGAAGTGGGGTGCCATTGCCTTCTCCAGCAATTGCCCTTGGCAAGCACCAATGTGTAGCTGACAATATCAAAGCTTTAATATTAAAGATAATATTTCTAGTGCACATGTCTATAGTAAAGTGAAGTCGCTCAGTCGTGTCTGACTCTTTGCGACCCCATGGACTACAGCCTACCAGGCTTCTCTGTCCATGGGATTTTCCAGGCAAGAATACTGGAGTGCGTTGCCATTTCCTTCTCCAGGGGATTGTCCCAACTCAGGGATTGAACCTGGGTCTCCCACATTGCAGGCAGACACTTTACCATCGGAGCCATCAGATGAGCTGGTGTCTATACTTACATAGCATGTCTACTTGTATAGATAACAGTTTGGAGGAAACACACCACATTAAATAGCAATTTTTATTTTTAGAAAAAGGAGGGGCTCGGGTGTGGTTGAAACAGCCAAGGGCCTTTTTCTGTCAACTTTACACTTTGTATTGATTATTTTTTCACAACAATAAATGTAACTTGTGAAAATACCATAAAAATCAATTAAAATATCTTAAAATCTTAAAATCACAGCCTTGCACATGAACACACACACACAGCTTTAACTAAAGCAAGGCAATAAAGGCTTTGACTCTAAGCTCTAAGATACAGACTTACAAATGTTTTACTCAAAGAAGTCAAGCAATTGTGCAATTTTCCGTACTGTTTTGTGTCTATTAGGGCTTTATAAGTAACTTCCTTAGCAATATGAAAACAAATATGCCGAGGCCTTGGTTAACAATACCTTGTAGAAATAGGAAGATACAAGTGATCTGTTCTGTTAACAACCATGATGCCCTCTAGACTTGACTGGGGGCCAGTTTTGCGTAACTTTCATCAGGTGTTGTTACCAGACACAGGTTTGTACACCTAAGACACAGTGAAGTCTAACAAGCCAAAACATCCGAGTTTGGAGCAGAGCAAGGTTTATTGCAGGGCCAAGCTAGGAGAACAATGGCTCATGCTCAAAACCCCTGGACACCTCAAAGGTTTTGGGATAAGTTTTTAAGGCAAAATTGGGGATGAACAGAGTGTGTGACTTTCTTATGATTGGTTGGAGGTGAGGTAACATGGTGGTGTTCCAGGAATCTTGTGCTCAGCCTGAAGATATCATCCTTTACCTGGGTGGGGCCTTAGTTTCTGCAGAAGAACTCAAAAATATTGTTATGTGCATTTGTTGAGGAGGAAGCAGGACCTTGCTTTATCTCTGAAGTATTGTTTCTTGACTACTCCTCCTTGTTTCCATATTCCTTCCCTTCCCTGATAAATGGCTATTTGAATCTGCCCTTTGGAACTCAGGGAAGGTCAAAGAGGCTTAAAGAAGACTATCTCCTAGTCCTAGAAACTGGGGATATGGAAAGGCTCTGTAGCTGAGAGGACCCCACAGTATCCTGTTCCATCTCAGTATCTTAAAATTGCACCTCTGCACTTTCTCACAACTTCCAGACAAAAAAAGGTGGAGTGGTCTCATCCAGTGGTGCAGAATTTATCTTGTGTTTTTGGAAGAAATGCTGGTGAAGAGAGGGTCCAGGATGAAAGAGAACTTTCCATCAGATGCACTGTGCCTTGGGACTCATGTGACACTCTTGTGTCATCCTGAATGATGAAGCATTTCACTCTCTAAAGCTTATTATTCGGAGAAGGAGATGGCACCCCACTCCAGTACTCTTGCCTGGAAAATCCCATGGGCGGAGGAGCCTGGTAGGCTGCAGTCCATGGGGTCACTAAGAGTCAGACACGACTGAGCAAGAAGTCTTTCTAAAATACTGAACTAAATATTCTTACACAATAGTTTCTGATGTGATTTCTTAAAATTTATTTTTTTAAAAAAAGTCAAATATGGCTGAGATAGGAGGAAAGGGGGCAGAGCACAACATCAAAAGGATGACACAGCCTTTGACAAACACAGGATATGATGAAAACTGGTTAGAGCAGATTAGGCCCAAGACGGCAGAAGATTAGACTTCCAGTAGACCTTGAGCCTCATTACATGCTCGTTATAATCCATTAGCTAAATGACACACTCACTGGTGCCATGACAGTTCTGAGGCCAATCATAAAAGGCCAAAATGTGGCTCAATTCCTAGAAATCCACGCCCCGCCCCAAATAGTTGAAATAGTCATCTCACTCATTAGTATATGCAATTACTCAGCCCATAAAAAGTAATCATGCCATACTTGGGGACCACTGTCACATTTTGAGATGGACTGCATTCTGTCTATGGAATATGCATGTCATTTATTTAGTACTTATTTTACTCTGGCAACTAAGTCTTAGTTGCAGCACACAGAATCTTCCATCTTCATTTTGGCATGAAAAGTCTTAGGAGTGCACTGGGAGCGTGGAGTCTTAGTCACAGGATCGGCAGGGAAGTCCCTCACCATTATATTTTTTATCTTTTTCCTGAAAAAAAAAAAAAGAGCTCTAATTCAAACACTGATTGTACTTGCCCTGCAGTAGTCTATCACTTCACTATCACAAGAGGTTTATAAACACATTGCTGTTGTTCAGTTGCTAAGTTCTGTTTGACTCTTTGCAACCCCATGGACCACAGCATGTCAGTACTGAAAGCATCCCTGTCCTTCACTATCTCTTGGAATTTGCTCAAACTTTTGTCCATTGAGTCGATGATGCCATCCAACCATCTCATCTTCAGTCGCCGCCTTCTCATCCTACCCTGAATCCTTCCCAGCATTAGGGTTTCTTACAATGAGTCGGCTATTTGCATCAGGTGGCCAAAGTATTGGAGCTTCAGTTTCAGCATCAGTCCTTCCAGTGAATATTCAGGGTTGATTTCCTTTAGAATTGACTGGTTTGATCTCCTTGCTGTCCAAGGGACTCTCAAGAGTCTTCTCCAGCACTGTTAGGGGAAGTACACTGACTGCAACCACCTACCCTGGCCAGGCACCTTGGTAACCATTTGCATGAGTTGTTTTATGACAGGAAGTCCTGATAAGGAACAAGGAACTAATAATTACCAACCAGAAGAGTTCAGGAAAAGTCAAAAGGTGACATCATGTGTCCAACCACCTCCCAGAATCCTTCTCGCTGGCATCCATCTTGGTTGAACAAGGCATACACCACCAGGAAGGACTCTGAGTCAGAACGATTGGCTAAAGACAGCCCGGAAACGAATCCTATCACCGTAAAACCTGAGACTGGGAGCCATGTGGCAGAGCAGTTCTCCTGGGTTCTCTTACTCTACTGCTCTCTCTTCGGGCACACTTTCCCAATAAAATCTCTTGCTTTGTCAGCATATGCGTCTCCTTGGACAATTCCTTTCTGAATGTTAGACAAGAGCCCACTTTCAGGCCCTGGAAGGGGTCCCCCTTCCTGCAACAGTACCAGAATTTGAAGGTATCAATTCTTTGGAGCTCAGCCTTCTTTATGGTCCAACTCTCACATCCATACATGACTACTGGAAAAACCATAGCTTTGACTATATGGACCTTTGTTGGCAAAGTGATGTCTCTTCTTTTTAATATGCTATCTAGGCTTGTCATAGCTTTTCTTCCAAGGAGCAAGTGTCTTTTAATTTCATGGCTACAGTCACCGTCTACAGTGATTTTGGAGCCCAAGAAAATAGTCTGTCATTGTTTCTACTTTTTCCCCATCTATTTGCCATGAATTGATGGGATGATCTTGGGATGCCATGATCTTCATGTTTTGAATGTTGGGTATCAAACCAGCTTTTTTCACTCTCCTCTTTAAACCCTCATCAAGAGGCTCTTTAGATCCTCTTTGCATTCTGCCATTAAAGTGGTATCATCTGCATATCTGAGGCTATTGATATTTCTCCTGGTAATCTTGTTTCCAGCCTGGGATTCAACCAGCCCAGCATTTTGCATGATGTACACTGCATAGATGTTAAATAAGCAGGGTAACAATATATAATCTTTTCCAATTTTGAGTCAGTCCATTGTTCCATGTAAGGTTCTAACTGTTGCTTCACAGGATACAAGTGAGGTGGTCTCATATTCCCATCTGTTTAAGAATTTTCCATAGTTTCTTGTTATCCACACAGCCAAAGGCTTTAACATAGTCATTGAAGCAGGAGTTGACGTTTTTCTGGAATTCCCTTGCTTTCTCTATGACCCAACAGATGTTGACAATTTGATCTCTGGTTCTTCTACATTTTCTAAATCCAGCTTGTACATCTGAAAGTTCTTGGTTCATGTACTGTTGAAGCCTAGCTTAAAGAATTTTGAGCATTACCCTGATAGCATATGAAATGAGCACAGTACCGTTTGAACATTCTTTGGCATTGCCTTTCTTTGGGATTCGAATGAAAACTGACATTTTCCAGCCCTGTGGACTTTGCTGAGTTTTCCAAATTTGCTGGCATATTAAGTGTAGCACTTTCACAGCATCATTTGAAATAGGATTTGAAATAACTCAGCTGGAATTCCATCACCTCCACTAGCTTTGATTGTAGTAATGCTTCCTAAGGCCCAGGATGACTTCACACTCCAGGATGTCTGGCTCTAGGTGAATTGACCACACTGTTGTAGTTATCCAGGTCATTACACCTTTTTTTGTCTAGTTTTTCTGTGTATTCTTGCCACCTCTTCTTAATTTCTTCTGCTTCTGTTAAGTCCTTGCTGTTTCTGTCCTTTATTGTGCCCATCCTTGCATGAAATATACCCTTAGTATCTCTAACTTTCTTAAAGAGATCTGTAGTCTTCCCCATTCTATTGTTTCCCTCTAGTTCACATGGCCTGACCCATATGTGCAAAAACCTTGCTTGGTCATACATATAACTGAGTAGGAAACTGTTGAGTTGGCATTATGCACACATTAATTTATTAAGTACTGCAAAATTGCTTCCTATTGCAATCATTCCAATTTTCACTCTCACTGGCAAAGTGTAACAGCCCTGTTGCTGATTTTCCATTCTCATCACAGTTGATATTTTCAGACTTTAAAATTTTGCCAATCTAAAGGCTCAGAAATCAGAGTTCATTGTTATTATAATTTGCATCTCCCTGCTGAAGAGCATTCTTTACATTCCTATACTTTATAATCTCCAGCAGTGACATTGAAGTCAGGACAAGACAGTTATCACAGAGGACACTACTGTTCACTCTGTGTTGATGAATTACAAAAAATAATCTCTCACCCCCACTTTAGTGTCTATACCAATCAGAATTGGGTTTTGTCACTTTCAATCAAAGACTTCTGACATGTTATTGAGTGACATGAATTAATGTGTGGACTCCCACAGATAATTCCTTGGAGGTGATGTGTTACCTGAAATCAGGTTTCCAAGGATGCTGACATTAGCGTCCTGTGATGGCGCTAGTTGAGGCTGTGGTTTTGGTAGTTAGGGATCAAAGTGCACGATTTCATTTCTTTCCTACTACACCTGTGCCAGAAGCTATAGCCCACCAGTATGCCCTCACTAACTCCTTTGGGGGCGGGGCCTGGGTCTTCTGCTGCTGCCAGGGCTCACATGATAGTCCAGAGTGCTCAGGAACCGCCCACCCATTTGGGAGTGGCCCTTGATGTCTGGCTAGCAGGTCAGTTCCCTCTCCCTGCAGTGGGACACTCCAAGTTGTGTTCTGCCCAAGCTTTCAAAGGCCCCTCTGGTAGCCCACTTGATAAAGACCTGGGCAGGCTACCTTCTGTCCCACTGAGATTTCTTGGGATTGCCTCCCACATAAACCACTACTAAGTCCTGACTCAGAGTCAGCGTCTGGGAGTTTCCACTTTAAGACAAGATCTAGAAGTGGCCCTAGCAGCCACTAAGTGACCTTTTGGCTACAGGTTAACAGGAAGCAGGTCAATCAGTCTCAAGGAGGATCTTTTTTAAGATTAAGTGTTAGAAAGACTGATCGGATAATTAAAAATTGTTTTTAAGAAATCCCTTTTTTTCTCTCTGGCTAAAAAGATAAAACATAACGTTTATAAAATTTTGAAAAGTATAGAAAATTAAAGAGAAAAAAATGTAAATTACTCATAATTCTACCACACAAGGATATTTTCTTTGAAAGTAGAGGGTAAATTGTGGCCCCTCAAAACTTAACATTTTCATTCCCTCCCCCCAGTTTTATTGAGATATAATTGACACTCAGCACTGTGTAAGTTTAAGATGCACAGCATAATTATTGCCCTAAATGCACTGTGAAACATTTACCACAAAAAGTTTAGTTATCCTCCATCATCTCATATAGATTAAAAAAAAAGAATAAAATGAATTTTTTTCCCTTGTGATGAGAACTTTTAAATTTATTCCTTTAACAATTTTCATATGCACCAAATAGCATGTTAACTATGGTTGTAATTTTGTATATATTACTTCTCTAGTATTTATTTATCTTATAACTGGAAATTTGTACTTTTTGACCATTTTCTTCCAATTACCCCACTCTCCATCCTCCACCTCCAGTAACCACAAATCTTATCTCTTTTTCTATAAATTTGGGTTTTGTTTGTTTTTTAGATTCCACATAATTGAGAACATTCTGTGTTTAGAATCTGGCTTTGCAGAAGGATTATGATCCTAAGACTTCTGTAAGTGTTCTATTGTTGTGTATAGACACAGCTGGATATAAACTGCTCGTACAGCATAAGGAGGAAATGACTCTTAGCCTCTTTAGTAACATAATAGGAAACTCTAAATGTAAACAAGGGTTTCTTCATCAAGGAACGGAAATTGGTTACCAACCAGTGCTTTCAAGTTCAGACCAGGGGTTTAGAAAAAAATAGGAAGATACAGAATGTAGTAGAGAAAATTAGGAAATGAAAATCTATAGCCTCAGCATGGAGTCTATTTAGTTTATTGCATAATTTTTCTCAAACAGCAAGGCAACAAATGGCTGGAGCAGGACAAATTTAGTTAGATTGATTTCTGATCATAAGAAGACATGAAATGTTGACCATCAAGTGAGGCAGAAGTGGGATCTGGTTATAGTTTTAATAATAACAGAACACATTTTGCAAAGGTAACATACATACAGATGGATTGAGACCAGGTTGAAATCCCCTAAGAAGACAACCAAGAAGTAACAAGAATAAAAAAGAAAATATTAAATCTGTGATGCTAACAGTCCTACAATAAAAACTTGGGTCCAAGCCCTTTCTTTAGGAGATGCTCACAGAAAGCCTAAATGAGGGTGTGAGAAAGAGAAGACAGGACAATTTTCAAGTATGGCTTCCTGCTGTAGGCAGTTGAGGCTAGGTTCCACTGGGGACTTCAACAGAAGAAATACAAAGAAATACAAAGCTTAGCCCAGCACCAGTGTGGAATCCTGAGCACATAAAATGGTTGTTAGTTTAAACTGCTGAATTTTGGGGTGGTTTCTTTATGAAGAAATGAGTAACTGATACAGTGGGGGAGACTCGTGGTAGGCAGGATAGCCCCCAAAGATGTCCACGTCCTAATACCTGGAACCTATAAATATGCTATATTACATAATGAAAGGGACTTTCCAGATGGAACCAATGAAGACTTTAAGATAGAGAGGCTATCCTGGATTATCTGGGCCCAATCTAATCACACAAACCATTACAAACAGAGAACTTTCTCCAGCAGTAGTCAGAGAGATGCAGCAGAAGGAAAAGTCAGAGAGGTTTGAAGTACAAGAAAAACTTGACCTGCTTTTGCTGGAGGTAGCTATATGGAAAGCACAAGAAGTGATGCAAGAAATCTTGAAGGAGCAAAGACTGGCCTTTGCCTGACACCAGAAAGGAAACTGAGAACCCGACAATCACAGAACCTAAATTCAGCCAACAGCCTAAATGGCCTTGAAAGGTGGTCTGTCCCTAGACCCTCCAGAAGGAAATGAAGCCTTGCCATCACTTTGTAGCTTTGTGAGATATTGAGCAGAGGATTCAACTGGGCCATGTTGTACCCAGACTTCTGACCTACAGAATTGGGAGATTATAAATGGCGGTTGTTTTGTTTATTAATGTTGTGGTGATTTGTCACAGCAGCAGTAGAAAACCTGCACCTGCTGTGCAAACTGACTACTGCAATGTGAGTAATGTGACCATCAAGGAGTGTGCCCCAAGCGATGGGCAGAGTCAACCAACTATGGAGGAAAGCAGAGAAGACGTCGTGGAGGAGGAGGAATTTGAGGCAGGCTTTGAAGTACCATCTTAGGTCAGATTCCAACCCTGAGACAAGGATTTGAGAGAAATGTAGAGAAATATCAATAACCTCAGATATGCAGATGACATCACCCTTATGGCAGAAAGTGAAGAGGAACTGAAAAGCCTCTTGATGAAAGTGAAAGAGGAGACTGAAAAAGTTGGCTTAAAAAAGCTCAACATTCAGAAAACTAAGATCATGGCATCCGGTCCCATGAGTTCATGGGAAATAGATGGGGAAACAGTGGAAACAGTGTAAGACTTTAATTTTTGGGGCTCCAAAATCACGGCAGATGGTGATTGCAGCCATGAAATTAAAAGACGCTTACTCCTTGGAAGGAAGGTTGTGACCAACCTAGACAGCATATTCAAAAGCAGAGGCAACTTTGCCACAAAGGTATGTCTAGTCAAGGCTATGGGTTTTCCAGTGGTCATGTATGGATGTGAGAGTTGGACTGTGAAGAAGGCTGAGCGCCAAAGAATTGATGCTTTTGAAGTGTGGTGTTGGAGAAGACTCTTGAGAGTCCCTTGGACTGCAAGGAGATCGAACTAGTCCATCCTAAAGGAGATCAGTCCTGGCTGTTCATTGGAAGAACTGATGCTGAAGCTGAAACTCCAATACTTTGGCCACCTCATGTGAAGAGCTGACTCATTGAAAAAGACCCTGATGCTGGGAGGGATTGGGGGCAGGAGGAGAAGGGGATGACAGAGGATGAGATGGCTGGATGGCATCACCAACTCGATGGACATGAGTTTGAGTAGACTCCAGGAGTTGGTGATGGACAGGGAGGCCTGGCGTGCTGCAATTCATGAAGTTAGATTTTGATATATAATACATTAATAAATAAGTGTATATGTCAAACATCTGTTAATTTTTAAATGTTTTGATAAATGTTCTTCAGTATAATTGGTTTCTTTTGAATCCCTAATGTATTTTATTTTATGAATTTAACATTCCACACTGAGTTTGGACTTAGTAACAATTTGAAGTTGTTTCAAACATACTTTTAACTGAAATCTCAAGCAGTTGATCCTCTTCTAGCATAGACAAAGTCAGTTGACTTGGCTTATTCACAAATGGGTCACAGATCTATTCCTTCCCAGTTTGGGGGTCTTCTGTGGCTGGGAAGTAATGCTCACACTCTTGAAAGCTGAGATAGGTGATCATGTACTAGCTGAGAGAAAGAAGGCCCTGGCTCATGGCCCTCTGCTAATGCTTGAAACATGTAAAAAATCCCAAAGTTCACTTGTCACCCTATAATTCCAGTTTGGCTTTGAATGCAGCCACTTTATCTGCCCACTTAAACACAGTTGTCATTCTCCCCTGAAGACAGAGAGTCAGTTCACAGGGTGGGTGAAATCATCATACAAGTAAGCAAGTTTTATGACCCATTCTGTGTCTGAAATGTGCTGCCAGTGGTAACTTTTCCTAAAAGAAATTTCTGGAGTAGCTCTCATAACTCAAAAACTCTGGTCAGTGATCTACCTTTAGAAAGCCATCTTATTTCTGTATATGAGAAGATGTGTGTGCTCTGCATCCATCTCCTCACAGAGCTGCACAAATAGACGTGAGTTAAGGGTCAGTTAAAAATTGACCAATTCAGTTTTTCTGATGTGTAATCATTTGAAGCCTTGAGTAGTTCTGCAACTGTGGTGTTGCTTGGCAAAAAAAGTACTCATAACATATCCTCATGCACATTCTCCAGAAAAATATATCACACAAATCAAGCATTGTTGCCTTGTCAATGTTGGTAAACTTAACCTGGATCTCATACCATGTGTGGATACATGCTTAGTCACATCCAACTCTTTGTGACTCCATGAATTGTAGTCCTCCAGGCTCCTCTGTCCATGGGATTCTCCAGGAAAGAACAGTGGAGTGGGTTGCCATTTCTTACTCCAAGGTATCCTCCCAATCCAGAGATTGAACCTGAGTCTCCTGAGTCTCCTACATTGGCAGGAGGGTTCTGCACCACCTAGGAAGCCCAGATCACATATCATAGTGACTCATTAATCCTCTCTAAGAGTTGTGTCTCAATATCCTCTGCTATTTCATCCATTCATCTAGTTATGGAGCTAGCTGAAAGAGGAACATATGCCACCTTTTGAATTGCATCCTCTCCTAAAAGCCCATGATGCATGTCCCTAGCAGCAGCTGCTGCTGCTGCTAAGTCGCTTCAGTCGTGTCTGACTCTGTGCGACCCCATAGACGGCAGCCCACCAGGCTCCCCCATCCCTGGGATTCTCCAGGCAAGAACACTGGAGTGAGTTGCCATTTCCTCCTCCAATACATGAAAGTGAAAAGTGAAAGTGAAGTTGCTCAGTCGTGTCCGACCCTCAGCGACCCCATGGACTGCAGCCTTCCAGGCTCTTCCGTCCATGGGATTTTCCAGGCAAGAGCACTGGAGTGGGGTGCCATTGTCCTTAGCAGCAGGCAGGATCAACTCCTCACCATTAGTAAGGAGCTTCTTAGCTTTAACTTTGCTGTTAGCTGCTGAAAATGATGCTCTCAGTGCAGACACATTTGATGAAGTGGTGGCCTTCAATAATTGCTTCTGTTTTTCATGTTCATGTTTTTTCTTTTGAAAAACTCCTAAGGCTTATCTTTTAATGCAGGGTGCTTAGTCTTCATGAGGCGAAGCAGTTTTGAAAGTTTCATGGCTTTGTTGGATAGCCAGTTGCCACGTATTATACAAAGCAATCTTGGAGAATATGAATCACCTGTTTCAATGAACCCATAATTTAAGTAGGATTCTGTATTTCTTTTAAATGCAGCTTTCTTTTTGTTGGCAGTCTTAGAGTCTTCTGCTGCTTCTTCTCTGCTGTTTTTCAAAGAAGCTCTACAGAGTCATTTGTTTTTTTTACTCATTTTGGTTAGGGTTAGCTTGTGGGCTTACCAAAACTGTGACTGAGACAAGTATGCAATGCGGGAAAGAGGCACAGATGGAAGTAGTAAATAAAATAATAGGCAGGCCACAGAAGGACTAAAATAGGTGTGGGATTATGACTTAAAGACAGCCACCAGATGCAGCTGTATAATTGAAGTACATTAACTCACTTGCCACTATAAAGCCTGACAACAGATGCAGCTTAATTGTCACTTGCCACTCACTGATAGGGTTTTGATATGAGTCTGGAAGCAATTGATTTACTGTGGTCTTTGTACAGTCAAACCTCTCTGCTAGTGATAATCTATATTTGCAGCCACTCCCCAATCCTAACATCACCTCTTCAACTCCACCTCAGATCATCAGGCATTAGATTCTCACAAGGAGCACATAACCTAGATCCCTCACATGCACACCTCACAGTAGAGATCACGTTCCTATGAGAATCTAATGCTACCATTGATCTGACAGGAGGCAGAGCTCAAGTGATGGGAGATCCCCATTATGTGGGATCCCCATGGTGTGCATCTAATGGGGAATGGGGTCAATGGCTAAAAGTCCATCCTCCATTGTCCAGTGGATCACTTCTGATGTGCTTTCTCTTTTTCTTCAGAAGGTCTCAGCAAGGCTGAGCCTCTTGCCCATAGTGGCAACGGGCTCAGTAACACCCTCGTGCTGGCTTTTTTCCTTCCTAGATTCATTCTCCCCATTCCCTCACTTCTGCTTCCAGGAATCACCTCTCAGATAGATGACCAGCACCCATGTCTTTCTCTCAAATTTTGCTTTTTGGGGTAACTTAACAAAGGCAGTGCTCATCACTGAGATTTTATGGAGAGTTGGTGATACAGGTTTCTGCAGGGTAGAATGCTGCCTGTATAAACCAGTACAGCTTGTTTACAGGCATCTGTTTTGACTGGCTGGCATCCATTTGCTTGAGTGGTGCCTATGCCACCCAGGTTATCTCCTACTAATGAGGTCCAAGTCATCACCATGACATATGTGACCGTCCCTGACATTTCCTTCTTGGCTGGTTATGAGGTTTCAGTTTAAGACATGTGGGTAGGGAATATAAATAGCTTAAGATGAAATTCTATTGGGCCATGTACTGAAAGGTCTGTGTTCTAAAAATGAGGAGAAAAGGTTATCTGAGGTTATCTGACAGCTGAGGAGATGACTGTGTAGATCCTGGAGAGGGGATCTCGGTAAAGCCCGTCCAGTAGAATCACCCTGTACCACTGTCCCCTTGGTCTCTCAAAGGCACTCACATTCCCACCCCCAACTTCAGCAACCTTCAACCTTCCCTGGAAATGGGAAGAGCTGCTTTTTACCTTACAGGTGCTGAGGACTGAATAAAAATGGAAAGTGAAAAACAAATTCGCATTTCAGTAAATTACCCTGGTCCGGGAGCGGAGTGTTTTAAAGCCTTCAAGACATTTTCACAGACATGGTTTTATTTGATCTTCACATTAATGTTAACATTAGTAATTCACATTAAATAGGGTGGAGTAGTTCATTAGAAAAGACCCTTATGCTGGGAAAGACTGAAGGCAGGAGGAGAATGGGATGACAGAGGATGAGATGGTTGGATGTCATGATTAACTCAGTGGACATGAATTTGAACAGACTCCAGGAGATGGCGAAGAACAGGGAAGCCTAGCATGCTGTGGTCCATGGGGTTACAAGGAGTCAGACACGACTGAGCAACTGAACAACACCAACAATAAAAATATCTAAAGGAGTTAAGAGGGCAGAATCGGGGGGAGCACAGGATATTCTTTCCTGGATGTTTTGGGCTGGCCCCTTAAAGGTGAACCCTAACATAAAAACCCTTAAGTGAGAAGTCCATATATGGATGTTCTGAATGATTCTTGTATGAGGTCTGACGATTATGGAAAGAGTTGAATTAGACTGGTCACTCCGCAAAGCCATCTTTGAGATGTTTCCAGGTCCAGCTTCCACAGCCACCACTTTGTGCTTCTTGTCGGCAGAGTTTCCGACCTGCGTGGGATTCCCTGTGCGCACCGCTAGCTCCAAGGTCACTGCCCAGGACTGAAAGGAGAAGGAGTTGTAGAGGAGGCAGAGAATGAGACACCCCTGCTAATGGTATGCTAACGAGCGAAATGGAGCAGGAGGTGGACTGCAGGAAGAAGAAGATGGCCATGGTGAGGACCAGTACGGAGATGAAGGTAAGGAGGCTGGAGCAGCTATGGCAACCGGGTGATGAGGTTGACCCCATTGAGGATGACTAGATGAAAACAAAGGAAAAGTTGGGAGAGAGTCATAGACAGAGAGAGAGAGAAAGAGGAAAGAGAAGGGCTACTGTGACCCACTCACCGCTCACTTTCCACCCGTGTCTCAGTATCTAAACGTGATTACTGTCAGGGAGGAGGAGGTTTCCAAACCCCTCTACTTTTCTTGAGTTCTTGTGGACTAATAACAAAATCAACATGAGATAGGTTAATAGAAGAAAAGGAAATACATTTTAATTCATGTACATGAAGTTTCCATAGAAATGGTACCTAAGAAGTGGCTACAGCAGGCAGTTTTTATACTTCTCAACAGAGAAACAATGAATTTGCGAGGAATTGACAGGACAGAGAAACTTAGGTTTTGGGTACTTAGTTGGTGAATAATCAAATTAGAGTTTGGGCTTAGGGTAATTTAGTAATTAAAGAAGTAACAAGGTTTTTTTGCACATGCTCTCAGCCCTGAATTCCCCATCACTGACAATAAGGGTGTCCTTCTACTTCTAGATCCAGGGAGCACAGCTTTCACATGAGATTTCTTTCCTGCTTTTCAGGGAGACAGAGAAGGTTCAGTGTTTCCTTATTGCAATGACTACTTCTCAAGCAATTTCAATGCAAAATTTTCAGTATATTGTGGCATATTTAGGGGTGGCCACCCTCTGCTCCAGCGTCACCTTGGAGTAAATTCTCGCCTGTCTGACTGCTATTGGCAGGGGCACCTGCCAATAGTGACACATGCTATCTGCCACCCAACCAGAACCACAACATGAACTTGCAACAAGGGAGGAAAAAACAACCGAAAGTTCCAAGGCTCTGCTTTTTCCCTTAAAAGTAGTTAAAAAGCGGAGTAATAGTCCATTGTATATACGTACCACAATTTCTGTATCCATTCATTTGCAACTGGACATCCAGGTTGCTTCCACATCCTAGTTATTGTAAAAAAGTGCTGCAACAAGAACACTGGGGTACATGTATCTCACACAGGGAGCTCAACCCAGTGCTATGTGACAACCTAGAGGGGTGGGATGGAGCGGGAGATGGGAGCGAGGTTCAAGAGGGAGGGGATTCTGGATACCTGTGGCTGATTCATGTTGCTCTATGGCAGAAACCAGCACAATATTGTAAAGCAATTATTCTCCAATAAAATTTTTTTTTTAAGCTTGAAAAGGATTTTTTTTTTTTGGTATTTTAAATTTATACTTTATGTTTGTATTAGGTGTTAGCTTTCTTTAATCATCTTGGATCACCAAACAAGGCTTCAAAGCATTTTCTGTCTTACTTCTGACTTTACTTGTGGTGTGACCATGTTCATTATAATCTCAAAGAAGAAAAAAAAATCTTATTCTGAGCATCCATTAACTTTTTGTATGTATGTTCTGGGGACCCACTTGGAACCCCAGAGTTAGTGTAAAGATTTTGAGCTGAAGACATTTAAGATTAAACAGATGCAGAAAAAAGCCTCTTCAAGCTTCTCTTATCTGACTAAAAGCAGCAATGTCTGGGAAATGAGGTTATCATAAATCCCCTGGTCTGGGAAAGGGGAGTTTTGTGGCTTTGAAGAAGACAGAGAGACCTCTTATATCTGTACAGACAAACATTATCCCAAACTTATCTCCCATCTCTTCTTGTAAAAATCCATGTGTCTTTCCTAAAGAGAAGCAATTTCTCCTTTCTTCCTTTCCCCTACTAAGTTAGGTATATAAGCCTTTAATTTTAACCATTTCTTTTGTTGGCTGCTGTATGAACTTTTTTTCATCATGTTATCTAGTTTTTGCCAGTTTAATTCATAGTCCTTAGGTACTGAATGTAATAGAGTAGAAGTTTTTCCTCCCCTACAGTGTATTTAGCTGAACTATAAGTAGCATAATATTTGTATAAGTGTTTTAAAAGGCCAATGATGAAAGTTTTCTAGTGTTCTGCCTTTTTATTTGTTTGGCTTGTTTGATGTAAGTGTGAGATAATATTGCCTAACAATTGGCTGAAATTTTACTTTGCTCAGTTGTTCTAACAACAACGCAACAAATAACAGATAAATAATTACAGTATACCTACTGTGTGGTAGGCATCATTCTAAACCCTTTACAGGTATCAATTCATAACAACTCCATGATGTATATAGATGCAAAAGTACAGGCATAGAGAGGTCAAGTAACTCACCCAAGGTGACCCAGCCAGGAGGCATCTCCATGGTTACTTGAGAAATCATGACCTTATCTAGAAGCACCTCAGAACTAGCCCCAAGGATATCAGAGATCCCTGGGTCTTAAAACCCAATCAACCTCTTCTCTTTCCTTTGTGACCTTCCCAAACTGGAGACGTACAATCTTTTCTGTAGTTCTGTTATTGAAAACATTTTCTTACTCTAGGTTTAAGGAGAAAGCACGTTTTCTCTTCCCCTTTCAAGGTCAGGTTAATCCCTTGCCTGTAGTATTTCCTCATAAGCACACACTCTTCCTTAACAACCTGTCTGTTTTTGTTATACCTCTATTTCTTGTTCTAAGAGTATTTTAGAGAGTGTTTTACTTGTTCTGCAACTGGTTTACCTGTAAAGTGGGCCAGAACACCACTGCAAAGGCATTTGGTGCTTGGAGTCAAACTATTTTGTGCAGGTTGTGAACTGAATAGCTATCTCATTCTTCATGTCTCCCTTGGAGCACAGGGAATAGTTGTTAAATTGCACTGCAATGACTGAGCATGTGAAACCAAGTCCCACCAAAGTCCAGTTCCCTTGTGGTTGTTCAGTCGCTCAGTCGTGTCTGACTCTTTGCAACCTCATAGACTGCAGCATGCCAGGTTTCCCTGTCCATCACAAATTCCCAGAGCTTGCTCAGACTCATGTCCATTGAGCGAATCATGACATCCAACGATCTCATCCTCTGTCATCCCCTTCTCCTCCTGCCTTCAGTCTTTCCCAGCATCCAGGACTTTTCTAATGAGTATTACATTAGAAGTATTACAGCTTCAGCTTCATCATCAGTCCTTCCAATGAATATTCAGGACTGATTTCCTTTAGGATTGACTAGTTTGATCTCCTTGCAGTCCCAGGGACTCTCAAGAGTCTTCTCCAACACCAACACCAGTTCTTTGGTGCTCTGCCTTCTTTATGGTCCAACTCTCACATTTGTACATGACTACTGGAAAAACCATAGGTTTGACTATACAGTCCTTTGTTGGCAAAGTAATATCTCTGCCTTTTAATGTGTTATCTGGTTTGTCATAGCTTTTCTTCCAAGGAGCAAACATCTTTTAATTTCATGGCTATAGTCAGCATCTCCAGTGCTTTTGGAGCCCAAGAAAATAAGTCTGTTACTGTTTCCATTGTTTTCCCATCTATTTGTTATGAAGTGATGGGACTGGATGCCATGATCTTCATTTTTTGAATGTTGAGTTTTAAGCCAGCTTTTTCACACTCCTCTTTCACCTTCATTAAAAGGCTCTTTAGTTCCTCTTCGCTTTCTGCCATTAGGGTGGTGTTTTCTGCATATCTGGTGTTATTGATATTTCTCCCCACAATCTTGATTCCAACTTGTGCTTCATAGAGCCTGGCATTTTTCATGATGTACTCTGCGAAAAAGTTAAATAAGCAGGTGACAATATACAGCTTTGATGCACTCCTTTCCCAATTTGAACCAGTCCATTGTTCCATGAGTTTATGATTAATCTCTCTACCCCAAACTGTGTTCTCTCTTTGTCCCTTCTAACTTCAATCCTATACTAACTGGATACTAATAAACCAGTCAGATGACTAAAATTGCTATTGTCAATAACATATTTAATGTACTAAAATTGCTATTATAGACACCAATCATTAACATACAAACTCAGTTTGTCTCCAGGGCAAGATGAGTTAATGGACCCCTGAGCCTTGGCTGACCACTTGGCCTGAGAATTGAAAGCCAGAGAAATCCCAAATCTTGATTAAGAAATATCACAAGAAAATTGTTAATCTTAGCCTTTTTGCTTCTTCCTTTTTAAATGCCTACTGACTCAAAGACCACATTAGCGTGGATCTGAGCCTTGTTTCCTACTCCTTTGCTTGGTATCCTGCAAATAAACTCTGTGCTTTCCTTCACCATAACACCCATAACACCTAGATTGGCTTTGCTACTTGGGGAACCAGAATGGAGGAGTTCAGTAACATGTGGGCTGGTGAACTCACCAAAGTAGGGCAGGCTATTCTGAGAGTCCTGGAGGAGGGGCTGTTGGGTTTCACAGCTTTACTTGTCAAATTAATACTTCACAAGTGATCACTAGGCTCTCTGCCAAGCTCCGCACTGGGCACTCAGCTACAATCTGAACTTCTATGTACTCATGTATGAATGTATACAGTGAGTCAACTTATTCCATTCAGTAAACACCTTTGTGTCCGGAACTGCCTGGGATTTGGAGAAACAAAGATAAATAAGGCTGGTGGCTTATCCTGAGGACTTTACAGCCAAAAAAGGAAGACAGATAAAGTAACAGGTAGGAAACTGATGCAGTAAAACCCTGAATCTTCCATAAAACCCTAAGTTAAATAAACCTTTGCTTCCCTCTTTATGGTGTTGCTTATCTGTTTCTAAAAGTCTCGGCTAAATGACTTTCCTGATAATAAGTTATCATTCTTTCTTTCTTTCTTAATGAAGTGTTAGTACAGTTGTCTTTCCCCCTTATGGTTAGCATTATTTGGAAACAGGTGAACCACAAAGGGGGAGAGAAAGAGATATTAATATAACAGCATACTGATTGGCAAGTAAATAGAGATTCTTTCCCCAAATTCCAAGAAGTTTCCCAGAATGAAAAAAGTTTCATTGTTATCATCATGATAATTTTACCACATCAATATGTTCATTGACCTAGAGTCTCTGGTGGATTTTCCTGGTGATGCGGCTTTAGTGGAGGATCTTCATTCTCCAACAATCTAAAACTCAAATCTAGCTTTCCTTTCAGAACAGAGAATGGATTCCAGGGATGTCACATCGCTGACATTTCTATTGCTTCAGCCTGGAAACTTCATTATTGGAGACAATGGAAGTAGATTTTTGTCTAAGCTGCAACTTCTACAGTAAAAATACTGTGGAGCCTTCCTCTGAATAATTCAATGACTTTACCAAGCCAGAGCAAACTGCAAAGGGAAAATACATTCACCTGTAATCAAGAGGATTTAAAGGAGCTTGGCCAATTTTTATTCCACCTGCATCAAGTGGAACTGTATCAGCCTTCACTCTTTTGTTGGCAGGGAGAAGAAGGTTTTGCCATCAGATGTTTTTCCAGAGAAGAATTGATTGTATGCCTCAGGAAACCATAATGATCAAGTTAAAGGTTTTTATCATTAAGCCATAGAAAAGAAGAGGTATAAAAGGGCATTCAGTATGGTAAAATGAGTTAAAGTCCGTGTGTTAAATATACCTACAGTTGTTTTAAGGATTAAAGAAGTTAAACTTCAAGGGTTTAGTGTCTGCTCATAGGAAATATTATGTGTTCCCTATGTTTATCCCTAGTGAGTCCTTCTATATTAAGTCTCCTACAGTTGCTGTGACACATTACCACCAGTTTGGTGGCTTACAACAACAAAAACTTATTATCTTAGAGTGCTGCATGTCAGAATTGTTAAAAGATAAACTGAGGCGTGTTAGAAATTTTAAGAGTTTATTTGAGCAAAAATAAATTCGAATTAGCACCAAACCGGAAGTGGTTAGGGGCGCTGCCATGACAGGGGCTCAGAGAAAGACTTTCATAGAGAAAAGGTGAAAGTAAAGCAAGGAGATGATTTGATTAATTGAGCTTAAGTGATTGCCTTAGTTGGGAAAGACTAGCTGGCTGGCTGTGATACGTTGTCCTTAGATTTTGATTTCTTAACCAGGAGTCATTTACAGCTGTAAGTTTTGGTCTGCCTAGTTAGGGTGCTAAAGTATGAGAGGCAGCCTGTATGATGCCTCCTTGCTTAATTAAGATGGGTCAGCAGGGCTGCATTCCTCTCCTCTGGAGGTCCTAGGGGAGCTCACATTTCTTTGCCTTTTACAGGTTCTAGAGACTGCCTGCATTCCTTGACTCATGGCCCCGTATCACTTGATCTTCTGTTCCCATCATCACACCTCCTTTCTGATTCTAACCCCCTGCTTCCCTCTTACAAAGACCCTTGCGATGACACCGGACCCACTTGGATAATGAAGGATAATCTTTCCATTTCAAGATTCTTAATTTAATCACATCTGTGAAGTCCCTTTTTTCCATGTAATGTAACATACTCACAGGTCCTGAGGACTAGGATATAAACATCGTGGGAGAGGAGCTTACTCAGTTTACCACACCTTCCCTCAGCTTCCCCACTTGATTCTGGCTATAGTCATAGTGGCTTCCACGGCTTGAAGCATGCTATGTGTGGGCCCTGGTGGGTATTAGAGACAGGAAACACAGCTGGGTGTAGTAGATGTGTGAGCTCTGCCCACATCCCTTCACACTTATCTGCAGCAGAGTTCCAACTGCCCACACTTACATTACCTTCCTGAGGGTGTTCTCCGGCTGCCAGAGTCTGTCTTTCCATGTGGAAGGAGGGGGACAGAACACAAGTGCCAAGGAATCAATGTTCCCCTGGCCCCCAGGCAGCTCTCAGGCAATGTCTGGTAAAGACCCAATCCCTTTGCCTTGTGATTGGGTAAACTCTTAGGTGTGTGTCCTGCGTGGTCTCTCAGAGTCTCCAGTGAGGTCAAGCTCCAGTTGTCTCAAGTGGTGACGTGTTGATAAAACACTGTAGGTGAGCACAACTTGCCACCCTAAAGTGTCTCTTTGGTGTGGGATTATTTCAAACTGAAAACAATCAACATGGCTCAAAAGACCTGAGAAGAAACTTTCCCTCTAATTGCCTTGAAAATTTTTTGATAGAGGGCTTATTCTGGGACTAGAGCTATCTCTGGAGATCTCTGCAAAGAATATGGACAGGGTGTTGTAGGGGAACAGGGCTTTGAGATCAGAGTCCACTCTGTCCATTGTCTCTGCCTGGCCCAGCAAATGTTTATTTACCAAACGTTTGCTTTTCCATCTCCATGAATTACCTTCCTCCCCTTTGAAGGCCCAACCCACTGCCTAAACATCCTCTTTTGTCTTTGGCTGAAGATGGTGTTTAAGGTGAGGGCGTCAGCCATTTTGGTTTTTCTGTGTCTCTCCCATGTAAAAACGTTATCAAACTTTTGTTTGATTTTCTCCTGTTAATCTCTTTCATGTCAATTTAATTCTTAGCCCAGCCAGAAGAACCTAGAAGGTAGAGGAAAATATCTTCCTCTCCAACAACACCTTCTTCAATTTTGTCTGCCTTCCCTTTCTGATATAATTTTCTCCCCTCCCCTGTTAGTATTTCCTGGACCATCAGCCAAATAAACTACTTGCACTTGAATTTTGGCCTCGGAATCTGCTTCCAATGAACCCAAACCAGGACACTGGAACAATTAAGTAATTTGCCCAAAGTCCCTTACTACTAAGTGACAGGGGCAGGATTTGAACCTTGCTCTAACTGGAAAGTTTATGTTGCTTCTCTGAACTGGCTTGTTGCTCACTGTATATGAGGGAGACGATTGACCCAAGAGGTAACCAAGCTAGAAGTTGTCTCTTTTCAAGTTTTCAATTTGAAAGAAGAGAAGATTCTCGGGGTTGGGGGGAAGGCTGCAACTCAGTCATCTGTGATCCTATGAAGCTGAGGTGTTATGTGTCTCAGGCTGCAGCAGCCTGTTGCACCCTGAGTACCCGCAGGTACTGACCCTGAGTCACACACAGGGTCATGGGTCAGGTTGGAATACCTGGACTTGTGTTATTATTTAATCAACTTTAATTCATCTGCAGGACATAGTGCAAGGAATTGGCTTACAAAAATATGTACACATGTACTTTCTCAATACATACATGTGCCTAGGGTAGGACACACCAGGATGTGGACCTGTGGGAGGAAACTTTCCTTTAAGTCTCCACTAAAAAAGGTAGCTCTCCTAGAATGTGGCTTTCAGTTCATAAACTGCCTGCTCTATGGGAGAAAAAAGAGAAACCAATGGGCTATTTTTCTCTCAATCTCTTTCTCTTTTTTTCAGCCCTGAAGGGTTAAAACTGGCATAATTTTAAATCTGATTTCATCAGGACAAAAAGTCATGCGGGAGGTCAAGACTGATTTGACTGAAGTCTTTCCATTCCTAAGAGCTGTTCCTTCAGGAAAAACCTTGCCTTGTGGGATTTATGTGTTTATTCTGTATTCAAACTCTTTATTCTCTGGAGAAGAAACTTTTGAAAAACCAAGGGTTACATTAATATTTGGAATATGAGAAAAAGAAGGATCACATTCAGAATACTGCAAAGCTGCTGATTCACAGAAGATCTAACTGGCACATCCCCCTGAGTGTCAGGTGCTGCTTGGTTCAAATGCTGATTTTGTAACTGACTCACAGTGTAGAACCTTAGATGATCAGCTTAACTTCTCTATCAGTTACCTGATCAGTGAAACAAAGATGATGTTACAGTCGTTGAATCCTTGCTGGAAAGCCTGCAGAATGGTCTGCCTTGGCTTTATTCAGCACTAACTTGGTGGGTTAACCACCTCCTGCACCGTTTCAAGAAGCCCAGAAAATACGCAGGTTTAAGAAATTGACGCATTATTAGTTTTTTCTCTCCTTCATCCCTTAATTCTGCATTTCTCTTCAATTACTGGCTTATAATCTATGGGCACTGAATCTACCATAACTTTGTCTTGTATTATGTGTGTGTATGCTAAATTGCTTCGGTCATGTCCAACTCTTTGCAACCCCATGGACTGTAGACCACCAGGCTCCTCTGTCCATGGGATTCTCCAGGCAAGAATACTGGAGTGAGTTGCTTGCCCTCCTCCAGTGGATCGTCCTGACCCAGGGATCAAACCTGCATGTGTCTCTTATGTTTCCTGCATTGGCAGGTGGGTTCTTTACCACTAGCGCCACCTGGGAAGCCCATATCGTATTATCTATAACACTAAATATTATATTACTGATACTATGTGTAGTTAGTTGTACAGCATTTATTACAAAACTATAATACAACTTTATTCAGAGTATGGTTGAATCAAATCACTGTTGTTAACAATTTGGTAATAGCAGTATCAGAGGGTGACGACAAAGGGACATATAGTCAATGCCACATGACCTGGCCAAACTCTTCTTAACTTCTTTTAAGAACAAAATCTTTTAATCACAAAGGTGATTCACACACTAATTCATTCAATAAGTTATGCTCAGAAAAGATGAACAAATCTAACTTTATCCTGAATTAAGTAAAAAAATCTTGCACAATTTTTCTAAGACTTGTTGACTTCATCTTGAATGAAGAGTTTGGGACTAAATATTTTCCTCACTAGAAAAATTTTAAAGGACTTGTTTGAGAAAAGGGAACAATGCAGGAAACGTTGCTGAATAAATCACCTTGCCACCTCTTCTCTAGCTATAGTTTCACAGGGAATCCTTAAACTTAAATATGAGAACTTTTGTCTAGAAAAACAGGGATGTCAGGGGATGGTGAAGGTGGGGAAAAGACAAAAAAAAGAGGGAACAGCTATGAAGCCAATTGTCCTGCAGCTGCTGAGGGAAGCTCCAGAAGGCATGGGAATTGGAGATACTCTTGTCTTCTGTGGTTGAGCTGCAAGAAGAGCTCGTTCCTTTCTCTGCATCAGATGATATGTTCCTGGAATCAGCTCAGTACAGTTATTTTAAATTACAGAACACGCAGATTTTAGGAGCACAGGCATCTGTTGTGCACAGGCTACAATGTAGCTGCCTTTCCTGAAAACGGAGGGGGCTTTTCAGCTTTCTCACCACATGCTGCAGGTGTTCTTTTGGCAGTCTCGCTCACTGATGAGGCAGATAAAGCAGAAGTCATGTTTTAAGTAAATCAATTATTTGATCTGTATTAGCGAGGCAACCCAAGTCATTCAAGGTTAATCTATAAAAATAGAACCCTCTAGTAATGTGATCAGCCTGGAACAAGGACCATGCATCAGAGAAGGGAAGACAGAGGGAAAAATACACCTCTGGCTGGCAACCCTGCAGGGCCCTCCAGGAATAAGCAGACAACAGCCTCAGAAATGCTACTGATACCTGGAGTCTGAGCTCTCCCCAAAGGCTCCAGTATTCCTTGGTTCTCTACTGCTCTTTTTGTGTCACTAAATACAGACTCATACAGCACATATTTCTGAACACAAGTTGAATAGAATCCCTTTAGTTAATATGGGGACACGAATTCTAATCTACAGACAGCAATGAAGAACTGTCATCTAGAGGAAAGAAGGGTCCTAGCCAGGGTGGCTTTATGACTTCTCTCCAGTGTTAGTCCCTCCATCTCTGGTTCATGTGCAGGAATGGTAGAGGTGACAGCAAATAACATTTTCAACTGCTTGAATGTTATGATTCTTCTCCCTTCTAGAAGAATATAGTGTCTTTGATAAAGCCCAGTAAAATAACTGTAGACTCAATGCAAAGATACAAATACAGGAACATTATAACAGCACACAGGAAAACCTTTCTCTGTCTATGATTCTACCTCTTCTGGGAGAGGGCAGGAGTAATTAAGATGAGCTCACAAACCCAGCTACCCAACAGTATGCACTATTACCCCCTAATCTCACCCTCACTGTGGTTTCCTGGGCTTTAACCTGTTTCAGGTCAAGAAGCAACAGGTAGAACCGGACATGAAACAATAGACAGATTCCAAATGGGGAAAGGAGTACGTCAAGGCTGTATATTGTCACCTGCTTATTTAACTTATACACACAGTACATCACGAAAAATACCAGGCTGGATGAAGCACAAGCTGGAATCAAGATTGCAAGGAGAAATATCAGTAATCCCAGATATGCAGATGACACCACCCTTATGGTAGAAAGTGAAGAGGAACTAGAGCTTCTTGATGAAAGTGAAAGAAGAGAGTGAAAAAACTCAACATTCAAGGAACTAAGATCATGGCATCTGTTTCCATCACTTCATGGTAAATAGATGGGGAAACAATGGAAACAGCGACAGGCTTTATTTTCTTGGGCTCCAAAATCACTGAGAACAGTGACTGCAGTCATGAAATTAAAAGACACTTGCTCCTTGGAAGAAAAACTATGACCAACTTAGCTAGCATATGAAAAAGGAGAGACATCACTTTGTCAACAAAGGTCCATATAGTCAAAGCTATGGTTTTTTCAGTAGTTGTGTATGGATGTGAGAGTTGGGCCATAAAGAAAGCTGAGTGCTGAAGAATTGATGCTTTTGAACTGTGGTGTTGGAGAAGACTCTTGCGAGTCCCTTGGACTGTAAGAAGATCAAACCAGTCAATCCTAAAGGAAATCAGTCCTGAATATTCATTGGAAGGACTGATGCTGAAGCTGAAGCTCCAATACTTTGGCCACCTAATGTGAAGAACTGACTCTTTTGAAAAGACCCTGATTCTGGGAAGATTGAAAGCAGGAGGAGACGGGGATGACAGAGGAGGAGATGGTTGGATGGCATCACCAACTCAATGGACATGAGTTTGAGTAAACTCCGGGAATTTGTGATAGACAGGGAGGCCTGGTGTGCTGAGAAACTTTCTACCTCAAGCCAATTGCAGCGCCTTCAAGGGCAACCATCAGCCATTAAGAATGGAAGACAGCCGAGGTCTTAGTCTCCTCAGGCTGTCATAACAAAATAGTAACAAAAGAGTGTATGGCTTAAAACACAGGCATCAATTTTCTTGCAGTTCTGGATGATACAAGTCCAAGATCAAGATTCTGGCCAATTCAGTTCCTGATGAGGGTTCGCTTTCTGATTTGCAGATGGCTGCCTTTTTACCATGTTCCTCCATAGGCTTTCCTCAGCAAGGGTGGGCAGAGGGAGAGGGAGAGAAAGAGCTCTGGTATCTCTTCTTATAAGGACACTAATCGTACCAGGATTAGTAATCCCCATGTTTATGACTTCATTTAACCTTAATTATTTCCTTAAGGCCCCATCTCCAAATACAGCCATACCCAGAGTTAGAGCTTTTCAACTCAGCTTTTTTTTTTTTTGAGGATAATTGCTTTAAAATGTTGTGTAAACTCAGCTATTTGAATCTGTATAGACAGAGATTCAGTCTATAACAACACATACCGGCCTCAAGCTTCCCCATCCCTCAGAGTGATGTGTCTGAGATATGTTCTACACCCTTTCACAGAGGGTTCCTGGGCAAATTGAGCCCAAATTACTCTAAACTGTGACTTGCTTATTAATCTACCTTTTCTCCCTCCTCTGGCACTGAGCTTCCTGGAGTCACTCCCACAATAAATGACTTGCTCCCAACAACTTGTCTCAAGGTCTGCTTTGGGGAGCACTCAAAATCAGACAATGTTTCTAATAATCAGTGAATTGAATCTAACATTATGCCCACAGGTATTCAGGCCTGCAGGATGTCCCATAGTCCTAGTCCTGTGGTAGCAGTTGTTCTATTCTGGTTCATGGTCAGAGTATCTCCTACAGCAGTGTGGGGTGCATGGGTGTTTGAGAGACTTTGGAAATAGGTCCACCCTGGAGAAGAGGTGAGGCAAGTACTCACCAGGTGGAGCCAGTCCAGACAAGGAAATACTGAACCCACCAAGCACATCAGAGACAGCAGGCAGGACTCCAGTCTCCCATGGAACCCCAGAGCATCCTCAGAGATGAGTTGAAGACAATTACTAAGAAGCATGTGAAACAAGACCAAGTTTGAAAGTTCAAAATATGTTCTCCCTGGAAAATTGTTGTTGGAAAATTAATTTTAGAGGATAACAACAAAGGCTGTTATGATTTTTGTCACTATTGATTAATTGTGGCTGTCTTAAACTTTATATGAATGAAAAAATTCAGTATGGCATAATTTTGGGCTTGACATCTTTTGCTCAAAATGATGCTTGTTGTTGCGTGTACTAACTGTATGTTAAGGAACCTACTAAAAACACTACAAAATTGATTACAAAGGTAAATCTTGAAAATTTTATTCTTTTCATCTCTCATATTAAGGAAGAGAATATAAATAATCCAAGTAAGATACACCATGTGAGAAAATGTTGTGCTTTTCAACATGTTATAACATTACCAGAAATCCTGATTTCTATGGGAAATGAGTTCAGTCACAGGCTCCTCAAATCTCTCCCATCAGATCTGGTCTATCCCTGAGAGAGAGAAGAGAGAATTCCTGTTTCAGTGACTCCACAAAAACTCTAAAAAAAATGTGTTTCGTTATAAGTTATCTTTAGGTTTCAGTGTCTCAAATTCTTCTCACCTCTTATAACCATGGATAACTGTCTATATTTACACTATCACTTTTGAAAAATTCTCATGCTGTGTATATACCTGGCCCTCATGGATAAGAAGCAGTTGTGTATTACTTGATGGTTAAATCTGATATTGGTTTCTATCCTGTTCATCAACTTTGCCGTTTAGATATTTCTGTCTGATAATCACTGAAGAAGCTTTAGGGAAACTAGAAAATTTCTGCACCATGAAAGAAACCATCAACAAAATGAAAAGGCAGTCTTTTCATTTTGCAAATTATATATCTGATAAAAGGTTAATATCCAAAATATATACAGAACTGATACAACTCAATAATAACAAAAACAACCCAACTAAAACATGGGCAGAAGACCCGAATAGAGATTTTTCTAAAGTCATACATGAAAACATGCTCAACATCACTAATCACCAAGGAAATGCAAATAAAAACCACAGTGAGATGTTATTCACACTTGTTAGAGTGCTGCTGCTGCTGCTAAGTCGCTTCAGTCGTGTCCAACTCTGTGCGACCCCATAGATGGGGGCCCACCAGGCTCCTCCATCCCTGGGATTCTCCAGGCAAGAACACTGGAGTGGGTTGCCATTTCCTTCTCCAATGCATGAAGGTGAAAAGTGAAAGTGAAGTCACTCAGTCGTGTCCGACTCTTAGCGACCCCATGGACTATAGCCCACCAGGCTCCTCCACCCATGGGATTTTCCAGGCAAGAGTACTGGAGTGGGGTGCCACTGCCTTCTCCGCTTGTTAGAGTGGCTATTATCAAAAAGACACGAGATAACAGGTGTTCTTGAGGATGTGAAGAAAAGAAAACACTTTTGCACTGTTCATGGGAATGTAAGTTGATTCAGCCACTATGAAAAACAATGTAGAGGTTCCTCAAAATATTAAAACTAGAGGACTTTCCTGGCAGTCCAGTGGTTAAGACCCTATGCTGTCAATGCAGTGGACATGGGTTTGATCCCTGGTTGGGGAACTAAGATCCCATATGCTGGGGGGCAACTCAGCCTGAGCACCATGACAACTAGAAAGCCTGCATGCCACAACAAAGATTTTGTGTGCTGCGACTAAGACCTACTGCTGCCATACTGCCCCCACCATAAATAAGTAAATACATATTAAAAATAAAATTAAAAATGGGAACTACATCATATGATCCAGTGATTACACTTTTGGATATTTATTCAAAGGGAATGAAAACACTGACTCAAAAGTATACTGGCACCCCATGTTCAACGTAGCATTGTTTACAATAGCTGAGACATGTAGACAACTCAAGAGTCCATTGATGGATGAACGGTTATAGAAATACACACACACACAATGAAATATTAATCAGCCATGAAGAGAAAATCCTGACTTTTGTGGCAACATATATGGAGCTTTAGGGCATTATGCTAAGTGAAATGAGTTAGAGAAAGACAAATACTATATGATCTTACTTATAGGTAGAATCGTTCAAGACAAAAAAACTGATACAGAGAATAAATTGATGATTGCCAGAGAAGGGGTGGGAGTACCCTTAAACTGGCCCAGTGCATGTGGTCTGCATTGGGCCAGTTTGGGCTTCTCATAGCATGGTGGCTGGATTTCCGAAAGTAAGCATCCCACAAAGATAGAGCAGGCTTCAGGTTTTTTTGACCTAGCTTTGGCAGTCATACAGCTGCACAACTTCTGCTGTACTCAACTGATTGGAAGAGTTACAAGCCCCCAGATTCAAGAGGACGAAAAATAGAATCTACCACTTGATAGCAGAGTTGCAAGTTCAAGAAGACCATGTGGGACTGGCAATTTGGTTCTGACTATTTTTGGAAAATACAAATTGCTATAATATTCTATAGGAAGCCAGGGGAAACATAGAAATCCAGATCTTTAACACTGTATTTAAAGGGGGAAAAAACTCAAAAATATATATGATTTCAATATTATATACATGTTTTTGCTTTATGTGAACTATCCTAGTTTAAATCCATATCCATGATATAGATGTCTGTGTGTGTGTGTGTGTGTGTGTGTGTGTGTGTGTGTATGTGTGTAATCCTGGTATATTAAAAAAAAAAAGTGCTTCATAATTCAATAATCAGGATCAATTCCTATCTGCCGCCTTCCTTTGGGCAAGTTCCTCTCCAATTTGCCTCTGTTTCCTCTTCTGCAAAATGAGAGGACCATCACATATCTCTCAGAGTTGTTGAGATAAAAGAATGATTACTTTGAAGGTTTTTGGAACAGACTACTCTTTCCAAAGATGGCTGGACAATATCTTCTATTTCATTTATTTTTCTACAACATGACCTCACTACTTCCTTATTAAGAAAGTGAAAGTGTTAGTTTCTCAGTCATGTCTGACTCTCTGCTTCCCCGTAGACTGTACCCCGACAGGCTCCTCTGTCCATTGAATCATCCAGGCAAAAATACCAGAGTGGGTTGCCGTTTCCTCATTCATGGGATCTTCCCAATCCAGGGATAGAACCCAGGTCTCTTGCACCTCCTTGAATTGCAGGTGGGTTCTTCACTGTCTGAGCCACCAGGGAAGTCTCCCTTCATCAAGAAGCACAGTCTAATTCCTCCCCCTGTGAATCTAGGTGGGTTTGTGATAGCTTCAACCAACAGCAAACAACAGTGATGTGATCTGGCTTCCGAGGCTGGTTCACAAAAGGTCATGCAGTTTCTGTCTTGTTCACTGGAACATTCACTCCTGGAGCCCTGGGCTAGCATGTGAGAAGTCTGAGGATGCTGAGGCTATCATGTGTAGCAAATAGTGAGGCCACATGTAAGCCCTCAGGCTGGCAATTCCAATCTTTCATTATCCTGACCCAAAAGTCAGACAGGTGAGTGGCTGGAACTCCAGATGATTTCAGGAGTTGTCAAGTCCAGCTGTCATCACTGGCCTTCAAGTCTTCCCAGCTGAGACTCCAGACATCACAGAGCAGAGACAAATCACTCCCACTCCACCTGAAATCCTGACCCATAGAATCTGTGAAACAGAATAAAATGGTTGTTTTAAACTGCTAAATGTTGAGATACTTTTTTATGTAGTAATAATAATTGCTAAAGCAAGATATGACATGTAGCTATAGAAATTAGTTCTTTTCTTCTTTTCTTTCTGAGATTACTCTGAATAATTTACTAAGATGCCACAGAAAGCATCTGATAATGTCGGGAATCTATAAGGACCGCATATTTGAAAGTAACTATAACAAATACTGCATCATATGTATAAACTGCAGAGAGAGGCAAGGAAGCAGGCAGAGACAGTCATCCCTGGCAAAGCTGCAGCAACTTTTGTGCCAGCAGGCAGGTGCCAAGAGTTCAGACCTGGGCAAAGGGTGAGGAAAGAACGGGTCATTCAGGGCCAACACAAGTCAGCAGGGAACAGGTCCCTGGTGCTTGCCAGGGTCAGTAGCATGATGCCCTTGGGTAAAGGGAAGGATCTGGCTTTATTTAGTCCTGTGGCCTGAAGTGTTGAGATGCAATGGTGTATAGTAAGGAAAGAAAGGGGGATTGACCTCAAGATTCAACTCAAGACGGAGAAACACCAAAGACTATGCATTATTAAAGGAGTATGAAGCAGTTGACTCGCTTAGAGCACTTCTTGGTATGCAAGGTGATCAAAACCAACAAGTGAAACAGGGTAGCAGGTCTCTATGGGTGGAAAGTCTTCCTTGAAGTAAAGCATCTGGCAGTCTTGCAATTCCCAGTGTATTTCCCAGAAGGAAATGGGTAGCTGAGGAAAATTTCACAAACTGTTACAAAGATGTGGGCAGGTCAAGGGAAATAAAAATGGATGTCCAGTGTAGAGAGGCTAGCAAGAGTGAGGAGGCACTCACAGCCTTAGGCCTGAAGGGTCAACAGGCAGTAGCCATTATGGTTAGAGAGCAGCAGACTCTTTGAGAAGCTCTGGCTTTCAGCAGAAGGATGCAGCCAATCTACAGCAACCCCCAGGGAGGAATCCGGGAAGATAAGTTCTTCAGTCTTACTCACCTTCTGTTGTTTCCCTTCTTGGCTGAATCTAATGTGAAGCCAGAGGGAAAGGGCTCACTGAAGCAGTCCAAAAAGGCCCATCTTCTAGGGCATAGAGCAGAATGGAGAAAGGTTGAGACTGGACCTGGAGGAGCAAATGTAAGATACGTGTCCTTGTTCAGGAGCTCAGTCATGTCTGACTCTTTGTGACCCCATGGACTGCAGCAGGCCAGGCTTCCCTGTCCTTCACCATCTTCCAGAGTTTGTTCAAATTCATGTCCATTGAGTCGGTGATGCCATCCAACCATCTCATCCTCTGCTGCACCCTTCTCCTCCTGCCCTCAATCTTTCCTAGCAACAGGGTCTTTCCCAATGAGTCAACTGTTTGCATCAGGTAACCAAAGTACTGCAGCTTCAGCTTCAGCATCAGTTCTTCCAGTGAAAATTCAGGGTTAATTTTCTTTAGGATTGACAGGTTTGATCTCCTTGCAGTCCAAGGAACTCTTAAGAGTCTTCTCCAGCACCAGAATTTTAAGGCTTCAATTCTTTGGCACTCAGCCTTCTTTATGGTCCAACTCTCACATCCATACATTACGACTAGAAAAACCATAGCTTTGACTATATGGACCTTTGTTGGCAAAGTGATGTCTCTGCTTTCTAATACATTGTTTAGGTTAGTCATAGTTTTTCTTCCAAGGAGCAAGCATCTTTAATTTCATGGCTTCAGTCAACATCAGCAATAACTTTGGAGCCCAGGAAAATAAAATCTGTCACTGTTTCCACTTTTTCCCCATCTATTTGCCATGAAGTGATGGGACAAGATGCCATGATTTTAGTTTTTTGAATGTTGAGTTTTTGTTGTTGTTTTTTTAAAATGCTTTCTAATTCAGAGATGGCTAATTCTTTTTAAAAATCATTTTATTATTTATTAATAACAAATTAATCACTTTATAATAATTAATAATAGTAACTGTTAATAATCACTTTATTATTATTTTTTACAGTTGTATTTATTTGTTTTGGCTATGCTGGGTCTTCATTGCTGTGTGGGCTTTTCTCTAACTGCAGTGCATGGGCTTTTCATGGCAGTGGCTTTTCTTCTTGAGGAGCACAGGCTCTAGAGTACGTGGGCTCAGTCATTGTGGCAAATGAGCTGAGCTGCCCCGCGGCACATGGGATCTTCCCAGATCAGGGATCAAACCTGTGTCTCCTGCATTGGCAGGCAGATTCTTTACCACTGAGCCACCAGGGAAGCTCCTGAATTTTGAGTTAAAAGGCAGCTTTTTCACTCTTCTCTTTCACCCTCATCAAGAGGTTCTTTAGTTCCTCTTCACATCCTGCCACTAGAGTGATATCATCTGCATATCTGAGATTGTTGATATTTTTCCTGGCAATCTTAATTCCAGCTTGGGATTCATCCAGCCTGGCATTTCCATGTTGTACTCTGCATATAAGTTAAACAAACAGGGTGATAATACATTGTACATACAGTCTTGTAGTTCTTTCCCAGTTTTGAACCAACCTGTTGTTCCATGTAAGGTTCTAACTGTTGCTTCTTGACCTGCATACAGTTTTCTCAGGAGGGAGGTAAGGTAGTCTGGTATTCCTATCTCTTTAAGAATTTTCCAGTTTGCTGTGATCCACACAGTCAAAGGCTTTAGTGTAGTCAATGAAGGAGAAGTAGATGTCTTTCGAATTCCCTTGCTTTCTCTGTGATCTAACAAAAGTTGGCAATTTGATGTCTGGTTCCTCTGCCTTTTCTAAACACAGTTTATACATCTGGAATTTCTTAGTACACATACTGCTAAAGCCTAGATTGAAGGATTTTGAGCATAAGCTTACTAGCATGCAAAATGAACAAAACTGTGTGGTATTTTGTACATTCTTTGGCACTGCCCTTCTTTGGGATTGGAATGAAACCTGACTTTTGCAGTCCTGTGGCCACTGCTGAGTTTTCCAAATCTGCTGGCATTTTGAGTACAACACTTCAACAGCATCATCTTTTAGGATTTTAAATAGTCAGCTGGAATTCCATCACCTCCACTAGCCTTGTTTGTAGTAATGCTTCCTAAGGTCCACTTGACTTCAGACTCCAGGATGTCAGGCTCTAGGTGAATGAGCACATCCAATTTAGAGCAACACTCTGAGGCTGGAGCAGAACGAGGACAGTGAGGACCCCTGAAGAAGGTGGCTGGCCAGTAAAGGGTTCTGGTACTAGCTCTTCTCTCATTGTGGCACCAATGTTATCAGCTAGAAACTAGGCATAATCAACTGGGATAATATATCTAAGACTGGGGATTTGTGGATTGGGTAGACTCCAACTAGACTAGGCTATGACAACAGTTAGTTTCATATCCTATTCATTCATTGTTATTCGTTCATCCAGGGTTTCTTAAACTCAGCGGTACTGATATTTTGAGTCAGATGATTGTTGTGGGGAGCTGTTCTGTGCATTGTAGGATGTTTATCAGCACCCCTGGCCTCTAAATGCAAGATGCCGATAGTCACACCCCATCCAGTTGTGAAAACCAAAAATGTCTCCAGACCTTTGTCCCCCTTGGGGAAAATCACCTTTGATTAAGAATCAATGCACTCATTCATTCAAGGAACATTTATCAGGTGACAGAAGACACTGTGTGGCAGTGAGACATGGCACTTGCTTTCTCAGACTTCCTAGACTAGTGAAGGAGTCCAACCTTAGACATACAAGTGCACAAACAATGCACTTTGAGGGGAAAGTTAAAGCTAACAGAAGATCTGTTAAAGACCTTTTCAAACCAGTGCCAGTTTAGAAAATCCATAGATCATGGAAATATGAGTCTGAGGGGGAATTTTTAGTGGTCATTAACATTCTTTAAATTTAGGTTTTCAACAACAACAACAAAAAATAAATAAAAATAAATTTAGGTTTTCTTTACCTTGAATCTCCAAATATCATACAACTTGAAGCTGTAATTTAAATGACATCTGTTAAAATCAGAAAGTTATAATAATGGGTTAAAATGGCTGCAATTGCTTTGCTACTCATCATCAAAAGGTAGAGTCTAATTCCCTCTTCTAAGGAAAAGCAGGTTCCCAAATAGCCATGTGAATAGGTAAAGATGGCTATCAGTTAACTTTTGCTATTTTATAAATCATTCCCAAACAGCAACCATTTTATCTGCTCACAGTTCTGCTAGTCAAATGAACATATTGTCTTCCTGGGCCTGCTAAGTTGAGCTTGGATGGTCTTGGGTGGCCTCACTCAATTGCCTGCTGGTTGGTGGGCTGATTGGTTTGTGGGTGGAAGGAGGAGCAGGGGAAGGCAGTTCACTCACATGTCTGGTACTTGTTTTGATATTAGCCGGGGTGACTGGATGACTTTGCCATATGTTATTCATCATATAGCAAGGTAGCCTGGGCTTGTTTACTGGATGGCAGAAGAGGCTTCCAGCACCAGAGGTAAGCCCCACTGCAATGTACTTTCCGAGCCTCTATTTGCATCCTATATGCCATGTAACATTGGACAAAGAAAGTTAAATAGCTAGGTCTAGAATCAAGTCACAAAAAAACTTTATCTTTTGATGGGAAAAGTTACAGTACATCAAGACTATTTCTTTCCTCAATAAATCACTGTGTGTGTGAGAGAGAGAGTGTGAGTGTGTGTGTGTGTTGGTGGGGGTGGGGGGAGTGAGGTGATGGTGGAGATTTTCAAGAGGAATGCCACAGACAAGGCAGCTAGTGTTGATAATATAAATAAACGAATTCTCTATAACTATTTTGAAACTTCCAGTTGGCTTTAGCAATAAATGTACAGCCACAAAGATGGGGGTATAAAAGTTATAGAGATATGACGGAAAGAGAGCATGTGTAAATGACCAGGTGAGTCCTCGCAGTTTGCTTCAGATGATCGTGAGAAGTTGTTTAGCCATTTCCTGGCCTCTGCACATTTCCATTATGAACATTGTCCCAGGTTTTGTTTTAGAAGCCCTGGCAACTTCTGAAAACTGACTGTTTCACTGGAAATGTTGTGCAAATCAGATCCTGCTATCTGCTAGTCATAAATGTATCCTTTCCAAAAGTGGACTCTCCAAAACAGTATGTTTTAAAATGTTCTTTGTGTAAAAATAACTGCAAAAGGCTAGAAGTATTGTTCCTATCAATTACTGGATGGATGAATCTAGAAGAAAGACCAAATACATCAGCAATTTGGCCTCTTAGAATTTTTGTTTAGGGGTATGCTTTTGTTTTTAAATAAAGAAGGACATGAACTCTTAATAGCATCATTGTGTAATGACTAAGAGCTTGGACTCTGAAGCCAGAGTTTAGGGTACAAATCCTGACTTTTCCATTCACTGCGATCTCGGACAAGTTACTTAACCTATCTGTGCTTCAGCTTCCTTATTTTTAAATGAGATGCAATAATATAATTTATCCTTTATAATTGTTACATGGAGTAAATCAGTTAATATTCCTGCAATTCTGACCACTGCTTGGGATAGAAGCAATGAGACACAATCTGAAGCTTTCTTAGAAACGCTGGTGTGTCTTAAGGACAATTTTTGGTGTCCCTGCTGCTGCTGCTGCTAAGTCGCTTCAGTCGTGTCCGACTCTGTGCGATCCCGTAGATGGCAACCCACCAGGCCCCACCGTCCCTGGGATTCTCCAGGCAAGAAACACTGGAGTGGGTTGCCATTTCCTCCTCCAATGCATGAAAGTGAAATGTGAAAGTGAAGGCGCGCAGTCGTGTCCGACCCTTAGCGACCCCATGGACTGCAGCCTACCAGGCTCCTCCACCCATGGAATTTTCCAGGCAAGAGTACTGGAGTGGGGTGCCATTGGTGTCCCTGCTGCTGCTGCTGCTAAGTCGCTTCAGTCGTGTCCGACTCTGTGCGATCCCATAGATGGCAACCCACCAGGCCCCGCCGTCCCTGGGATTCTCCAGGCAAGAACACTGGAGTGGGTTGCCATTTCCTTCTCCAATGCATGAAAGTGAAAAGAGAAAGTGAAGTCACTCAGTCATGTCTGACTCTTAACGACCCTATGGACTGCAGCCTTCCAGGCTCCTCCACCCATGGAATTTTCCAGGCAAGAGTACTGGAGTGGGGTGCCATTGCCTTCTCCATTGGTGTCCCTAGGCATCATCAAAAAGACCATCCATCACCTTTGTCTTGCTGAAATAGCAGCAGCACCAGCAGCTCAGGGAGAGAAGTGCAGTGAACCAGTACTCAGCATGTTTGCAGATTGCTCTCTGTGGTATAAGGCTGCAGGGAAGAGGTGGCAGTGTCAGTATTGTGGTTTAGGGAATGTCAGAGGATTTCCATCATCAGCTGTCTCAGTCTCTTCTGTTCATAAGCTGAATTTCTGAGTGAAGTCAAGCGTTAAAAAACTGTTATGAAATCACAGTCTGTATCCATCAACCCACACACATAAGCCAGCCTTTGCTTTCTTGAGCTATCCATCAAAAAAGCAGTCACATTCAAAAGAATAAGTAGTTGACTTTAAAAAGAATGTCATTAAAAAGTATCTAATGGAATTATTCAAGAGACCTTATTAAGGAAGCCACTTCTCTACTTCACATTGTTTAAAAGAATTTCAAAGAACACAAGGTAAGTTTAAATGATTCTAAGAAATAAACAAATTCCTTAGCGTCATAGTTGAAACACTTAACTAAATTACATCCTTTGTTTGAGGTTGATCAAATCATCCATCTGCCTCACCCCAAATATCCATCTCAGCCACCATCTCCCCTCATCATCCCTCCCAGGGACAGAGGCAACACATATTTGCTGAATGAAAGAATGAATGGCTTCCTCCATATAACTAACCTCACAAACCATTTTCTACTCTAGGGAATCTTCCCCACCCAGGGATTGAATCCAAGTCTTCTGCATGGGCTGGTGGATTCTTTACCAATGTGCCACCAGGGAAGCCCACAAAACACTTTATCAGGAAACAATTGCTCACTGAACTCAGAGTCTACAGATATTTTTCAAGGGTGGACAGTGGAAGGGAGATTTAACCTAGCAAAATGGATCCAAAGATTATTTCAGAAAGGGGCTCTGTTTCAACAAATCTGTAATCACCAGCATTCTAAGGATGGGGAAAGCTCAGAAAAGGAATAATAAAGATTATTTTTTTCTATTGAATAGTTATTATCATTTGCAACCTCACTCTCAGCATTTATTGTCTTGTTCTTTCCCTCTTCCCTTCAAATCTGCCCCCCAAAGGAGTTTCTTTCATGCTTTGTTGCCTCATTAACCACATTTAAAAAAAATAATTTTTAAGAAAAAAACTAAGTGTATTCTTTTAAATAAGATTTGTTTCTGGGTTCTATCAGATTTCATGAAATCTCTACAGCATTGAGCTCCAGCCACATCAAGTTCTTGGAAAAGATGAATTGTATTGGAGGCAGACGGAAAGGCCAGCCTGGATTAGATTAATGAAGTTGAGACATTTGTTATTTTTAAGAAATAAACTGTTGGAAAAATGGTAAGATTCGGGCATCTTGTTAAGGTTATTGTGTTTGTGTTTGCTGGCAAGAATGTATCTTTCTACATTTGTGTCTAACCTGAGTGTTCCAGTAACTATCACCGCAACACAGACTGCTCCAAGCTTGATAGCAGAAAATAACCACCATTTTATGATAATTGTGGATCCCAGGGATCAGGAATTCAGAAAGGGCACAGAAAGATATCTTGTCTCTGCTGCATAGTGCTTAGGGCCTCATCTGGGAAGATTCAAACATCAGGGAGTGACTTAGTTTGAGGCTAACATTATCTGAAAGTTTGCTTACTCACATATCTGGCAGTGCTTGTTGGCTGAGACCTCAGTTGGTCTGGTCTGGGGCTGGGACACCAACATGTGGTCTGTCCATGGCTCTGGGCTTCCTCACAGTAAGGAGACTAGGTTCTAAGCATGCGTATCCCAAGAGAATCTGGGCAGAGCTGGGCTATTTTTTATGATCTAGTCTTAAGTGCTACACATGACATCAATTCTACCTCGGTCACATGCTCACTCAGATTGAAGGGTAGGGAAGACAGGCTGCACTTCTTAAGGGGAGGAGTATCAGTTACCTTGTAAGAAACAGGGAGAAGGGAGCTATTAATTGTGACCATGCCTTTGACTGTGTGGATCACAATAAACTGTGGAAAATTCTGAAAGAGATGGGAATACCAGACCACCTGACCTGCCTCTTGAGAAACCTATATGCAGGTCAGGAAGCAACAGTTAGAACTGGACATGGAACAACAGACTGGTT
>NW_011494635.1:9458851-9458970 GCF_000754665.1 Bison bison bison
TTGAAAAGCAGAGACATTACTTTGCCAGCAAAGGTCCATCTAGTCAGGGCTATGGTTTTTCCAGTGGTCATGTATGGATGTGAGAGTTGGACTGTGAAGAAGGCTGAGCACCGAAGAAT
>NW_011494635.1:9459070-9478282 GCF_000754665.1 Bison bison bison
AGCGCCGAAGAATTGATGCTTTTGAACTGTGGTGTTGGAGAAGACTCTTGAGAGTCCCTTGGACTGCAAGGAGATCCAACCAGTCCATTCTAAAGGAGATCAGCCCTGAGTGTTCTTTGGAAGGAATGATGCTAAAGCTGAAACTCCAGTACTTTGGCCACCTCACGCGAAGAGTTGACTCATTGGAAAAGAATCTGATGTTGGGAGGGATTGGGGGCAGGAGGAAAAGGGGACGACAGAGGATGAGATGGCTGGATGGCATCACTGACTCAATGGACGTGAGTTTGAGTGAACTCCGGGAGTTGGTGATGGACAGGGAGGCCTGGCGTGCTGCGATTCATGGGGTCGCAAAGAGTCGGACACGACTGAGCGACTGAACTGAACTGAACTGAACTGTGACCATCTTTGGAAAATACAAGGTGCCATACTGGGCATAAAATGCATTCTAATTTTCTTGTATGGTGGTATAGAGGCTAAAAATGTCTCTGGCCCTTGAATCTATTTGCTTAGTTTAAACTAAAATAATCAATATCCTTTTTCCTGTAGACTGGTGAAGGGAAAAATACAACCTTTTATTTGCAAAGAGCCAAGGTAGGGAAAGGGAGAATGACTGGTAAGTACTCTGGTGGCTCAGAGTTCTGCAATGCAGGAGACCTGGATTCCATCTCTAGTATGGGAAGATCCCCTGGAGGAGGGATTGGCAACGCACTCCAGTATTCTTGCCTGGAGAATCCCCCTGGCAGGCTACAGTCCATGGGGTCACAAAGAGTTGGACATGACTGAGTGACTAAGCACAGCACACAAACTTTGATAATAATTAATAAGTCCTCTTTTAAACCTGGGACTATATTAAATCTAAACTGAGAGGGGTTTGAATGAGTGGGATGGGAAACTTGGTCAGATCAACAGCAGACTCAGGGAGAAGCTTCGGATAAACAAAATTTGGCAAAGCCAAAAATCACTGAAGCACGAAGTATCTCTGGAGAATCAGTCCCGCACTAACAAATGAATCCTTGGGTTAAATGCAGCACTAATGCCTATTCATTGGAAGGACTGATGCTGAAGCTGAAACTCCAATACTTTGGCTACTTGATGAGAAAAACTGACTCACTGGAAAAAACCCTAATGCTGGGAAAGATTGAAGGCGGGAGGAGAAGGGGATGACAGAGAATGAGATGGTTGGATGACATCACCGACGCAATGGACATGGGTTTGAGTAGGCTCTGGGAGTTGGTGATGGACAGGGAGGACTTGCGTGCTGCAGTCCACGGGGTTGCAAAGAGTCGGACACAACTGAGCAACTGAACTGAACTGAATGCTTAACATCCTTTTTTTGCTCCCAGAGCCAAAATTTCTACCTGTTTAGAGGTTCAACGCAACTGTTCTCTGCATCTGGCTGAGTGTTTTCTGCCCCAGTTTCTCTTGCTTCACTTTCTTTTCCTACTTACTCTGGCACCAACTCTATTCCAGATTCATTCTCAACTCCAAAAGGAGAAGCACTTCTGGTGAGTTGCTGGGAGGCAGTCAGTGCTTTCTCAGCCACTGCCTTCTCTGTAAATTTCAGCTGGTAGATGCAAACAACAAAGGGATTCCTACGATCACTTGAAATTTATAGAGTGATAGAGCTCTTCGTTTTTGTTTGTTTATTTATTTTGGCCATGCTGGATCTTTGTTGCTGCATGCGGGCTTTCTCTAATTGCAGTGAGCAGGGACTACTCTAGTTGTGGGACACAGGCTCCAGGGGGTGCTTGCTTCAGTAGCTACAGCACTCAGGTTCAGCTGTTGCAGCCCATGGGCTCTAGAGAGTAGGTTCAGTAGCTGTGGCACACAGGCTTTGTTGCTCCAAGTCATGTAAAATCCTCCCAGACCAGGGATCAAACTCATGTCCCCTGAAATGGCAGGCAGACTCTTAAACACTGGCCCCCCAGGGAAGTCCCTTCCTCCTTAATTAGTTTGGAATGTTTATAAATTGTAATATCAAAGTTATTTTCTTGATAAATAACAATGTGATAGGTGGAATTATGACCCTCAAAGAGGGTGTCTTTTCCCCTAAGACCTCTGAATATGTGTTCTTACCTGGCAAAGGAAATCTGCAGAGTTGATTCTTTTCATTCCAAATGTGTTCCTTCTCATGTCTTGCTTAGGCTAGGGAATGGTGCCAGTGTCCCTCCATTCACTCAAGCCAGAGTCATTCTAGTTTAATCCTTTTGATCACAGAGGGAGAGCAGTGAGGGGGAAGATCTTTCTGAAGAGAGATCTTAGTTCCTTACCTAGGAATTAAACCTGGATAACCCGGATGAAAACCAAGAGTCCTAGCCAGTAGGCCACCAGGGGCTAGAGGCTAGAAGCAAAGTGGCCCTGGCTCTTGCCCCTGTTTGAAAGCAAGAATATTTCAAGGAGGCTAAAGCTGTAAAAACAGGTACGAAGTTTATTATTAGAGACAGCACAATGTATGGGAGAGCACACAGGAAAACAGTTTATTGAACTCAGAAGCAGGTCAGAGATACATACCCAGAGAGAAAGGGTGTGGGCCTCCTCTCTGGGAGGAAGAGTGCCGTAAGTCAGACACGAGGCAGACACACACATCCTGGGTGGGGAAGAGTGTGGTACAGAGGGGATGTAAATCCTTACACAGGACAGTCCTTCTGGGTCTTTGTTTACCCTTGGCCACTTGTTTCTTTCTTCACACCTGACTGGTCTGTGGATCCTCCCTAAGCTGCATGCATAACTTTTTGCTAAGATGGATCTCACTGTAGTGACCTATGGGTACAAGCCCACACTTATTATGTGCTGGGAGCCCCCTTCATTTTTGACTGCCAAGAAGCCTTCCTGTGCATGTGCAGACAGGAAAGTCTTCTTTGACCTCAGGAATGGGCACCTTATCTCTTTACTTTAGCAGGGCTCAGCTTTTGCCACTAGCTTTGTCCTTGGAGTCACTGTGTGAGAACAAAGTGAAGTCGCTCAGTCGTGTCAGACTGTTTGTGACCCCATGGACTGTAGCCTATCAGCCTCCTCCGTCCATGGGATTTTCCAGGCAAGAGTGCTGGAGTGGATTGCCATTTCCTTCTCCAGGGGATCTTCTTGACCCAGGAGTTGAACCCAGGTCTCCCACATTGCAGGCAGACACTTTACCATCTGAGCCACCAGGGAAGCCCCAGGGTAAGAACAAGGCTCAGTTTTACTCCACTTGACGACCACCAGGTGTCTGGCCCAGAGGCCCACTGTCTCCTACCTCACTTTCTCCCCTTTAGATACTATAGGTTGCAGAGCTTAATACCAATTACCCCAAAACTTCTCTGCTATGAAGATGTTGATGATAAACACTTTCTAACACTCCAATACATAGAAATCTGCAAGTAGTTTTGCAAAAACTTTTGCTTTTTTGTTAAAAGGAATAAACTCTGTCTTTCTTATTTCCTCCTTCTGTCCATGAACACAGACAAGATATCTGGAGAGGCAGCAACCATCTTGTGACCATGAGGTAACACATATTAAGGAAAGACCAAGAGAATCACAGGGACACCAACCTTGGTATTGTTAAATCACAAACCAAAGGTAGCAGTGGCTTCAGTGTAGACTTGTTATAAAAGAAGAATAAACTCTCCTTTTGTAAAGCCATTCTATCTTGAGAGTTTTTGTTACTTGCAATCAAAAGAATTCTTGACACACTGCCATGCCCTAATCCAATCAGCCATCACATCCTCTGCACTCGGCCTCCTGAGGCTTTCTCTCATGTACTTCATTCTATCCCGGCTGCCTCTGCCTTGGTTCACATGCCCATGGAGCCACCACATTAACCTCCCAACTGGCTTCCCTATCTCCGATCTTTTTCTCCAACATATTCATGTTTATTGCCTGAACTTGAATTTTTCAGAGATTCCCAATTTCCCTCATGTAAAGTCTTAGTTACTTAGAACGGCCTCCAGTGATTTTCTTGATTTAGCCCCTACACATCTCCCCATGATTCAGTGGGTCTAGGCTGAGGCCCAAGGCTTTGTATTTTTAATAAGCTCTCTGATGATGCTAATGCTGCTAGTAGTGGGTAAACCACTTTTTGAGTTGTACTAGTCCAGAGTTCTTTTCCTTTTCTTATTTCCATCACAAAATTTGCCTCATTTTGTGATGATAGATTCTCTCATTCCTTAATTCAGTGTTTCTCAGACAGTGTGCATCAGACTCCTTGAAAGGGCTCCTTACAGCACATAATGGTGCCTCCTACCCCAGAATTTCTGATTCAGTAGATTTAGGGTAGGGCTTAAGAATTTGTGTTTCTAACAAGTTTTCAGGTAATGCTGATGCTGCCTGTCAGTGACCACACTTTGAAAACAACTGCTTTAGTACAGGATTTCTCATCATTGCTTCAGCTCATGTTTTGAGCCAGATAATTCTTTACTATGGAGAGGCTGCTCCTTGTATTAGAGGATGTTCAACAGCATTCCTAGCCTCTAGTCACTGGATTCCAGTAGCAGCTTCTCCAGTTGTGACAAAAATGTCTCCAGACATTCCCAGATGTCCGCTTGAAGGCAAAATCGCCTATAGTTGGAAACACTACCTTGGTGTGACTGTTTGAGCGATATCCATCTCCTTTAGTATCTAAGTTTCACAAAAGCAGGAGCCTGTTTCTTGTATTCCTAATGCCTAGAGTAGGCACTTAACGGATCCTTGTTCAACAAATGAATGAATCTAATTCCAAACAAGTTTAAAATATTTTAATGCTTTTTTATTTTGTGCAATCCTTTTCCTGATCACCAAAAAGTATGAAAAGAAATCTTCCTGCTGCCTCCCTACCTGAACAGCAGCGACATGCTTCCAGGTTCCTTTGACCAGTAACATAGGGGTTGAAGACATTCCCCAGTCTCCAACGCTAGAAGAGGCGGTCCACTGAGGCATTATATCAATTGTCCCAGAGAGGGAAGAGAAAGAGGTTTTTTGTTGTTCTTTTGTTTATTTCTGTTTTGTTTTGATTGCACTGCACAGCATATAGTATCTTAGTTCTCCCACCAGGGATTGAGCCTATGCGCCCTGCAGTGGAAGTGTAGGGTCTTAACCATTGGATCACCAGGGGATTCCCAAAAGAGGTTTTCTTTTTCCAGGATAAGGTGGAGGATGAGGTTGGATTTCCCCACTCTGATCACATTCAACTCCATTCTCTCACTGGGAGAAGAAGAGGAGATAGAGCTAGGCCCTGCCCATGCAAGATTTCCCGAGAGGTGGCAGGACCTCAGTGGGACAGAGCTGTGTGAATGGGGGATGGAGCGGCAGTCTACCCAGAATGGCAGAGCACAATCAGTAATGACTATATTTTCAGTCTTTTTTTCTGTACTTTTACAGAATATCCATACTTTAGCAGTGATATCTTGGAAATAATATCTTAACCAAAGCACAAAGTCAATAAGGAAATATCTTAATCAAAGCACAAAGTCAATAAGGAAACTTTTAAGAACTATGATAGGCTGCTAGAAAGAGGATACATTTTGAATAGAGTACTGCTGCTCCCCCAAAAGAGCATCATATGGAGGGCTGCCTGTGACATCCAAACACAGGTAGCCCAGTTACAGATAGAGAGGCTGAGGATTCAGAACCCTGGCAGGCAGCAGGTGGGAGCTGGGGACTTGCAGAATTGGTGTCAGTCTGTTCCTGCTCATGCTTGTTTGACCTCTTCCAACTTCCTCCTCCTGCCACATATCACTAAATCTGGGGCAGTTTGGTGCTTCTCCAGTGAGAGTAATTAGGGAATAAATTGTTCCATTCTAGGCTGTCTTGGACGACAATCATCTTGCTCTATGTAACAGCCAGGTCTTCAGGTCAGGTTTTGTGAATGCCTGAGGGTAGTTGAAGACTTGTTCACTCACCTGTGGGGAGATTAACAATCATTGTGCTTTCAGAAAATTCTTAACAGGCTGGGTAGTGGAGCAGAACTTTCTGGTTCACTAAGAGTGTGGGTGTAATTTTAAATAGATTTCTGGATTAACTGACTCTTTGTAGTATGTATAGAAGTTACTTGAGTATGTATGAGTATGTATAGAAGTTACTTGAGCTAGGGACTTCCCTGGTAGTCCAGTGGTTAAAACTGTGCTAGCCATTCAGGCAGGGGATGTGAGTTCAATCCCTGGCCGGGGAATTAAGATCCTGCATGCTGCGCAATACGGCCAAAAGAAGAAGGAAAAAAAAAGAAGTTATTGAGCTAACTTAAGACACAAAGTGGAATTTATACCTATATTACACCTGTATCAGCATAATTTACCGATCAGGAGCTGAATGTGGATAAAGGAAGGCTTTAGGAAGGGAAGAAGCCTGGAACAGAAAGCATCTCTCCTCTCTGATTCTCAGGTGGATTTTCTTCTCTGTGTCTCTCCTGGCCTCCCACGCCACCCTACACTCTGCCTTTCTCTGCTTATTCTATCCACTTGATAAACTACGACTTTGCAAAACTCCTGAGTTCACATGCAGGCACCCCAGCCTCCTGTAGACACTGACCAACATCCTCTCTTCTCCAATACCAATTTACCAGGAAAGAGAATCTGATGGGTGTAGCTTGCATCCAGCTAGCTATGAGTAGTAGTATAAGCACAATTATTGTGGCCCACCCTGAAGATGAGGACAGTTCCCTGATACCATTCTGTTTTAGGTTGGATTTCCCCAGAAGCAGACTCTGAATCAAGAAGTAAAAATCTGTTGTAAATAAGAACTAGATAATTTGGGAGGAAGCTGGAAGAACACCTCTTCACCTTTCTTACTTCCTTTGGCCATAAGCTTCATTTGCAACTCCCAAGCCAGAAGGCAAGGAAGCCCAGGGAGCCTATGAAATTAATCTATGTTTGGCCAGCCTCCCAGGGCATAGAGCAGGGTGGAGCCGAATGGCAAGTCAATCTGAAGAGCAAATGAAAGATGTGATTCAGACATTTCTCAATAGAATCTTGTTATTCATATACCCCAACACAGATTATGAAAAAGTAAATTATTCAATTTTTAGTTGTGGGGAATTGTAGCATTTAGGCATGCCCATTTTCACAGTATTACTCAGATTTGAATAGTCTACTGAAACTTGGCATTCATCATACATCTAGGGTCAGAAATGTCAGTAAACTCCTGGGCAAATTTAAAGCTTGTTTTGATTTACATAAATGCAGTCCAGGCCTGTTACGACAAGCTTAACTAGTTCACATGTCAAATGTGGTATATTTATATTATACTCAATGTGAGTGGCTGTGACCTAAGCAGAAGGAAAGTTGGTTTTCCAACAATAATTTCAGATTGTTCTTCTCCATATCTTCATGTGTTGCTGCCAGAAGTCACTGTCCAGGGCTTCATTTAAACTCCTGTCATGTTGATCCAATCTCAATCTGTAAATATTTGTAGAAAGAATTTTTCCCCAATTGCTTTTATCAAAAGTCTTGTTTCGTTTCTGAAACAAACAACCACAGTGGTTTGCATCAACCGCTGTTTAACAAATTACCACAGATTTAGTGGTTTAAGACAACAGAAACTTAGCACCTTTCAGTTTTGGATGTCAAAAGTCTAAAATGGGTCAGAAAGACAGAATTCCTTCTGGAAGCTCTAGGAAAGAATCTCTTTCTCTGCCTTTTTCAGCTTCAAGGAGCTGCCTGCATTTTTTGATTTGTCACCCCTTTTCCATCTCCAAAGCCAGCAGAGTAGCATCTTCAACTCTCTCTCCCTGTCTCTGTCTTTCTCTCGCCTCTGTTTCTGTCTCCTTCTCTGACTCTCCTACCTCCCCCTTATAAGGACCTTGTGATTACACTGGTTCCCCCAAGATAATCCAGGATAACCTCTCCATCTCAAGATCTTTGCAATATAGAGAGAGGTTCCTGAGGGGCAGGAATTATCTTGACCAGAAGAAAGGGCATGATAAAATAAATAAAGAAAGAAAACAAACAAAAAACCTGAAGGATAAGTGTTTTGGGGGTGAATGATAGAGATAAGGCTGTAGATATGGGGATGGAAAACTGAGGTACCCATGTTCATTTCTTCTAGGTTGACAAAGGTCAGAGAGTTGGGAGAACAGTTAAAAGATTGGTGAAGGTCTGGAATAGCTTCTATGAGAGTGAAGGAGGGTGTTGATCAGGCTTCAGTGTGGGATTAACTGGGATGCTGAGATCCACATAAGTCTCCATGATCACTCATTTGGCCACTGCTTGTGCAGCTGTATAGCACTTGGCAGTCAGTGTGTAGGGAACAGAAATGCGAACATTCATTCAGTCCATGAAGTTTCTCATAATTTCATTCCCTGCAATACAAATTCCTTTTTTAGTTCCTCTGATTACATGCTGGGGCAGAGACTGTTTTTTGACCCCCTTTATTTCTTTTCCCTAACTTTTAAACTGAGTATGTGGATTTCTAAGATTACATTTCCAAGCTTTCTTTGCGACTAGATGTGGCTATATGACTAATGGAATACATGGTGGCTTAGCACACAGGCACACAAGTGTCCTTAAAGGATTCAGCATTGCTATCTTTCTCTCTTCCTGTTTCTCCCTGGCTGGAATGCAGAGACAATGGCTTGTACCCAAGAACTATTTTGGATAGTGAGGGGGAAGCCTGTATGTTTAGATGGCAAAGCAGTAAGACAGAAGGAATCTTGGTCCCAGGCAATCATAGAGCCAATATATCAGCACCATACCAGTGCCTCTGGACTTCATTTGCATGAAGAAAATCTTCTAAGTAAACTTCCTGTTATATATAACTGAAGTTACTTCTACATTGTCCATACTCACTGGTCTCTTGGAGATTCTCACCTACATTGATATTCTGTCAATTCCATATGCTTCTGTCTTCCTCAGCTTCCTGTTTAAGCTTCCTCTAATGTATTTTTTGAACACACACCCATGGTTTGACCTGACATCAGCTCTGCTTGTTCAAATCTCTTTCCAACAGCTTATCATATTGGGGGCAATTTTGCTTATATTTTACTTCTGATTAAATTACAATGGAATTTTCCTTGATCCTTCCTCAACTATCTTTAGTCCTGCGTTATTTTCACAGTGCTATTAACAATCATGCCATGCTATGTTACATTTTATTAATTAAATTATTCAACATTGATTGAGCATCTTCTATGTGCACTGAAGTGATGGACACCATGGAGACACAGAAACCAGTAAAACATGAGATATACCATTAAGAATCTGACAATCCAGTAGGAGAGAGGAATATAAAAGCAATAAACATAATGAATATAAAAGCAAGGAAGCCATATTCTGCATGCTTTGGAGAAGTATGCAGTATTTAAATTTTTTTTTCCCCCAATTCATCATAGAAGTTTGTTAGATTGGAAGTAGAACTCAAGTTTTCTGATTCCCAACATCCTAGCCATAATATCAGATTCCACACTTGGCTGCCATCCCTTGTTTTAAATAAACATCTTGGAAAACAAAATCTTATTTAAAAGTTTGTTGTTGTTGTTATTGTTGTTTGTTTGTTTTTGGCCATTCCATACAACTTGTGGGATCATAGTGAAAGCACTGAATCCTAACCACTGAACCACCAGGGAATTTCCAATTTAAAATTTTAAAGTGTAGAAAATAAAATCTTTGAAAGAATTAGAGTATAAGTTTGTTCATTTATTTACTGCATGTCAGGCCCAGAGGTACATGTTAGGATGAACTGGAAACAAATGACTGATGTGGTCCTGTCCTTACAGGTATTAAACATAAATCTCCCATGTAAACATAAAATGCTAACTATGATTAAAACATTTCCAAGAAAATGTGCATGGTACCCAGAGAGGATATAATGGGAGCATTGGTTCCAGTTCAGGAGAGCATGGAAGGTGCTGCGATGGGGAAGGGAGGCAGGGGGTGGCCTGGAAAAGGCGAGGCCCCTCAATAGAGGAAAAGAAGAGAGGCCCAGGAAGTCAGCTTGCTCAGTGGCACTCAGAGAGCAAAAGGAGGGCAGTGTGATGTAAGGGGAGACAAGAGAGGTAAAGAGGGGCCAAACTGTGTTGCAATTTTGGCTTATATTAAGGGCAATGGAAAGCAAGTGAAGTGATTTCAAATAGATTTCTCTGACTGTTGAATGAAGAGTGAAATATAGGGGATAGAGGTAAAAGTCAGAAGCAGGGAGACCAGTTTGGTGGCTATGGTAGGAATGCATCTCTGAGGTAAGGATAACCCAGAGTAAGACCTGCTGTGGGGAGAAGTAGATAGGAGATGTCTTTAGGGAGACTTGGCAATGGTTCAGATCTGGAATGTAAGAAAAGAGATGTCAAGGATGACACCTGGGTTTCTTCACCTGACAGATGCTGATATTTCTCAGTGAGATAGGGAGAAAATAAACCAGATTTGAAGATAAGAGTAAGACGAAATGGATCTTTCTCCATGACTTTGATATGTCTTTGAAATATCCAAGTCAAAATGTCATAAAGGGAGTTGGAGAAATGTGTTTGGATCCACTTACAAGTGAAAACTGGGGAGATAGGTATCTGTGGGTTGGTTAGAACTGGAACTGTGGCAGGAAGGAGAGCACCTAGAAAGAGTGTGTAGAAAGGGGTAAGAAGTGAGTTTTTTTGATTCATCAGTTCTGAAAGGCCAGATAGGGTAGCATAAAACCTGCAAAAGAAACTGGACCAGAAACTGGCTGAGGAAGAAGGAAGAAAACCAGGAGCTAGTTGAGGCCTGAAAGCCAATCAGGAGAGTGCTTCAAAGAAAGAGTGTTCAACAGTGTCAAATAAGATGAGGCTTGAAAACTGTCCATGGAATTTTGCATCATGGCAATGACTCAAGCTCAAATGTTTTGATGGAATGATGAGGGTGACAGCCAGATTTGGAGGGAACTGAGGAGTAAATGGTAAGAAAATGGAAACAGAGTATGGAAAATTCTTTTTAAAAGTTTGTGAAGGGGAGGGAGAGCTAAGGCAAAAGCTAGAAAAGAATACAGGACTGAGGGTTGGTTGGTTTTGCTTTGCTTTTGTGGCAGACACAAGAATAGTCTGTATATTCAGCCCATTTATATAGCAAACACAATTTATAAATAGACTCAAATACAGAATTTAGAATATGATAAAGAGCATCTTGGGCTTCCCAGGTGGCACTAGTGGTAAAGAATCTGCCTGCCAATGCAGGAGATGCAAGAGACAAGGGTTTGATCCCTGGGTTGAGAAGATTCCCTGGAGTAGGAAATGGCAACCTGCTCCAGTACTCTTGCCTGGAAAATTCCATGGACAAAGGAGGGCTACAGTCCATGGGGCTGCAAGGAGTCAGATTTCACTGAGCCACTGAACGCACACACACAAGATGGGCATCTCAAGTCTCTCAAATCTTTTTAATACAAAGATATTAAAATATCATTTTAATAAATCGTGTTAGGATGCCTAAATAGTTGTGTGGAAATTATAAAATTGGATCCATATTTCATTATATACAAGAATAAATTCTAAATGCACTGGATATCTAAATGTAAAAAGAAAAGCATGCAAGTTCCAGAAGAAAATGTGTGTAAATTCTTTCATATTTTGAGGGTAGAGAAATATATTTCTAACTTGCAATCTAAATGCAGTAAAAGAAAAGATTGTAAATGTGATTATTTTAAACAAAATAAACTTTTGCATGGCTAAAAACAATACACAAGCAAACAAACAAAAAACATCATAAACAAAGACCAGTGACAAACTTGGAGAAAATGTTTGCAACATGTATTATGTAAGTTACAGGTTAAAAAATGGATACATAGATATCGATGTAAAGGACCAGTCGAGAGGGAGCAAACTGATCAGAGAAAGGGAGAAGGGAGAAAGGGAAGATCGCTAGGGTGACATCTTATGAACCTCTGGAGAGAGGACCAGGTAAAGACAGACAAGGGATTGTCAGCAACTTCCTTGTTAAATGGAGGGAAAGAGGAGCTGGTGGCATGGATCTTGATGGGGTTCGATGTTTAATAGGATTAGGAAGCAAGTTAGCAGCTGAGAGGAAGAGGAGAGAGAGATGAAATGAAAGGGAGGAGCCTTCACTGACCAGGCAAGTGTGAGGTGAGACCAGACCCTTGGGGTGAGTGCTGTTCCTGATGGTGAATTTACAAAGGAGCCATTGTGTTCCCTGAGTGACTTTCCCTGGCAGTCCTTGAAAACAGTTGTTTGACTTTCTATTGTCTCCTGGGGGAAAGAAGTTCTTTATAATTCAACTCCATCTTTGTGAGAACTGTTTTGGGAGGACTCGGTCCTTTCACTGCTGGGGCTGGGTTCAATCCCTGGTTGGAGAACTAAGATCCGGAGGGCAAAAAAAAAAAAAGACCTTTTTTTTCCCCTGGAGATCCAGAAGGAGGGAGGAAAAGAAGGACCCGTCAACAGGAAGCAGTTAATTTACATGAAAAATATTATGTCTAATTCATTGTTTGTCAAGTAAAACAGGTGAGTGGTGTCAGCCACAGAGAGAGGCAGAGAAACTCAGAAGCTTCTGGGAGGAACGTTAGGGACAACTGTTAGAAGAAGGCTAGCAATTAATTTATCTTATCACTTTTCAATCTGAACAGGCTCTTGCTGCCTTTTGTGTCATGGCTGGGTGAGTAAACCTTTGTTCAGAGCTCAAAGTCCTAATGCTTCCTACTGCTATTAATATTAATGTCTGAGGTAATTTTCTGAAAGAGCTGATATGTGGGGTGTGTCTGCCTCTCAGCTGGCTGGTTGACTGTGGGACAGTAGACATCTAAACGTCTGCAATTTGCTAGTTCCCACCTTCTTGTCCCCCAGTCCCATGCACGCTACAGATTAAATGTGCATTAATGTTCTTCTGTTATGAAAATTTCTTCCCACCCAGACTGGGGAGAATGACCTTTAGTTTGGCAGTGCTGGAGCTTAGATGATGATAGGCTACGTGCCCAGAGAAAGAATGTGGACGCAGTGAGTTCTTTTGCAGAGGGGGAAAGGCATGCTTGTTGAGGACTTAATGATCTTTTTAAAAAATCTAGTTTTATTTCCTTATTTGGCTGTGCTGAGTCTTAGTTGCTGCATGTGGGATCTTTAATATTCCTTGCGGCATGGAAGAATCTACTTGCGGCATGTGGGATCTAGTTCCCAGACCAGGGATTGAACTCAGGCCCCCTGCGTTGGGAGAAAAGAGTCTTAGTCTCTGGACCACCAGGGAAGTCCCCTAAAGATCCTTAATCAGAGCAGAATATTGACTCATTCTCTGTAGAAAGGATTAGGAAGTCTGTAGTGACAATATAATAAAAAAAAAAAAAATTGAGATTTCCCTGTGGTCCAATGTTTGAGATTCTGCCTGCCAATTCAGGGGACACAGGCTCAATTCCTGGTCCAGAAAGATTCCACATGCCTCAGAGAAACTAAGCTCGTGTGCCACAGCTACTGAGCCAGTGCACTAGAGCCTACAAGTCGCAACTAATGAAGGCTGCATGCCCTGGAGACCGTGCTCCTCAAAAAGAGAAGCCTTCACAATGAGAAGCCCACACACCAGAAACGAAGACCCAGCACAGACAAAAAATAATAATAATAAATAAAGACTGATAGATGACTTGTAAAAAAAACAAAAAGCCAGTCTTTCAGTTCAGAGGAAGGAAAAGTCACCAAGTGTCCTATCTGGAAAGCTTGTGCCTGCATCTAGGCACTGCCCAGGCCCAGCTCTGTGTTTCTCCAGGGCCTCAGACTAGAAGGGGAAGGATGCCATTAATCACAGTTGGCTTTGCTTGGTGATTATTTGCTGGGGAACTGTTGTTCCCAGGTGGGGAGGGAGGTGACTTCAGAGGGAAGCCAGTCAAAGCTGGAGGTTTCCATGCGGTTGGAAAGTCGATTGTCAGCCTGACCTTGTTTATGTTGGGACACACTGACCTAGAACGTCTAGAGCCCGTGGGATCCTCGTGTGACCCAAGGCAAGATGGTCTGTGGGCAGGCCCTTCACACCTCTGGACTTGTGGGCATTATTCCCAATGATTCAACTTGGAACTGACTGCCCATATGCCCCATGTGGAGAGTTTACAGGAGTTGATGGGAGGGTATTTTCATTCTGAGGGAGGAGCTCCACGGGATTCAAAGGTATTTCAAATGGTGGAACTTCATCTACTGCTGCTGCTGCTGCTGCTGCTGCTAAGTCGCTTCAGTCGTGTCCAACTCTGTGCAACCCCATAGATGGCAGCCCACTAGGCTCCCCTATCCCTGGGATTCTCCAGGCAAGAACACTGGAATGGGTTGCCATTTCCTTCTCCAATGCATGAAAGTGAAAAGTGAAAGTCAAGTCGCTGAGTCGAGTCTGACTCTTCGCAACCCCCTGGACTGCAGCCTACCAGGCTCCTCCACCCATGGGATTTTCCAGGCAAGAGTACTGGAGTGGGGTGCCATTGCCTTCTCCGACTTCACCTACAAAGCATGACAAAAGATATGACCTAATAGGTAGCCTCCCATTTCACCTGAGAGGTTGGCTCTGCCCTTTGAAACCTCAGGAACGCCTGGCTCACTGTCTTCTTTGGAAGTAGTGGATTTCAGTCTGCTCCAAGAACTTCCCGATAATGGGTATTTGTAACCGGATGTTAGCAGCAGACAGTAGGTAAGACCTTCTCTCAGAGAATAGGGTGGGAGCCATGACAATTGCTTTGAAAGCAAAGGGAGAGTGTTTTTCCCACATTGCGTTGAGGCCCTTGGGGAAGATGGGCTTTATTACCTCCTTTTTATAGAACAGGATCATCAGGAGCTGTGGGATTGCTGACTCTTGGAGTCAGCACTTAATTCGCTGACACATGAATTGAGCACCATGCCTCTCTCACAACAAAGGAGGGAACTAATTTAAGATAATAAACCCAATAAAAAGAATGTGTTTACATTTTTATTTTCAACATCAATTGATCTGGAGAATTTACTCTTTGTAATTACATACTTCTCTTCATTTATGCTTGGTTAGTGATTTTTCCTCTCTTGTCCTTTAAACAGACCGTGTTAACAATGAAACACTCCGATGGGGGTGTTTTATAGCACATGCCAGGACGTTTCTAAAACATCCAAAGGATTTGTGTCACAGATAGCCAGTACAGGACTGTATTTGCTTTAGCATTTTAATAATGCTTTTAAAAAATAACTTATGAGTTCAGTGTGCTCCAGTTCAATTTTGTTTAATTAAAACTTACTTTTAAATTATTCTCTAAGACACAGAATAGTAACTGTGGTTCCTTTTAGGATACTGAATTGCATTCTTTGCCATTTATATATTTTAATGTCTTTTTAGCCATCTACTTATGAGCTCTGTCACAAGTTACCTACATTCTCTGTGCCTCAGTTTCCTCATATATACAAAGGGCACAATAATAATACCTTACTCACAGCATTGTCATAAAGATTAAATGAGGAAATCCATTTCATTAATACTCTAGGAATTCTCTACCAAACTTAGTTATTATTAACACATTATAGCTGTATTGAATTATAAAAGTACTTTGTGATTATTGTAAACAAATATCTAAAAAAATATGGATGTTTATAAAGTAAAATTGATACTATTCACTCTTTACTTAGCCTCATGCTATCCTGCTTCCTAGAGATATTTCTCAGAGATAGCTGCCATATTGACTGTAATTTTCTATGCACATTCATGTAACTGCCTTAGAACTTTGCTTCTAGGGCTAACAACTAACCATGGACATCCTTCCTGAACAGGTCCCATGGAGCCACCTCTTTACATAATATGGATATTAACTCCTTGTCTGATTTTTTTGTTGTTGTTCCAATATGTTTTAAGGGTGCCTTTCACGCTTCCATGTAGTCAAATTCTCACTCTTTTCCTCACACATTCTGAGGTTTATATAATGCTTAGGAAGATCTTCTCAGTGTTTAGCACTTAGAAATACACTTCCCAGGACTGGAAAATGAAGACTTACACAACTCCAGAGAACTTTTCAGTGGTTAATAAGGTGACTATCACCATCTTGGGCTTCCCTGGTGGCTCAGACAGTAAAGAATCCTCCTGCAATTCAGGAGACCTGGCTTTGATCCTTGGGTTGGGACGATACCCTGGAGAAGGGCATGGCAACCCACTCCAATATTCTTGCCTGGAGAATCCCCATGGAGAGAGGAGCCTGGCGGGCTACAGTCTATGGGGTTGCAGAGTCAGACACAACTGAGCAACTAAGAGAACTTTCGGAACATACATTGTTACCATACTGAACTCAGGTCCACTTGCCCAACTCACAGCAAAGTCAATCTACTGATGAGGGTTGTGGTGAAGGAAAGTACAGCACTGACTGCAGGAAGCCAAGCAAGGGAGTAGGAGATCAATCTCAGATCCACCTCATCTTTGTCTTTGATTTAGGGATTTCTTTTTTAAGGAGAACAAAATGGCTGGGGTTAATCACTGTTTTTGATGTTTCTGTCACATTTTTTAATCACAGTTTTAGGAGTCAGGATGTTTCCAGTTTACAATTCTCAGAACATGGGGGTGGGGGGAGGGGTGTCTATGCCCTGGAGAAACAACCTGAGTTTGTATGTTAATGATCTTGACTATTATAGCAATTTTAGTACGTTAATAATGTTATTGACAATGGCGATTTTAGTCATCTGACTCTGATTAGTGTTCAGTTGCCACAGGGCTGAGGTTCAGAAGGGACAATAAAAGGAATAAAGTTCGGGATAAAGAGATTAATCACAAGCTTGGTAATAGAATTTAGCTTTAGAGGGACATGATTTTGAAACCAAGTTGAGCCCTGCAGGACCTTCCCAGGTACAAAAGCCTTTCTGTGTTCCCCATTTTTTATTTGTAGGAAAAAACACCTCAGCTTCCTAGATCCCTGAGTTCCAAAGAGCAGATTTAAACAGTTACTAGTTAGGGTAGTAAGGGAATATGGAAACAAAGAAAAGGTAGTCAAGAAAAAATAGTGTATCAAAAAAGCAGAGGCCATGTCCATTGACAGGTGAATGGATAAAGAAGTTGTGGTACATATACATAATAGAATATTACTCAGCCATAACAAGGAACCCATTTAAGTCAGTTCTCATGAGGTGGATGAACCCAGAAACTATTATACAGAGTGAAGTGAGTCAGAAAGAGAATGATAAATATCGTATTCTAATGTGTATATACGGAATCTAGAAAAATGGTACCAAAGAATTTATTTACAGCACGGTGATGGAAAAACAGACATAGTAAATAGATGTATAGACATGGGGAGAGGGGAGGAGAAGGTGATATGTATGAAAGGGGAACATGGAAAGTTACATTACCATACGTAAAATAGATAGCCAATAGGAATTTGCTGTATGTCTCAGGAAACTCAAACAGGGGCTCTGTATCAACCTAGAGTGGTGGGATGGGGAGGGAGACGGGAGGGAGCTTCAAAAGGGAGGGGATATATATATATACCTATGGCTGATCCATGTTGAGGTTTGACAGAAAACAACAAAATTCGGTAAAGCAATTATCCTTCAATTAAAAAATAAATACATTTTTAAAAAAAGAAAAAAAAAAAAAAAAGCAGTCCTAGGTTCTCCTCAATGGATATTCAGAACAATCTGATGCAATCTTAGTTCTACAGAACTAAGACTCCCACCAAAGTGGAGCATGGTAATTTCAAGCTGAGCAAAAGAGTCTAAGAATCTACCTTGTTTCCTCACCACCAACCAATCCAAAGAAAGTCGCACCTTAAATTTTGTCTTTAAAAACTCTTCTCCCCAAACTCCCCAAATCAGGGAGTTCAGGTCTTTGGAGCACAATCAGCCTATACTCCTTGCTGGGCCCTTGCATTAAACCTCTTTCTGGTCTGAACTCTGATGGTTCAGTTCATTTGGTACCCTGTGTGTCCATTGGGCATACGAACTTGGGTTGAGAACAGTTTCAAAATAAAACTGTGATCCATTAATGTGAGTGTATTTTATTTTTTACTGGAAGAGAGCAAATGACTGATATGCTTTTGGGTGTTGTGGGGAATGTTACCTTCAGCTAAGAATGAGAAATGCAGGCTTGAGGACACCTATACACTTTGCACAAGTCTCTGAATTCCACCCCACAGGATTCCTATAGGTCATGGTACTGGGAGGAAGGAGGTCAGTTATTTGGTGCTTGATGTAGTTGAACCTGTGACTTAACCATCATGGTGTGCAAGCAAGTGGTTTTACCTTATCTCTTAGGAGACTCAAAAGTTACTAATAAAGCCACCTAAAGCCACTAGTTCTTTTTTTCTTTTAATGCTTATTTATTTTTTGGGCTGCATTGGATGTGAGTTGCAGCACTCAGGAATCTTCATTGCATCACGTGGGATCTTTCATTGCACACAGATTCTCTAGCTGTAGCCTGTGGGCCCAGTAGTTGTGGTGCATGAGCTTAGTTGCACTGTGGCACAAGAGATTCCAATTCCCCAACCAGGGATTTAACCCATGCCCCCAGCATTGCAAGGTAGATTCTTAACCACTGAACCACCAGGGAAGTCCCCCAGTAGTTCTTGGAAAGGTCCACCAAGACCTCTGTATACTTGCTCATGTCTGGGCACCAAGATCTACTGTTGAAAACATCACTCAAAAATATTTGTCAAAAAGTCAGTTCAGCTATGGACAGCAGCTCACCAGGCTTCCCTGTCCATCACCAACTCCTGGAGCTTCCTCAAACTCATGTCCCTTGAGTCGGTGATGCCATCCAACCATCTCATCCTCTGCCATCCCCTTCTCTTCCTGCCTTCAATCTTTCCCAGAATCAGGATCTTTTCAAATGAGTCAGTTCTTCCCAGCAGGCTGCCAAAGTACTGGAGCTTCAGCTTCAGCATCAGTCCTTCCAACAAATATTCAGGATTGATTTCCTTTAGGATTGACTGGTTTGATCTCCTTGCAGTCCAAGGAACTCTCAAGAGTCAAAAAAGTCAAGTGGATATTTGGAAAGAAAAATAATGAATGACATTATATTTTGACAATGATGTACTTCTACTTTTTTAAGACATGCTTTTTCCTACATTTTTCTTTTTGCTTAGAACAAAATCTAAAAATAGTTAAATAATCTTTAATATTTGACTTGCAGAGTACCAAATAATTGGGTACAATTAAAAAAAAATAAGAGCTATTTTGCGGAAAGAGATGTATACTTTTTAATTCAACAAACATGTATTTAATGCCTCCTATTTCAAAATCGGAGAAGGCAATGGCAACCCACTTCAGTATTCTTGGCTGGAAAATCCCATGGGTGGACGAACCTGGTAGGCTGCAGTCCATGGGGTCACTAAGAGTCGGACACAACTGAGCAACTTCACTTTCACTTTTCACTTTCATGCATTGGAGAAGGAAATGGC
>NW_011494635.1:9478382-9478691 GCF_000754665.1 Bison bison bison
TGAAAGAGGAGAGTGAAAAGGTTGGCTTAAAGCTCAACATTCAGAAAACGAAGATCATGGCATCTGGTCCCATCACTTCATGGCAAATAGATGGGGAAATAGTGGAAATAGTGTCAGACTTTATTTTTGGGCTCCAAAATCACTGCAGATGGTGACTGCAGCCATGAAATTAAAAGATGCTTACTCCTTGGAAGGAAAGTTATGACCAACTTGAAAAGCAGAGACATTACTTTGCCAGCAAAGGTCCATCTAGTCAGGGCTATGGTTTTTCCAGTGGTCATGTATGGATGTGAGAGTTGGACTGTGAAG
>NW_011494635.1:9478791-9490498 GCF_000754665.1 Bison bison bison
CTGCAGTCCATGGGGTCACTAAGAGTCGGACACAACTGAGCAACTTCACTTTCACTTTTCACTTTCATGCATTGGAGAAGGAAATGGCAACCCACTCCAGTGTTCTTGCCTGGAGAATCCCAGGGACGGGAGAGTCTGGTGGGCTGCCGTCTATGGGGTTGCACAGAGTTGGACACGACTGAAGCGACTTAGGAGCAGCAGCATTTCAAAATAATTTTGTTAGGAGTTGTAGGGTTTTTGAAGGTAGAAACTTATAGTCTCAGTACTTCCCTGGTGGTCCAGTTACTAAGACTTGGTGCTTCCACTGTAGGGACTGTGGGTTCTATCCCTGGCTGTGGAATTAAGATTCTGCATACTGAGGAGTGTGGCCAAATAATTTTTTTTTAAATTATAGTTTCCATTAACTATCTAGTCATTTATATTTTTTGCTATTTTCTAGACTTTTTCAGGAATAATTTAGAAGAATACCAGGCAATAAGGAGCAGATTATTTTATATTTTATGGTAAGCACAATTCTCTGTGTGGTCTATTATGTTATCTCCTTATGTCAGAAGGTGTATTGTCAAAGACAATGACAAAATCATTTGGAGACTCAATCAAATGTATGCACCTCAGACTTTATTTATTTTTGGCTGTGCTGGGTCTTCATTATTGCACAAGGACTTTCTCTAGTTGCAGCAACTGGGGGCTACTCTTTAGTTGTGGTGCATGGGCTTCTCATTGCAGTGGCTTCCCTTGTCTTGGAACACAGGTTCTAGACACTCGGGCTTCAGTGGTTGTCAGTCATGGGCTCTAGAGCGTGGGCTCAGTAGTTGTGGTACGTGGGCTCAGTTGTTCCTGGCATTGTGGAATCTTCCCAGACCAGGGACCAAACCTATGTCTCTTTCATTGGCAGGTGGATTCTTATCCACTGAACCACCAGGGAAGTCCTCCACAGACTTTTTTTAATCTTTTGGCCATGCCATGGCAGCATGTGAGATCTTAGCTCCCTGACCACAGATTAAACTCATGCCCCCTGAATTGGCAGGGTGAAGTCTTAACTACTAGATTGCCTGGGAAGTCTCGTCCTCAGACACTTTTGTGGGTCAGCCTTCAGGATAGCCTCAGATGATCCTTGCCTTTAGCAGTCTTCAAACCCTTGTGTAATTCCCCTCCCACAATGAAATCAAGCCATAAGTGATTATGTATTCTAATAGAATACAGTGGAAAGGACAGTCTATGACTTCACAGGCTAGGCCTTTAAAGAGGTGGCAGCTTCCATCTTGGTCTCTTGGATTGTGTCTAGAGTAGGGACCAGCAAATTGGGGTTTATGAGCAAAATCCAGCTTGTAGGTAGTTTTTAAAAATTTTTATTGGTATTAGATCTGGATTCTTTGTGTATATACATACAAATATATGTGGGTGTATATCTTGTTTGTTTGCTTATTTATTTACATCTGTGCTGGGTCTTCATTGCTTTGAGGGTTACTCTCTAGTCACGCTGCAAGGCCTTCTCATTGTGGTGGCTTCTCTTATCGTGGAATACCGGCTCTAGCTGTGGGATTCAGTAGTTGTGGCTCCCAGGCTCTAGAGCACAGGCTCAATAGTGGTAGAACATGAGCTTAGTTGTTCTGCAGCATGTGGCATCTTCCTGGATCAGGGATCGAACCCATATCTCCTGCAATGGCAAATGGATTCTTTATCACTGAGCCACCAAGGAAGCCCTGCAGGCAGTTTTTTTTAATAAACTGAGCTAAGATTGGTTCTTTGCTATGAGCACATACACACACACACACACACACACACAAACAGCTCTGTGGAGAAGTCAGTATGGACACGATTGCATCTAATCACTCCACTGCAACCCACTCCAGTATTCTTGCCTGGAGAATCCCATGGCCAGAGGAGCCTGGCGAGCGATGGTCCTTAGAGTCACAGAGTCAGACACAACTGAAGCAACTTAGAACATGCCAGATAACTGGCCCACGGGAACCCTAAGGGATAATAAGCCTCTGTAGGGGAGGAAGACATTTCCCTCTTTCTTTCTAGGTTCTTTCTTCTGGCTGGTCTAGAATTGAACTGACATGAGACAGAATAACAAGAGGAAATCAAATAAAAGTGAAATAATGTGTACATAGGAGAAACCCAGGAAAATTGAGTAATTCACCAAAACAGCCCAAACTTTCACCTTAAATACCACCCTCAACTAAAGACAAAGAGAGTGTTGAGGTGGGGTGAGTCAGTTATGGAAAGTTACAGGAAAAGCATAGCAAATGAGGGTAAGGTTGTGCAGATTTAAGTCAGTGCCTTCTCTATTGATAAGAGTTTCTAGAGTTAAATATTTCTTTTAAAAGGGTAACTCCTACTTGGTTTTCAGAGTTTTCCCAAGTCTACTGTTTTCTAGAAAATAGCCAGTTTAAAATAATTAATATGCCAGAGACATGTTTTGAAGTGACAAATTCTGCTCCCCTACACCTCTAAGTTTGGGGGTAATTTATTGTTGCAGCAATAGTAATTAGAATATACTATATGTTTTATGAAGTTCCCAAGTAAAGTACTTATTCATGTCCTTTAATCATTCTTTGGCAGAATTTAAGCATATACAAATTATTACCATATTGTATATACTGATTTCTAAGCCTTGTAAGTAGTTCCTTATAAGACCTGAGGCATCACATTCACCAGGAATTCCTTGGGGTCCAGTGGTTAGGGCATAATGCTTTCACTGACAAGGACCTAGTTTCAATCCCTGGTCAGGTAACTAAGATCCCACAAACTGCACAGTGTGGCGGGAAAAAAAGAAGAAGAAGAAGCCTTGAGGCCTTACATTCCAATAAATGTGTAAGGGTCAAATTATTTCCTTAGTATTCAGAAATGTATCAGTTTCTTCAAGTTGCATTTGTTTTCTGCTGACACGCAAAAGCATTCATTATATCTGGTAAGACCAAGACCCCCTAAAGACAAGTTCCCTTTCCAAGACTATGAGTAATCTATCCACAGCTTTACTCCCTTGATTATTTTCTCTGACCTCAATTCCTTTTGTCCCTTCTGACCTCAGTCCTGTGGCAACTGATCCTAATCAACCAGAGTCAGATGACTAAACTCACTATTGTCACTAACATTATTAATGTACTAAAATTGCTGTAATAGGCATAATCATTAACGTATAAACTCAGGTTGTTTCTCCAGGGCAAAATGAGCTCGTAGATTCCCAAGCTATGGATGACCTGGCCAGAGAATCTTAAATCAGAGACATCCTGACTCCCAAAACTACAATTAAGAAATGTCTCAAAAATGTCACAAGACTATGATTAATATTCATTTCTCTCTTCTTCCCCTTAAAACATTCCCAACTCAGAGACTAAGATGGCGTGGATCTTGCTTTGTGTGTTGCAAATAAACCCTTAATTTGCTGTAAATACTCACTTTCAGAGTTTGGCTTTTTGCTCCACACATGAACCTTAGCTTGGTTATACTGGTATTGCTCAAACCACTAATTTGAGAGAAAAGTGAATTTAGAATTGTTGGCAATCAGCCAGTCAATTACCCTATCAAGCAGTTTTTTGTTTTTTTTTTTTAATAGTCTTGGAAAGCATTTATTGTTCCCTTTTTAGAGAAGGGAAAATTAAGGCTCACAGAGGTTAATGGCTACAGTCATAGAATTGATGAGTAAGAGAGTTAAGATTGAAGCCTCTCCTGACTGCACATGTAGGTGCCTATGGCTCTAGGCCTTAGGTCAGTCATATCTGTCCACCTCATCATGAAATCACATGTCATTCGTTAAGCTTTCATAGGCTCAAGGTGCCAAAAATTGATGCTTTTTGTTAGTATCATGGAATGGTCAACAAGCAGTGTTTTTAAAGTCTTTACCATTTGCCTATTATTGTGCCAGTATTAATTTTTAGACCTTAAGGTCCAAGTTTATGTTCATTATATAACCTTCCCCAAAAGGTATTGAATGACACGTTGTCCGGTGCTGGGTATTCATTGGAAAATAAAACCCACACCTCTACCTTTATGGATATTCCAATCTAGTCAGGGAATTATCCATCTGATATTCTTTTCTTGGTTATCAACTTACTGCTTAATTATGGCTTTATAACATTGCATGACTGAAAAACAGTAAGATACCTTGCATTTCATCAATTACTTAACCCTTAAAGTAAGGTTTCCTTTCTTCTTTCTCCAGGGCAAGATGAGCTCTAGCTTAAAGCTAAATCCCCAGAAGGAAGAACAATTAGATCAAGGTTCAGAATGACAGGGAGAAATAAGATCATTGCAAATAATATTATTCTACTTTGAAAGACTTTCTGCTGAAAGAGATTTGGCTAAAGTAGCTTAGCTGATGGCAGAAAAATCAACTATGAAATATAAGAGTTTCATCAGACTGTGACATAAATCAATTTACCCAGTCATTATACTGTCAATGGCAAAACAACTTTTTCTTTTGGCCCTTTTGTAATGCGGTAAATTATTTTGCTACCTGTGCAGATTAAAGGTCTCAATTATTAACTATTTTGTTTTGATGATGACTTTGATTAGTTTTCATTTCCTGTGCACTGACCAACTGAAAGTGATAAGAAAGGATGGCCTGAGCCATGCTATGTGGCAAAGAAAGTCATGCCAGACTTCAGAAATTTGCTCCAGGAAATCGCTCCCATTAGAAAGATAAATCTTGAACTTCCCTGGTGGCGCAGTAGATAAAAGAATATGTCTGCCAATGCAGGGGACATGGGTTTGATCCTTGTCTGGGAACTGAGATCCCACATGCCTTGGAACAACTAAGCCTGTGTACCACAATTACTGAAGCCCATGTGCCCAGCCCGTGCTCCACCACTGCAATGAGAAGCCTACGCACTGCAACTAGAGAGTAGAGATAAATAAGAGTTAGTTTATAAGCGAAAAAACTTGTTTTTCAGGGCAAGAGTGACAGTGACAAGAGGCTCCAAGTGTTGTTTTACTGATAAAAGGTCAGAGAGAAGTCATGATTTTTAGACTTCTTGGGGGAGGTAAGGGTTGAGTGGGGGTGGCGTGGGGAGGGGAATGGAGGAGACCTGGGAAGAGACTTAGTTATTCCTGGATATAATAGCACTTTCTCGAGCACTTACATGTGAGTCATTAGGCGGGGGTCTGGACAAAAGTATGAAACAGACATGGTAGTATTGTACTTGCCCTCAAGGCACTTATAGTCTAGTGAGCGAAACATGAAGGTAAATGGAGGAAAGTGGGCTTTCTGAGAGGGATAACAAACTCACATTTGACAAGTCAGAGAAGGTTTCCTGAAAGAATTTCCTAATGCTGAACTCAGAAACATCATTGCTTTTGTTCAGTCACTAAGTCATGTCCGACTCTTTGTGACCCCATGGACTGCAGCATGCCAGGTTTGCCTGTCCTTCACTATCTCCTGGAGTTTGCTCAAACTCATGTCCATTGAGTTGGTGATGCCATCCAACCATCTCATCCTCTGTCGCCCCCTTCTCCTTCTGAACTCAGAAGCATGACAGAGACAAAAGGAGAGAAGAGTGTTCCCAAGGAGGAAACTGCATGGATATAAAAAGCTCAGAGGCAGGAGTGGCGTCCATGGAGTCACAAGTCTTCAGGACTTGGAGACTGAAGAACAAGAGAGAGCAAGCATAGCGTATTTAAGGAAAAGAAAATAGTGTATAGGTGGAGGGTTGGGGGATAGTAATGGAAGGTAAGACTTCCCAGGTGGCTGAGTCAGAAAAGAATCCACTTCCCAAGCAGGAGACCGCCTGCAGTGCAAGAGACCTGAGTTCAATCCTGGGTCAAGAAGATTCCCTAGAGAAGGAAATGGCAACCCACTTCTTAGCTGGGAAACCCCATGGACAGAGGAGCTGGCGGGCTACAGTCCATGGAGTCGCAATGAGTTGGACATGACTTAGTGACTAAACCACCACCACCGACAGGAGGTAAGGAACCCTCTAAGTCTGGTTAAGAAGTTTGAGTGTTAGCCTGAAGGGAAGAGAGTGAGGTGATTAAAAGAAAAAACTGGGCTTTTAAAAAGAAAACTCTGGGCTTCCCTAGTCCAGTGGTTAAGAATCTGCCTGCCAATGTGAGGGACACAGGCTTGATCCCTGGTTGGGGAAGATCCCATGTGCCACAGGGCAATGAAGCCCTTTGTGCCACAACTACTGAGCCTAAGTCCCACAACTACTTGCTAGAGCCCACTTGCTAGAGCCCATGATCTGCAACAGCAGAAGCCACTGCAATGAGAAGCCTACACACCACAACTAGAGAATATCCCCTGCTTGCCACAACTAGAGAAAGCCCATGAGCAGCAACAAAGACCCAGCACAGCCAGAAATAAATAGATATTGTTTAAAAAAGAAAAACAAAAATCTGGAGAATTCCCTGGCAGTCCTGTGGTTAGGACTTGTGCTGTGCAGTACAGCCAAAAAGAGAAAAAACAAAAAAAGAAAACAAGCTTCAGGGGAGATGGAAAGCTTTTGTCATACAGGTAGTGGATACTTCTCTGGTGACTCAGATGGTAAAGAACCCGCCTGCAATTCGGGAGATCTGGATTCGATGCCTGGGTTGGGAAAATCCCCCGGAGAAGGGAATGGCTACCCACTCCAGTATTCTTGCCTGGAGAATTCCATGGACAGAGGAGTCTGGTGGGCTAGAGTCCATGGGATCACAAAGAGTAGGACACGACTGATCGACTAATGCTACCACGATACAGGTGAGCTCTACTGAGAAAGTTGCAGTGAAAATGAAGAGAATTAAGATCTAGTCAATAGATCTTTAAGAGAAAGAATCTGCAAGATGCTTTGATTCCTGATGGATATGAAACATGTTGACAAAGAAGGAGAAAAATTTTCTGTCATTGGCAAATGGTTTGACTCACTGAAACAGGAGATTCTGGTGTAGGTGTGTAAGCAGATAGGGCGTGTTTGTGTGTGTGTGTTAGTTGCTTAGTTGCGTCCAACTCTTTGCAACCCCATAGACTGTAGCCCACTAGGCCCCTCTGTCCATGGGATTCCCCAGGCAAGAACACTGGAGTGGGTTGCGGTACCCAAACAGGGCTTTCTTAACACAAGAGAAGCCACTTTTAGCCTAAGCCATTTTGTGATCTAAGTCTGGATGAAAGCTTACCCTTGAACAAGCCTCAGAAATTAATGATCTTAAGGGGACAAAAGAATGCAGGAAAAATGATTATTACCAGTCAAGAAAAGTAACAATAACAAAGATAATAAATCTGTTGTAACGACTCTTAGTTCTGTTTCAATGTTAAAAATTAGCCTAAAGCAATTTCTTGAGCTATTTTGCAGAATTTACCCCTCTGCCCCAGCACTCAACCACCAGATCTACTGGAAACTAATGGGTGAAGATATTGCTTTTTACTGACCTTCCTGACTTCAGTCAATGAAAATTTGGGGGACTTCCTGGTGATCCAGTGCCTAAGACTCCATGCTCCCAATGCAAGGGGCCCAGGTTCCATCTCTGAGCAGGGAACTAGATCCCATATGCTGCAACTAAGACCTGGGGCAGCCAAATAAACAAATAAATATTTTTTTAAAAAAGCAACTTGGGACCTTCTCCTCAATTCTATGTTGAATTCTCCTCTGCTCAAACCCCTTCATGAATACGCATGTACCCTTAACTTAAAAATTCCTTAATTCTGCTGTTCAGGGAGACACTACTTTGGGAAAGACCCCAGGTGTTCTCCTAACTCACTGAAAGTAATCAATCCTTTCTTCTGATTTTTGGCTTGGTTGTATCTTTTGGTTTGATATCCACCAAGAGACAAATCCAATTTTCGGGTAACAAGAGCAGGTTGTTTGGGAGGTGTTGGAGGCTGAGATAAAGGTATTGGAGAAGATGTTAACTTGAATCTCAGAACAAGACTGGCTTAGAGGTTTGGGAGTCATCTGCACAGGAGAGAAAAGAGGAGATTCAAGAACCCTGAGAGAGGTTCCACTGAAGAGAAAGAGTTTGTAAAGGAGATTCAGATGATTGAGAGAGGAAAGAGGAAAACTGGGAGAAGGTGTTATCAGGGAAACTCAGAGACAAGGACTTTCCAGAGGACGGGAGTGATCAGCAATGTTCAGCGCCATTGAGAACAGGGTGGCAGCATCAGGAAAACTCAGATTGAGGGACAGTCAGCAACACAACTGACCCGTACTCTTCAAAAATGTCAATGCTGGGCTTCCCTGGTGATCCAGTGGTTAAGAGTCCACCTTGCAATGTAGAGAATACCAGTTCAATTTCTGTTCTGGGAAGATTCCACACACTGAGGAGCAACTAAGCACTTGGGGCACAACTACTGAGCCTATACTCTAGAGCCAGCAAACTGCAGCTACTGCAGCCAGCATGCCTAGAGCCTGTGCTGTGCAACAGGAGAACCCACTGCAGTGAGAAGCCTGTGCATTGCAACTAGAGAGTAGCTCCTGATCTCCACTAGATCTCCAAGTATAGCAAGTCCACGTGCAGCGATGAAGACCTAGCACGATCAAAAAAAAAAAAAAAAACAATGCCAAGAATACAAAGAAGATGCACAAACATCTGTGTACAGAGAAACAGAGGTAAAAGGAGACTAAAGAGACATGAAAAATGACAATGCAGTTCATGATCCAGAATTTCCTTTTGTTATTTTTAAAATAATTTTTAATGGTTGCACAATCAGATAATAAATTTCATTCAATTATATTTGAGTTTATCATTTCTAAAATGGAGAGGAGGGGAATTAAGGAATTTTTAAGTTAAGGGTACATGCATATTTAGGAAGGGGTTTGAGCATTCCAGGGTTTCTTTAATCACACTCTATCATGCTACTTTGGAAGAGTGGTTTTTATGAGCCATATTACATAGAAAAATGTGAAAATCAAAATTGTACACTGATTATCAAAGTACAAAGCTGGAAGTAAAAGTAAAATTACAGTTGCTGTGTTAGATTTGTCTGAATGTGAAGGAAAGTTCACAATTAGTTTTACTTCTAATTGTATCTATAAATTTGCCTTCAAAAGGTCACTACATCAGCCAGCTTACTTGTGGTAAGCTCAAAGTATCTGACAGTGATTAGTGTTATTTAAATTTTTCACAAGTGTAGGACTCCTAATTTACAGGGTTCTGTATGGAGGTGAGAGTTAGACTGTGAAGAAGGCTGAGCGCCAAAGAATTGATGCTTTTGAACTGTGGTGTTGGAGAAGACTCTTGAGAGTCCCTTGGACTGCAAGGAGATCCAGCGAGTCCATTCTGAAGGAGATCAGCCCTGGAATTTCTTTGGAAGGAATGATGCTAAAGCTGAAACTCCAGTACTTTGGCCACCTCACGAGAAGAGTTGACTCATTGGGAAAGACTGATGCTGGGAGGGATTGGGGGCAAGAGGAGAACGGGACGACGGAGGATGAGATGGCTGGATGGCATCACTGACTCGATGGACGTGAGTCTGGGTGAACTCCGGGAGTTGGTGATGGACAGGGAGGCCTGGCGTGCTGCGATTCATGGGGTCGCAAAGAGTCGGACACGACTGAGCAACTGAATTGAACTGAACTGACTTGAATGCAACATGTTGAAATATTAACATTCTTTTTGTTAATTTCACTACACTTTTTTTTTAAACATAGACATTCAGGTTTTTAAACATATAAAATATTTTTCCTGTCTACCAAGCACACCAGGCTTCCCTGATAGCTCATTTGGTAAAAAAACTTGCCTGCATTGCAGAAGACCTCAGTTTGATTCCTGGGTCGGGAAGATCTGCGGGAGAAGGGATAGGCTACCTACTCCAGTATTCTTGGGCTTCCCTTATAGCTCAGCTGGTAAACAATCCCCCCTGCAATGCGGGTAACCGGGTTTGATCCCTGGGTTGGGAGGATCCGCTAGAGAAGGGAAAGGCTACCCACCTCAGTATTCTGGCCTGGAGAATTCCACGGACTGTATAGTCCATGGGGTCGCAAAGAGTCGGACACGACCGAGCGACTTTCACTTTCAAGCACATTGATCAATAAACCTCTAGAAATCGAACAAACTACTCCTTCCAGGACCGCATCATCGACAGGGCCAATGCCCTCAGTCAAGATGCCCGTAATTGCCTTTCCCCTTTCTTCCCTGCCCTAAGTAAAGATGGTTCTGGTGACTTCCTTTCAAACCTCGCTTTTCCCATAACAAACGTGGCGCAACCGCTTCCGGTTCCAGACTGCAGCTACTGCCCGGTGGTGAGTGCAACTGGGACCTGGCGACTTTTCTGGGCTAGTTTTCTCTGCGGACTCTTGAAGGCTTTCGATTGAGAGGAGGTAGGGAGGGAGGGGGCTCTCCGCGAGGCATCGCGGGGATTCTCTAGGCAATTAGGACACCGTTCTTTAATAATTGGGAAGTTATGGCCGCTTTCCCTGGCAAGTTCCCAAACCCCTCCTACCCCCACCTTGCACGGCCTCTGCAGCCAACCCTTTGCGGAAGCCCCAGAATTTGCGTGCAGTGTGTCTAGATGAGCTTCGGTTCTTTTTTAAAAATAACTTTTCCAAACTATAATTCACGTATTATAAAATTTGCTTATTTAAACTGTAATATCTCGTGGTTTTTCGTATACCCCCACGATTGTGCATCCATCATCACAGTCTAATTTTAGAATATTTTCATCACCTCTAAGAAAAACCCTGTTATCAATTAGCAGTCACTTTCTATTCAGAAGGGCCTCCTTCTGAGGCCCTAGAGTCCTAGGCAATTACTAGTCTACTTTTTGTCTCTATAGGTTTGTTTGCATATTTGATATAAATGCCATCATACAACGTGTGGTCTTTCTTGAGTAGCTTCTTTCACCAAGTATAATGTTTTAAAAGTTTGTTCTTGTGCTAGCATGTATTGGAACTTAATTCCTTTACTGCAGAAAAATATTCCTTATATTCATATGTGTGTGTTCTTGCTAAATTGCTTCAGTGCCACCCTATGTCCCATAACCTTCTAGGCTTCTCTATCAATGGGATTCTGTAGGCAAGTATAGTGGAGTGGTTTGCCATGCCCTTCTCCAGGGGATCTTCCCCACCCAGGGATTGAGTCAGCATCTCTTACATCTCCTGCATTGGTAGGCGGGTTCTTTACCACTAGTTGTTGTCCTTCAGTCGCTCAGTCGTGTCTGACTGTTTGCAGCCCCGTGAACCACAGGATGCGAGGCTTGCCTGTCCTTCACCATCTCCCAGAGTTTGCTCAAACTCAAATCCATTGAGTCAGTGGTACCTTCCAAACATCTCCTCCTCTGTCCTCCCCTTCTCCTGCCTTCAGTCTTTCCCAGCATCAGGGTCTTTTCTAATGAGTTAGCTGTTTGCATCAGGTGGCCAAAGTATTGGAGCTTCAGCTTCAGCATCAATCCTTCCAATGAATATTCAGGGTTGATTTCCTTTAGGATTGACTGGTTTGATCTCTTTGCAGTCCAAAGAACTCTCAAGAGTCTTCTCCAACACCACAGTTCAAAAGCATCAATGCTTTGGTGCTCAGCCTTCTTTATGGTCCAACTCTCACATCCATACATGACTACTGGAAAAACCATAGCTTTGACTAGATGGACCTTTGCTGACAAAGTAATGTCTCTACTTTTTAATATGCTGTCTAGGTTTGTCATAGCTTTTCTTCCAAGGAAGAATGAAATTTTAATTTCATGGCTGCAGTCATCTTTCACAGTGATTTTGGAGCCCAAGAAAATAAAGTCTGTCACTGTTTCCATTGTTTCCCCATCTGTTTGTCATGAAGTGATGGGACCAGATGCCATGACCTG
>NW_011494635.1:9490598-9500575 GCF_000754665.1 Bison bison bison
ACTGTTTCCATTGTTTCCCCATCTGTTTGTCATGAAGTGATGGGACCAGATGCCATGACCTTTTTTTGAATGTTGAGTTTTAAGCCAGCTTTTTCCCTCTCCTCTTTCACCTTCATCAAGAGGCTCTTTAATTCCTCTTTTTTTTTTTTCTCCTGCCATAAGGCATTTTACCACTAGTGCCCCGCGCATTTTATTCATCCGTTCATCAGTTGATGGATATTTGGATTATTTCCCCTTTTTAGCTCTTATAAATAAAGCTGCTATGAACATCTGTGGGGGCTTCTGAGGTGGCTCATTGGTAAAGAAATTGCCTGTCAATGCAGGCTACTTAAGAGACTCAGGTTTGTTCCCTGGGTAGGGAAGATCCCTGGAGGAGGAAGTAACAACTCATTCCAGTATTCTTGCTCGGAGTCCCATGAGTAGAGGAGCCTGGCGGACTATAGTCCGTGGGGTCTCAAGAGTCAAATATGACTAAGCAACTGAGCATGCATGCACACATGAACATCTGTGTACAGTTTGTGCAGACACATGTTTTTATTTCTCTTGAACATATATATTGATACCTAGGAATGGAATTGCCTGATCCAAGTGTAACTCTAACAACTGAGGAACTGCTAAACTGTTTTCCAAAGTACTTGAGCTATTTTACCTTTTATTTGTATATGGGGATCCAGTTGTCTCAGTGTTGAAAAGACTGTTTTTGTCCTGTGGAATTGTCTTGGATGCTGGAGAAAATGAGTTGACCATAAATATAAAATTTTACATCAAAACTCTCAATTTTATTACATTGACCTTTATGACTGTCCTTATTTCAATACTACAGCCTTGATTACTGAAGCTTGTAGTTGGTGGTTTGTTTGTTTGTAGTTGGTTTTGAAATCGAAAAGTATGGATACTATAACTTTGTGTTCTTTGTTTTTAAGATTGTTCGGCTTTATGGACCCCTTGCATTTCCATATGAAGTTTTAAAATAGTTTTGTCAGCATCTGCAAATTTTAAAAAAAGCCAACAGATTTTGTAAGAATTGTATTCATCCATACATCAATTTGGGCAATATTGTCATTTTAAAATAGTAAGTGTTCTATTCTGTGAACATAGAATGTCTTTCCATTCACTTAGATCTTTAGTTTCTTTCAATATTTTAAAATAGTTTTCAGTGTACATGCCTTACATATTTTTCATTAAATGTATGGTGGTTTAGTTGCTAAGTTGTGTCCAACTCTTGAGACCTCATGGACTCATGGAGCCCACCAGGCTCCTCTGTCCATGGGATTCTCCAGGCAAGAGTCCTGGAGTGGGTTGCCATTTCCTTCTCCAGGAGTTCTTCCCAACCCAGGAAGAGAACTCAGGTCTCCTGCATTGCAGGCAGAGTCTTTACTGACTGAACTACAGTATTTTATTCTTTTTATGCTTTTATAAATGAAATTATATTATTATTTTATTTTTATCTTTTTTACAATTTATTTTTGTTTATTTTATTTATCTTTGGCTGCACTGGGTCTTTGTTGCTTTGCGTGGGCTTTCTCTAGTTGCGACGGGTTGGGGCTAGTCTCCAGTTGCAGTGCATGGGCTTCTCGTTGTGGTGACTTCTTTTGTTGTAGAACATGGGCTCTAGAGCACAGGCTAAGTAGTTGTGATGCAAAGGCTTAGTTGCCCCGAGGCATGTGGGATCTTCTTGGACCAGGGGTCAAAGCTGTATCGCTGCACTGGCAGACAAATTCTTAACCACTGGACCACCAGGGAAGTCCTAATTTCATTTTTAGATTGTTTACTGCTAGTGTATATACATACAAATGATTTTTCTGTATTGATCTTTGTATCCTGCAACCTTGATTAACTTGTTTAGTTATTCCACTAGTTTTTTTTTTTTTTTCCACTAGTTTTTTTTAAGTGGATTCATTGGGACTTTCTATACATAAGATTATGCTGCTACTGCTAAGTCACTTCAGTCGTGTCCGACTCTGTGTGACCCCATAGACGGCAGCCCACCAGGCTCTGCCGTCCCTGGGATTCTCCAGGCAAGAACACTGGAGTGGGTTGCCATTTCCTTCTCCAGTGCATGAAAGTGAAAAGTGTTCTCCAGGCAAGAACACTGGAGTGGGTTGCCATTTCCTTCTCCAATGCATGAAAGTGAAAAGTGAAAGGGAAGTCGCTCAGTCGTGTCCAACTCTTCGCGACCCCATGGACTGCAGCCTACCAGGCTCCTCCGTCCATGGGATTCTCCAGGCAAGAGTACTGGAGTGGGTTGCCATTGTCTTCTCTGATACATAAGATCATGTCTTCTGCTAATAGAAATAGTTTTACTTTTCTTTGTCCAAGCTGGAAAATTTTTATTTCATTTTCTTGCCTAATTGTGCAGCTCAAACCTTCAGTAGAATGTTGTATAGAAATGACGAAAGCAGTTAATATTGTTGCCAATCTTAACACAAAAGCATTCAGTCTTTCACCATTAAGTTCCATGCTAGCTATAGGTTTTTCAAAAATTCCCGTTAGAAAAAAAAAAAAAAATGCCCTTTAGGACTTCCCTGGTGGTCCAGTGGCTAGGGGACATGGGTTTGGTCCTTGGTTAGGGGAAGTTGTGCATGCTGCAATGAGTGGCCAGAAAAAAAAATTACTCTTTATCAGATTGAGGACGTTCCCTTCTATTCCTAGCTTATTGAGTGTTTTGATAGCAAGTGGGTATTTGACTTTGTCAAATTATTGTGTGTGTGTGTGTGTCTGTTGTGGTTTTTGTCCCTTATTCTATTATAGTGTATTACATTGATTTGCAGATGTTAAAGTAACTTTGCATTTCTGGGGTAAGTTCTGCTTGATCACAGAGTATAATCCTTTTTATATGTTGCTAGTTTTGTCTGTATTCATAATATTTGTCTATAGTTTTCTTGTGATGTCTTTGTCTAGTTTTGGTGTTAGGATAATACTGGGCTCATAGAGTAAACTTGGAAGTATTCCCTCCTCTTCCATTTTTTAGAATAGTTATCTACAAGAAGGAAGGATAGGTTCAGTGGGAAGAAACAGGGCTTGTTGGAAAACCTGACAGAAAGAAAGGAGGTTGGGGAACTAGACTAGACATTTCTGAGTGGTAATTAATGTTTCAGAGGAGTAAAGAAGAGGAGAAAGCCTTGGACTGATCCTTGAAGAAGTCCAGTTGGAGATGGAAGATGAACCACAGAGCAGGCAGAGATGGGATGTCAGTCCGATGAGTGGCTTCCTGAAAAGTAAAGAAAGAATGTCAGAAGAAGGAGTTTCTAGAAGTTATGGTGGAGAGACTGAGTTGGTGGAGATGAGGAAATGAGCCAATTCTAGACTCCTGAGAAGTCTGTGGAAGTGAGAGGAGATTGGCTGTAAGGAAGGCAGTTATCAAAGGTTTTCTTTTTGCTTTACTTTCTTGACAACTTTTCATATTGATATAATTATACCCTTTCAGAAAATTGCAAGACTAGTACAAGGAACTCTCAAATAACATTTTCCAGATTCACCAATTGTCTACACTTGCCCCATTTACTTTATCATTCTCTTTCTTATACATGTACATATATCTGGAAGTTCTCAGTTCATATATTGTTGAAGCCTAGCTTGAAGGATTTTGAGCATTACCTTGCTAGCATGCAAAATGAATGTAATTGTGGGTAGTTTGAACATTCTTTGGCATTGTTCTTCTTTGGGATTGGAATGAAAGCTGACTTTTCCAGTCCTGTGGCCACTGCTGAGTTTTCCAAATTTGCTGGCATATTGGGTACAACACTTTAACAACATAATCTTTTAGGATTTTAAACAGCTCAGCTTGAATTTCAACACTTCCACTAACTTTGTTCATATTAATGCTTCTTAAAGCCCACTTGCCTTCACACTCCAGGATATCTGACTCTAGGTGAGTGACCACACCATTGTGGTTATCCAGGCCATTAAGATCTTTTTTGTATAGTTCTGTGTATTCTTGCCACCTCTTCTAAATACCTCCTGCTTCTGTTAGGTCCTTGCCATTTCTGTCCTTTATTTTGCCCATCTTTGCATGAAATGTTCCCTTGGTATCTCTTATTTTCTTGAAGAGATCACTAGTGTTTTCCATTCTGTTGCTTTCCTCTGTTTCTTTGCATTGTTCACTTAAGAAGGCTTTCTTATCTCTCCTTGCTATTCTTTGGAACTCTGCATTCAGATGGGTATATCTTTTCTTTTATCCTTTGCCTTTTTACTTTCTCTTCTCTTCTTAGCTATTTGTAAGGCTGTTGAGAGTCCCTTGGATAGGGGAGATCAAGCAGTCAATCCTAAAGGAAAAGGAGATCAAGCAAGGAGATCAAGCAAAGAGATCAAGCAAAGAGATCAAGCTAGTCAATCCTAAAGGAAAAGGAACCCTGAATATTCATTGGAAAGACTGATGCTGAAGCTGAAGCTCCAATACTTTGGCCTCCTGATGCGAAGAGCTGATTCATTGGAAAAGACTCTGATTCTGGGAAAGATTGAGGGCAGAAGGAGAAGAGGGCAACAGAGGATGAGATGCTTGGATGGCATTACGGACTCAACGGACATGAGTTTGCAAACTTATGGAGCAAACTCCAGGAGTTGGTGATGGACAGGGAAGCCTGGCATGCTGCAGTCCATGGGGTCACAAAGAGTCAGACATGTCTGACTGACTGAACAACAACAAAAAAATATATGAATATGTTGCAGACATCATGTTTCTCTAAAACTAAAATATTTGGGTACCATTCCAAAGAATAAGGACATTCTTTTATATACCAGTTTTTATTGAAAATGAGAGCGATTTAAAAAGTGTAAGTGAAGATCCAGTGAAACAGAAGCCAGAGAAGGGATTATCATCACTTAAGGCTTCTGGAAAGGTCCAGAGAGTTGAATCTAAAACCCAGGTATAGTTGTTGGCCTTTGCCACATAAGGGATAGCTTGGCTCAAATGGTAAAGAATCTGTCTGCAATTTAGGAGACCCAGGTTCCATCCCTAGGTCAGGAAGATTCCCTGGAGAAGGGAATGGCAACCTGTTCTAGTATTCTTGCCTGGAAAAATTCCATGGACAGAAGAGCCTTGCAAGTCCATGGGGTTGCAAAGAGTTGGACATGACTGAATGCAGATACGGGAGCCTTTATTATGTTTTGATGGAAATGAAGTTCCTCTGCTGGATTCTATTTCCTTGTCAGTTGGGTAGTAAGATGATCTATTGAAATGAAGAGGAAGTTGTTTGAGTGATGGGGACGGTCATTGAAGAAGAGTAGAGAAAACATAAGGACTTCCCTGGTGGCTCAGATGGTAAAGCATCTGTCTAAAATGAGGGAGATCCATGTTCGATCCCTGGGTCGGGAAGATACCCTGGAGGAGGATATGGCAACCCACTCCAGTACTATTGCCTGGAAAATCCCGTGGATGGAGGAGCCTGATAGACTACAGGCCATGGGGTCGCAAAGAGTCGGACATGACTGAGCGACTTCACTCACTCACTCAGAGAAAACCTGAAAGTGCTGAGGGACTTTCCTTTGGTCCAGTGGCTAAGGTTCTGTGCTAACAATGCACAGGGCCTGGGTTTGATCGCTGGTCAGGAAACTAGATTCCACATGCAGCAACTAAAACCTGGGGCATCCAAATAAGTAAATATTTTTAAAAAGCAGGGGACTGAGAGGAAGTTATGAGATAAACATCTCGGGATTTATTTGGCCAGACAGCCCATTATATGTGGGTACTCAGATAGTTAGAGTGAGTCAGTCTGCCCTCACCTGTTTGATGACTCTCATGTCCAGTAGGTAGATAGTTGAGGAAAAGACAGGATGGGCAGAGTGGGGAAGATCAGGGTATTAATAAGATTGTGGACCATAAAATATACTGGTAAAGAAGCAAGATGGCTGCAGAATGGGAAATAGAGGGGCAAATGGGCTGGTGATAGTCTGGGAAGAGAGGAGCTTATGATTTGTTTTTTAATTATTACTATTTTTACTTCTTGGAGCTAGCCATTATTGAATGCAGAGACTATACTAAGTATTTTATGTGCATACATTTTGTATAATTCTTATGACAACCATTTTTATAGATGAGGAAACTGAGGTTAAGTGACTTGCCCAGGATGACAGCTAAAATATGAGGTCTGTCTCTCCAACTCCAGAGCTCCTGCATATCTTCGGGCATTTCTGAAATCTTCCTAGCTGTGTTCCCTGCTTCATGTTTACTCTCCTCTGACAGAGCGAGCCTTTGAAAATGCAAACTGATTATATCTTAAGCATCCCCTCAGAAGCTTTCATTATTATCAATTTTTAAATGGAAATATGTATAAAAATAAGGTGAATTGACAGAGTAATAGAGGGTTGGATAGCTGTATCTGAAAAAGAGAATCATAGTAAAATGTTAATTGTGAAATCTAGGCGAAGACCATGTGTGACAAGCCCACAGCTAAGATCAGGAACAAGACAATGATGGCTACACTTGCCACTTCTATTCAACATAGGATTGGAAGTTATAGCCAGAGCAATTAGGCAAGAAAAGAAGTGAAAGGCATCTCAATTGGAAAAGAAGTAAAACTGTCACTGTTTGCAAATGACATGATATTATGAATGGAAAACCTAAAACCTCTGTCAACAAACTATTGGAACTAATACATTCAGCAAAGTTGTGAGATATAAAATCAACACAAAAAAATCTGTTACATAGTGAACTATTGAAAAGAGAAATTAAGACTACAATCCCATTTACAGTTGCATCAAAAAGAATAAAATACCTTGGAATAAATTTTCTTCTTTAAATTTTTTTGTTTTTACCTAGGAATAAATTTAACCAAGAAAATGAAAGATCTGTATAGTGAAAACTACAAGATATTAATGAAAGAAATTAAAGAAGACACAAATACATGGAAAGATTCTGTGCTCATGGATTGAAAGAATTAATATTAAAATGTCCATGCTACCCCAAACCATATGCATATTCAGTGCAATATCTATCAAAATCCCAATGACATTTTTCACAGTAATAAAACAACAACAACAAAATACTAAAATTTGTGGAACTATGAAAGATGCTGAATAGCCATAGCAATCTTGAGAATGAAGCTTCAGGTATCATGCTCCCTGATTTATATTACAAAGCTATAATAATTAAAACAGTATGGTATTGGCATAAACACATAAATCAGTAGAACAGAATAGAGAGTTCAGAAATAAGCCTATACATAGATGATCAGTTAGTTTATGATAAAGGAGACAAGCATATTCAAGCATATTCTCTCAAAGGAGACAAGCTGGGTTCATCCTAGGTTGATACTTTCTACACAGGTTTCCTTGGGTGAGTTACTCTGCTTCTGCTGTGTTTGGGAACTGACTATCTGACTGTAAATGAGGGTGATATGTAATAAAATTACCTGCCTCATAGGACTGTTGTGGAGGAAGCTCTTAGCACAGACAAGAAAGGATAGTCTTTTCAATATATGGTGCTGGGAGAATTGGCAGCCACATGCAAAAGAATGAAACTGGACGACTATACGCAAAAATTAACTCAAATGGATTAAAGACTTGAATTTAAGACCTAAAAAAGTAAAATTCCTATACCATATAGGTCTTGGCAGTGATTTTTTTAATCCAAAACCAAAACCAACTGAGCTATCAGGGAAGCCACATGTGAATACATTATATAATACATATAAAGCTTTTTTGGATTCTACATATAAGAGAGATCATAAAGTATTTGTCTTTCTCTGACTCATTTCATTTATAATGCCCTCTAGGTCCATTCACATTGCTGCAAATGGCAAGATTTACTCTTTTATATGGCAGAATATTACATTGTATATATGTGGCTTCCCTGATAGCTCAGTTGGTTAAGAATCTACCTGCAATGCAGGAGACCCTTGGTTGATTCCAAGGCACCTTTGTAGGCAGGCAGGATACTTGGTTGTCATTCACTGACCTGCTTGTTCCCTTCCAGAAGCCTCTAGAGCAGTGTTTGGTAAGATGAGAGCAGAAGGAGGAGCCACAGATGCCTGCAGCAGATATGTTTGCTGAAATTTCAGGCTTAGTAGGCTAATTCAGCACCTGTGCAAAGACAGGATGTTCTTACTTCTTTGGGAACCTTGATCACTCCTTTCAGAAACAATCGGCTGATGTCTTGGCTCACTGTCTGCCTAAAGGAATGTCCACAATGGCATGTGACTGGGTGCCCTCAGACAAGAATGATCTCGCCATGTCTCTCTGTTTATTTGTTTTTATACCTCCCTATTTTTGCCTGATCAGGTGGTAGCTTGGGCTGCAGTCAGGAGGCTCTGAGGCACAGAAGGCTGGCAGGTCTTAGAGCTGGGTTCATCCTAGGTTGATACTTTCTACACAGGTTTCCTTGGGTGAGTTACTCTGCTTCTGCTGTGTTTGGGAACTGACTATCTGACTGTAAATGAGGGTGATATGTAATAAAATTACCTGCCTCATGGAGGAAGCTCTTAGCACAGTGCCTGGCATCCAATAAGCACTCAATAAATGTTAACTTCTCGTATTAGTATACTGTTCATGTTATTCTGAAATTGCTTCTGTCATTCAGACATACATCTTTCAAGTTCTGACTGTCATTTTAACAGCTGGATAGTATTCCATAGTTTGGAATACTGCTCCTCCCAAGCCTGTGTTTCTCCTGTCTGCTCTAAGTCAATTGATAATATAGCCCCATCACTGAAGCTGTCACTCCTTGTTGACTCCTGGTTCCTCTTTAGCCCCTTTATCCATTTAGTTATTAAGTTTGACTCTCATCTCTGTTCCTAAATATGTTCTTAACCTGCCCTCTGCTCTTGGCTGCTAGTGTCCTGCCCTCATTCACATGCTCTTCCTCCCTGGGACCACAGCAGGTGACTGAATTCCTGTTGCTTCTGAAATTGCCTGCCACTGGGCTTACTTAGGCCCTGCAAGTCTGTTGCTGTTCAGCTGCCAAATCTGCAGATCTGACCATGTGTCTTCTCTTCATGGTGCTTGATGGCCCATGGCAGTCACAAGGCATAATGTTGACCTTAGTAAGGTTTACTGATGACAGCTGATGAGGCAGAGAGTAGCAGAGGGTCCATGATCTTCCCAGGCCCATAATTACTTTACAGAGAGGTGGGCAGGGCTGACAAAGAGCCTTTCAGCCCTCAGGTAGACATCAACCAGGTGGGGTAAGGGACACCTAGTTTTTAACAAGAAATGTCCAAGTGGTGAACCAAAGTAAGCCGCCTTTGAGGTTTTCAGAGCTCAGCTAGAGGATGTGTGTATCTAAGTTGTTGACAAGTCCAGGCCTTGCTGTCCTTCCTAGAGGTGGTAAGGAAGAGCAGAGGTCCCATGGCCATCTATCTGCAACCACAGGTTTGTCCCTCCCCGGTAAACCAATATGTGACTGTCCTTGACTCTCACTTCACACTCCCGACACGCCTTGCTACTTGGAGTGGGCCAAGCTGGTTCTTCTGGGAGCCAGCCGTGGCCTGCCCCATGCCTGGGGACAGTCTCCTCCAGAAGGCCCACTGCCCCTCTCTGGGTGTCTCTCCACCTTATCATGGTGTTAGCATTGTCTGTCTCTGTGTTTGGATCATCCAAACGTAAGCAACTCAAAGGAAGTATCTATCATACTCACCTTTGTATCCTCGAGGCCTGATATGTTAACAGTTGTCTGAAGGTTACAGAAGAAGATGCAAGTCACCTGTAATCTCACTACCCAGGAATTCAGTTCACTTCAGTTCAGTTGCTCAGTCATGTCCGACTCTTTGCGACCCCATGAACTGCAGCACGCCAGGCCTCCCTGTCCATCACCAACTCCCGGAGTTCACCCAGACTCATGTCCATCGAGTCAGTGATGCCATCCAGCCATCTCATCCTCCGTCGTCCCCTTCTCCTCTTGCCCCCAATCCCTCCCAGCATCAGAGTCTTTTCCAATGAGTCAACTCTTCGCATGAGGTGGCCAAAGTACTGGAGTTTCAGCTTTAGCATCAGTCCTTCCAAAGAAATCCCAGGGCTGATCTCTTCAGAATGGACTGGTTGGA
>NW_011494635.1:9500753-9515135 GCF_000754665.1 Bison bison bison
GGGACCAGATGGCGTGATCTTCGTTTTCTGAATGTTGAGCTTTAAGCCAACTTTTTCACTCTCCACTTTCACTTTCATCCAGGAATTAAACCACTGAATTAATTATCACTGGAATTAAGATGGAGTATACTGGCGAATTCCATGGACTGAGGAGCCTGGCAGGCAGTCCATGGGGTCACAAAGAGTTGGACATGACTGAGCTACTAACACTTTCACTTTTACTTTTCATACCCTTCCAGACTTGTTTTTTCTACCTATGTAGGTGTGTACATACATGCTAAGTTGCTTCAGTCGTGTCCCCTTCTTTGCAATTCTATCGACTGTAGCCCTCCAGGCTCTTCTGTTCATGAGATTCTCCAGGCAAGAATACTGGAGTGGGTTGCCATGCCCTCCTCCAGGGGCTCTTCCCATCCCAGGGGTTGAACTAGAGTCTCTTACGTCTCCTGCTTTGAAAGGTGGGTTCTTTACCACTAGTGCCACCTGGGAAGCCCGTTCTAGCTATAGGTCTGTATATTTCATACACACGCATCTCACACATGATATTTTATAAAATCTGTAGTTTTTAAATCTTTTTCCATTTACTATATCATGGACAGTTTCCCATATTGTTAAATATTTATTCAGACCTTGGATTGTACTGCTGCACAGTATTTCATCCTTATCAGACATGCAGTTCATTTTCCAGTTGATATTATTCATGGTTTCTTTCTGTACTGAGAATTATTTATTTCTCATAATGGAGAGACATAGTGAACAAATCGGAGAAGGCAGTGGCACCCCACTCCAGTACTCTTGCCTGGAAAATCCCATGGATGGAGGAGCCTGGTAGGCTGCAGTCCATGGGGTCTCTAAGAGTCGGATATGATTGAGCGACTTCACTTTCACTTTTCACTTTCATGCATTGGAGAAGGAAATGGCAACCCACTCCAGTGTTCTTGCCTGGAGAATCCCAGGGATGGGGGAGCCTGGTGGGCTGCCGTCTATGGGGTCGCACAGAGTCAGACATGACTGAAGTGACTTAGCAGTAGCAGTAGCAGCAGTGAACAAATACTGGGTCTAAAATGAAGACAAAACCATTAATAACAGGAAAGTAAATTATTCTGATTCTACTGTTGTTTGGCCTTTAAGGTGCTTTAAGCCATGGCTGTAATGGAGGCTTCTCTCATGCAATGCCTTCTATATTGAATTGTCTCATTTTTTTCATGCAGGACTATGGCAACCCAGGAGACCACACCAGGTAGCCAGACAGAGGAGAGCAATGCTTTGGACCTGCCATCAGCTTATGACATAAGGGATTATGTGTTGCAGAGACCCAGCCAGCAGACCAACAGTGAGGCTTTTAGTTCTGAGGAAGCTTGTTCTATTCCTTGCTCTTCTGATGTGGATCCAGGTAAGAAGCAAAGTTTAAAGCAAACTAATATTAAACAAACAAAAACCTCCTGACATACCCGTATGTAACAGTTTGTTTCTCTGCCTTCCAGTGGTGGATCTCTGAGGAATCATTCCTTGTCTTGGAGAGAAAAACATCTAAGTGAAACTGTTGGGAGAGACTTCAAAGGACAGCCTCCCTGGTGAAACCAGGGCTAGGAGTGGTTTCCTGGAGGCCCTTTTGTCTGAGTCTCTTTCTGATCTCCATCCAAATACATTTAGAGGCAGGGAACACTTGGTTCAATAGGGAGAGTGGAATTGTTTTTTTTGTTTTGTTTTGTTCTTTTAAAATTTCAGAAAGAGGGCAGTGGGAGGGTGGTTCAAGATGGGGAACACGTGTACACCCATGGCTGATTCATGTCAATGTATGGCAAAAACAACGACAATATTGTAAAGTAATTGGCCTCCAATTAAAAGAAAAAAAAAACTTCAGAAAATAGCCATGTGGGCCTGTTGTGTGTCATGGAGACTTTGGTGTTTCTCTTACGAAGTATACTCTGAATTTAGGCAACAACCCTTTTGTAAGTTTCCCGGACTGAATTGCTTAAAAGTGTATTATTTAAGTTTAGTGACAGTTCTTTGACCTAGTTAGTGACTATTTCTGGTTGTAAGCCTGTCTCCTCCCTGTTTATTGCCTAATCCAGGCCCAGATGTTCGCAGATTCAGAGTTCTGCCACTTACTGGTTATGTGACTTGGGTCATATTTCTTAACCCCTCTGAGCTCTAGGATTGTCTACAGAATGGGAATCAGAATGCTTGCCTCGTGGAGTAGGTTTAACTCAGGGAACAGTATCAGGGACCCATCATAGTGTTTGCCATACATAGTCAGTTGCTGTTATTCTGGTGCTATTGTTACTGTTGTTAATATTAAGAAACCCAAATAGTATTTTTTTCTAATGTGGAAAATTGTATTTATTTCCAAATATGTATTTTTAAAGAGCACTCAGGCACTGAGAAAGTGTTGGCCGTAAAGATGATGAGTTCATCATCTGGCAACATCGTCCGAGTTGCCAGCAAGTAAGGTGTGTGCCTATCATTGTCTTTAAGAATTCTGTGGGAAAAAAATACTTTTAAACTCCTTTATGTTTCTGTTCTGATTTTTTTTAATTAGTTAATTTTTTATTGAAGGATAATTACTTTACAGAATTTTGCAGTTTTCTGTCAAACCTCAACATGAATCAGCCATTGGTATACATATATCCCCTCCCTTTAGAAGCTCCCTCCCCGTCCCACCCATCTAGGTTGATACAGAGCCCCTGTTTGAATTTCCTGAGCCATACAGCAAATTCCTGTTGGCTATCTATTTTACATATGGTAATGTAACTTTCCATGTTACTCTTTCTATTCATCTCACCCTCTCCTCCCCTTTCCCCATGTCCATTTGTCTATTTTCTATGTCTGTTTCTCCATTGTCGCCCTGTAAATAAATTCTTCAGTACCATTTTTCTAGATTCCGTATATATGTGTTAGAATATGGTATTTATCTTTATCTTTCTGACTCACTTCACTCTGTATAATAGGTTCTAGGTTCATCCACCTCATTAGAATTGACTCAAATGCATTCCTTTTTATGGCTGAGTAATATTCCATTGTGTATATGTACCACAACTTCTTTATCCATTCATTTGTTGATGGACATCTAGGTTGCTTCCATGTTCTAGCTATTGTAAATAGTGCTGCAATGAACAATGGGATATATGTGTCTCTTTCAATTTTGGTTTCCTCAGGGTATATGCCTAGGAGTGGGATTGCTGGGTCCTATGACTCCAGTACTTTGGCCACCTCATGCGAAGAGTTGACTCATTGGAAAAGACTGTGATGCTGGGAGGGATTGGGGGCAGGAGGAGAAGGGGACAACAGAGAATGAGATGGCTGGATGAGTCTGAGTGAACTCCGGGAGTTGGTGATGGACAGGGAGGCCTGGCGTGCTGCGATTCATGGGGTCGCAAAGAGTCGAACACGACTGAGCGACTAATCTGATCTGATCTAATGGTGGTTTTATTCCTAGTTTTTTAAGGAATCTCCATACGTCTTCCATAGCAGCTATATAAATTTACATTCCCATCAATAGTGCAAGAGCGTTCCCTTTTCTCCACACCCTCTCCTCCACATCCTCTCCAGCATTTGTTGTTTGTAGACTTTTTGATGAGGGCCGTTCTGACCAGTGTGAGGTGATATCTCTTTGTAATTTTGATTTACATTTCTCTAATAATGAGTGATGTTGACCATCTTTTCATGTGTTTGTTAGCCATCTGTATGTCTTCTTTGGAGAAATGTCTGTTTATCTATTTAGGTCTTTTCCCCACTTTTTGATTGGGTTGTTTGTTTTTCTGGTATTGAGTTGCATGAGCTGCTTGTATATTTTGGAATTAATCCTTTGTCAGTTGTTTCATTTGCTATTATTTTCTCCCACTCTGAGCCTTGTCTTTTCACCTTGTTTATAGTTTCTTTGGCTGTGCAAAAGTTTTTAAGTTTAATCAGGTCCCACTTGTTTACTTTTGTTTTTATTTCTGTTACTCTAGGATGCGGGTCATAGAGGATCTTACTTTGATTTATGTCATTGAGTGGTCTGCCTATGTTTTCCTCTAAGAGTTTTATAGTTTCTGCTCTTACATTTAGGTCTTTAATCCATTTTGAGTTTATCTTTGTGTATGGTGTTAGGAAGTGTTCTAATTTCATTCTTTTACATGTAACTGTCCAGTTTTCCCAACACCATTTATTGAATATCTATTCTGATTTTTAGGACATAGTAATCAGGATCAGTCAGCCTCCTTTAGTTCTAAGCAAGAACTAACTTATTTCTTATCCTTTTTCCTCTAGGCTCAGGATTGTAGTTTATTTAACCTTTGCTCTTTCCTTCCCAAGCTGGTGGCTCTGCATTACTTCTCATCCCAAAGAGAACAACTGTTAACTACTTTGAATTGAGGTGACCGTTGAAAGGTTTATATTGGATTTAAAATCTAGCCATTTCATGGAAAAAAGATTATTTTGGAAGCCGTTATAAAGGTCTGAAAGTGGAAAGGAGTACTCCAATCTGAGACAGCTGTTTTGCATAGCATGGGTGGTAGTGGTGCTGCATAGACTGCCTGGTTTGAGTTCTGGTTCTGCTTTTTTCTGTGGTTTGGGTACATCGTTTGGCCTCTCTGTGTAGGTTCCCTCATTTGTAAGATGGAGATAGTAATGCCTACCTTGTCATGGGGCAGCTGTAATAAGAGTCAAAGTGTATGAGGCATGATGCCTGGCACATGGTGGGCTTTGGAAACCCAGCTCTTCATGCGTTTAGCTCCTGGGCCTCTTAACACACCACCACGGTGACGAGACTCCTTTTTTTTTTTTATAATTTGAAGTATAGTTGACATTCAATATTATATAAGTTACAAGTACACAACATAGTGATTCAAAATTTTTAAAGGTTATACTCCATTTACAGCTGTTATAAGATATTGGTGATATTCCCAATTATATGGTATATCCTTATAGTATATTTATTTTGTGCATAATAACTTATACCACTTAATCCTCTTTGCATCTTACCCCTCCTGTTCTTCTTCTCCCCACTAGTAACCACTAGTTTGTTCTCTATATCTGTGTGTCTGTTTCTTTTTTGTTATACTTACTAGTTTGTTTTATTTTTTAAATGCTATGTATATAAGTGGTCTGACATTTAACTTAGGCTGATACTCCCCAAATCCATTCATGTTGTTGCAAATGGAAAAATTTTGTCTTTGTTTATGGCTGAGTAGTATTCCACGATATATACATACTCCATCTTCTTTTTTCATTCACCTGTTGATGGACACTTAAGTTGCTTCCATATCTTAGCAATTATAAGTAGTGCTGCTGTGAATATTGGAGTACATATATCTTCTCGAATTACTGATTTTGTTTTTTTCAGATGTATACCCAGGAGTGGAATTTTTGGGTCATATGACAGTGCTTTAGGTTTTTGAGAAAACTCCATACTGTTTTAGTATGGAGTGGCTAAACTCCACACATTAGTGGCTGCACCAATTTCCATTCTCATCAACAACATATAAGGGTTCCCTTTTCTCTACATCTTCATGACAAGTTCCATTTAAATTCATAACCTCCCACCTCAAGTGGCCTCCTTGTTGCCCATCCATCACACAAATTTTCCCCAACAAGTTTACCCTCCTGGGTCACTGTGTAGTATTTGCTCCTCTCTTTGCAAATCCCTATTACCTCCTTCAACCTTTCTCTCAGCTGCTCTTGGTTTCCTATTTCATCAAGAAAACAGAAGCTCTCAGAAGAGCACACGCTCACACCCCACACCCATCAGCTTCCTTCCCTCTTCCCTCTTGTTTCTGTGGGAGACCCACCCCTGCCTATTCCTCTCTTCCTGTCTACTTTCATCTGCTCAACGTCGGCACTTCTGGTAATCTCCTGCATCATGGGTTTCTTCTCTACTGGTCATTCTCATGATTGTACAGACATGTTTTAATAGCTCCCATCTTCACTAAATAACCACCCTAGACCCCAAATTCCCCTCTAGTTATAGTCTCATTCCTCTGTTCTCTGCTACAGAAAAACCCTCAAAAAAGTCATCTACACTTGCTGTTTCCAGTTTCTCTTTTCCTTGTTTCTCCTAAAACCCTCCAACCTGGCTTCTAGCTCCATCACTCCAAGGAAATAGCTCTTGTCAAGGTCACTGTTAGATCAAAAGCCTTCTTCTTCTTCTTCTTTTTAAATATTTATTTATTTGGCTGCGCCAGGTCTTAGTTGCTGGCACATGGGACCCTTAGTTGCAGCATGTGGGATCCAGTTCCCTGACCAGGGATCAAACCCATACCGCTTGCATTGGGAGTATGGATTCTTAGTCACTGGATCACCAGGGAAGTTCCTAAGCCTTCTCCTCCTTCATCTGTCAGCAGCATTGACTTTTTTCCTTCTTGAATTCTTTCTTCATTGGGCTTTCAGGGAAGCAGCATCTTCTTACTTGTCTATTTATTTTTAGTCTCTTTTGCCTGATTCCTTCTTCTCCAGCCCTTTAGTGTTGGAGAGCCTGGGGCTGAGTTGCCAGCTCTTTATTCTGTCATCACGTACTTCCTAAGTGATTTTATCCAGTGTCAGGGCCTTAAATGCCCTCAGTGCCCTGCTGAGTCCCAGATTTCTCTCTCCAGCTTGGATCTCTGGCTTGACATTTAGACTAACTATGTACTTGACCTCATCACTTAGATTTCTATTAGAGTTTCCAAATTTGACATGAAGTGAAGTGAAAGTTGCTCAGTCATGTCTAACTCTTTGTGACCCCTTGGACTATACAGTCCATGGAATTCTCCAGGCTTTCCCTTCTCCATGGGATCTTTCCAACTCTGGGATCGAACCCAGGTCTCCTGCATTGCAGGTGGTTTCTTTACCTGCTGACCACAGTACATACCCTAAACCAAATTCCTGATTCCTCTACCCCTTCATGTATACGTATATGTACCTGTTCTTTGAGATTCTCTCACCTCAAAAAAGTGCTTCCATCCTTCTGCTCACTTAGGCAGGATCCTAGGAGTCGTCCTCAACTTCTTTCTTTCTCTTTAATCTCATATCCAGTCCATCAGCAAATCCTGTCAATTCGCCTTCAGAGTAAATCTAGACTAAACATTTTTTGTCATTTCCAGGCTACACCTTGGTCCCTGCTTCTATCCTCTGTCTTCTGGGTTATTATTAAATCTCCTAACTAGCTTTTCCCACATCTAATCTATCCTCCTACAGTTTCTTCTTAACACACCAGAGGATCCTTTTAAAATGTAAATCATATTATGTTAGTCCTTGGTAGCTTCTTATTTGACTCAGAACTTAATCCAAACTTAACAGGACTTGGGCTTCCCAGGTGACTCAGTGGTAGGCAATCCCTGTGAAATGCAGGAGACATGGGTTCTGTCCCTGGGTCAGCAAGATCCCCTGGAGAAGGAAACAGCAACCCACTCCAGTTTTCTTGCCTGGGAAATATCATGGACAGAGGAGCCTAAGTAAGTAAGTGTTAGTCGCTCAGTCGTGCCCGACTCTTTGCGACCCCATGGACTGCAGCCCACCAGGCTCCTCTGTCCATGAGATTTTCCAGGCAAGGATACTGGAGTGGGTTGCTATTTCCTTCTCCAGGGGATCTTCCTAACTTAGGGATTGAACCCAGGTCTTCTGCACTGCAGGCAGATTCTTTACTGACTGAGCTACAAGGGAAGCCCGAAAAAGTGGGTTGCCATTCCCTTCTCCAGGAGATCTTCCTGACCCAGGGATTTAACCCAGTCTCCTGCACTGTAGGCAGACACTTTACTGTCTGAGCCACCAGGGAGCCTGGTGGGCTACAATTAATGGGGCAGTCCATGGGGTTGCAAAAGAGTTGGACACAACCTCCTTCCCTGGTAGGTCAGAGGGTAAAGCATCTGCCTGCAGTGCAGGAGTACCTGGGTTTGATCCCTGGGTCGGGAAGATCCCCTGGAGAAGGGAATGGCAACCCACTCCAGTATTCTTTCCATGGATGGGATTCTCCCATGGGGAGGAGTCTGGTAGGCTATAGTCCTGGTAGGGTCTAGTGACTAAAACCACTACAACAACAACAGCCAAGACTTACCTGGAGCCATGCCCCTGGGTCCCGGGCCTGGCCTCTCTGACCTTACCTTGTACCATCCCACTCATCCCCACACTGGCCTGGGCTGCCGCCCTCCAAGCTCACCCTTCAGAGAGGCCCATCCTTGCCTCTCTCCTGCCAGTGCTCCCTCATTACATCCTTCCCTTTATTCTTTATTCTTCCCTTTATGGCTTTATTCTTTCCCATAGCCCATAGTGCATTGGGCACCCTATGTATTTTATTGTTTATTTGTCTCCCCCAACTAGAACATAAATTTCGGGATGGCAGGTTTTGAAAATAAAAACCCTCAAAAAAACAAAACAAAACAAAACAGCACACACTAACAAGAAAACCCTCAAAAACAAAATTAAAAACAAAAAAATGAATAAGTAAATGCTAACTGTTATTATTATGATTTCATTATGAGACAGGCCCTGTGGATTTGGTACTGAAGTTGATCATAACATAAAATGTCTCCACTCCCCTCCTCCCTCCCCCTACACACATTGCCTAAGGCTGGTTATGGATGACTTTGGAAGATTGACTGTGGATGACAGTGTGAGTGTTGGGAGTCATAGGCAACACTGAATTAGGTGAAGCTGATGCCAGTAGCTTAGCCTGTCTGTACACAAGTGCCGAATCAAACTTTAGAGACTGTTTTGGGTTAAGTAGAAAAGCGAAGTGTTATTGCTTTGCTAGGCAAAGAGGACACAGCAGGCTCCTGCCTCAAAAACTATGTGTCCCAACCTGAGAGGATTTGATAAGGAGTTTTATAACAAAGCTTGGTGGCTCAGATGGTAAAGCGTTTGCCTACAATGTGGGAGACCCGGGTTCGATCCCTGAGTTGGGAAGATCCCCTGGAGAAGGAGATGGCAACCTACTCCAGTACCCTTGCCTGGAAAACCCCATGGATGGAGGAGCCTGGAGGGCTACGGTGCATGGGGTCACAGAGAGTCGGACAGACTGAACTTCACTTTTTATAACTATATTTCAGTGTTTGGTTGCTGACAAGATTAGGGTGTGTGCAGTGTCTCAGTTCTCCTCATCTTGATGAGCTTCCCAGGTCCCTTTAATCTTGCCTCAGGTGGTTTCTTGGCTGCTCCTCCTTTGAGAAAGTTCACATCTGCTCTCTGGAAGTCAAGGAAAGTTATGGAAGCTGGAGTCTTGCCTACAAGAAACGGGGGACAGTACGCTGGGGTCCAACAGGAGGCATCCATCTGTTTGTTTAACAGCCTGCATCTAATAGTTCATGCTAAAGGGAAATAATTGGGCTCAGGTTTATCCACCACAGAAGGACTTCATTCTAACATCACTGAGGGATGCTTACATGGAAAGCTGGTTATTTTGTTGTAAACATTCCAGAGCTGCCTATTGTGAGAAGATTTTCTACAAAGTAAACTTAGGTTGTCACTGGTAGTCTGGCTGTTACCAGGCCATGAACATGAGGTGGACAGCCCCAACCTCTGGGGGAGCCACTGCTTCAAGTGCCCAGCCCAATGGGCTCTTCTCTGACCTGAGCTGTGCATTTGCTACTGACAAATTGAGTCCCTTTCCTCCCTTTGCTGCATGTTCTTGCTGGTTGTGGTTCCACAGCCCTCTGCAGACTCTGGTCCCTGTCTTGGCCCAGTACCTCTGGGCCCACAGTTTGTCAGAATCTTGGCCCGTCTGCATGCCAGTATCTGTGAGTGTCCTTATGGTGTTCATCCTATCACAGCTCCTCACCACATCCTCTTCCCAAGCTGACTTCATTCTTGGTTTGCATTTTGTTTCTGTGTGTTGTTAGGAAACTGTTCTTCCAGGGACTGGTGAACGGGCAAAGGTTTCCAGTTACAGTCACCAGGGTCACCTGCATTGGGCACCCTAAGACTCGCTCACTGGCCTTGTGAGCTGTGCTTGTGTGGCTCCGGCTTGGCTCCTTCTGTAGGGACCCTGTGTCCCTGTGCAGCTGCCTTTGCTGGGGGCCTGTCACTGACCCGGCCTTTGGAGGAGGCCCTGCTCTCCCTCCTCCCACCTCACCTCACACAAGACTCTTCCTCATTCCTGGGCAGTGACTTGTACCCCCACTGCTCCTGCTCACGTGCTGAAGCGAATCAGAAGGGATAGTCCTCTGCCCTTATCTTTTTTCGCCCAGCTGCCATCTCACTGCCTGTGCCCTGGGGCAGGAGGCTGGTGGCAAAGGACTGAGATTTCCAAGAAGTATTAGTCAGAAAAATTAGTATTAGAGTATTAGAAAAATCTCAAAGCCTTAGTTGTTTCCATCTGGGCATCTAAGGCAGGTGAGGCCAGGCTCTGTCTAAATAAACAGAGATTGTCTATCATGAAGTGACCAGTGAGCCACTTCCCATGAAGTGCTGGGGGCAAACAACAACTTGTCACCTCCACCAAAATGCCCTCCCTCTGCACTTCCTGGGGAGATCAGGCAGAAGACCCACATGTCAAGAAGGTCCTCCTGAAATACTGTTTCCTTCATGCCCTCTATTTAAGTCCCCTTGAGATGTCCTGGTCCACTTCCTGCCAGCTCCTCTCAAGGCTTCTGTACCTCCTTTTCAGAACTGTGTAATCTGATGTCTGTGATATTTGTTCAAAGTATTTAACAACCAATTCAGCAGTATTACAGTATTTTAACAACTGGCAAGGCTGTGCGGGAACAAACCAGCTGACTACAGGCCCCTGCTGGTGCCTAACTACTCATTAACACAAGTCTGCCATTCCTGTCAGGCCTGTTTCTGTGCTAAGTCAGGCCTTAGTGCCTCGGCTACACTCTCCTCGCGTGTACTCTTGTGTCCCTAGTCAGCACCAGTCCACTCCAGAGATTAAAGAATTGAACTTGTCAGTTAGCTGATGGACTTGAGCTCCCTGCCTCATAGATACGTGTTGCCTTTGTCTTTTGTTACTGGGCTCAAAGAAGGCATACCGTAAACAGGATGGAAGCCCAAATCTAATGGCAAATGGTCTTGGAGAAACCTCAAACTCAAGGTCAACAAAGACTTCCTGGAGACAGTCTTGTGTGTATCACTCTAGCTTGATAAACTCTGGGTAGCTCATGTGGCTTGTTTCCTGGAGAGCATCCACAATGCGTTCTAATGCAAGGCACTCTGCATTTGTTGCTTTGACGTTGCAGTGTGGATGTGGGAAACTTCAGTCCTTTCCTCAGCTTGAACTTCCAAGAGCAGTTGCTGGGGAAATTAGTTGAGTGTATACAGCAAGTTCAATATTAAACATAGTGTCTTTGATGATTAAAGGCCCTGCTAACAAGTGACTATAAATTTAAAGTAAATAGTGGTTTGATGCTTCTTATTCTTCTTTTGGAATCTGTCAACATCCCAGTCTTCAAAGGCCACTTTATATCCTGTGTAGTTAGGCATTTCATCCAAGGAATTTATTAAGAGTAGATAAGTATATCTTTTTCCGGTGTACAAAATCCATTTATAATTCTTGCAAATTTTATTTCCGTAAGAAGTTATAAGCTCTTAAATTTAAAATCTCAAAATAGAATTTACATAGTAATTATAGAATTCTGGATGTGGTATTATCATTTTAAATAGGAGTCGGTATATTTCAGTCATGGATATAATGTTAAAGACATTTTCTTTATAGCTGCATTAAATAGGACCCAACCTAGTGGCTAATGGCTCAGCATCCTCTAAATTGGATCTAAAATACAGTCAGGAAGGGAAGGAAGGAGACTGATGAACCAGTTCTCTGAGAAATCCTAGAGCAAAATCTGAAACTTCCTATCACATGTCAGGTTGATGGGTTTTATTTGGAAGGTTTGAGTATTCTTCATGGCAATGCATCTCTGCATTTGTTACCACTTCCTGGATTTAGTTATGCAAATTCAGCCATCTATGCTTAATTTTCAAGTTCTAAATGGGTTTTGAACTTCTTACCCCTTTTGGAAGGCAGCAGTGTGTCCTAATTGTGTGGCCCAGAGAGTGAAGAATAAACCATAAGTGTACATGATTAAGCCCTACAGAGTTAGAGAATGGTACAGCTTATGAGCCAGAGTACCCAAAATGTGCTCCAGGCAGCCCTTTGGGAGCTACAGGTCAGGACTGGAGACCATAGTAAGCTTATAGGGGCCCTGGATTCTCCTCTCCTGCTCATCCATATCAGCTTCCACATAATCATTCATTGGAAGAAAGGAAGTCAGGACCAACAAAAGGTTTGAAAATCACAAAGCTTGGGACTTCCCGGTGGTCCAGTGGCTAAGACTCCAAGCTCCCAATGTCGGGGGCCCAGTTTTGATCAGGGGATTAGATCCCACAGGCTGCATCTAAGAGTTTACATGCTACATCTAAAGACACTGCATGCCACAGTGAAGACCGAAGGTCATCTAAAGACACTGCATGCCGCAGTGAAGACTGAAGGTCATCTAAAGACACTGCATGCTGCAGTGAAGACTGAAGGTCATCTAAAGACACTGCATGCCGCAGTGAAGTCCGAAGGTCATCTAAAGACACTGCATGCCGCAGTGAAGTCCGAAGGTCATCTAAAGACACTGCATGCCGCAGTGAAGTCCGAAGGTCATCTAAAGACACTGCATGCCGAAGTGAAGTCCGAAGGTCATCTAAAGACACTGCATGCCGCAGTGAAGACTGAAGGTCATCTAAAGACACTGCATGCCGCAGTGAAGTCCAAAGGTCATCTAAAGACACTGCATGCCACAGTGAAGACTGAAGGTCATCTAAAGACACTGCATGCCGCAGTGAAGACTGAAGATCATCTGAAGACACTGCATGCCGCAGTGAAGACTGAAGGTCCTGCATGCCACTACGAAGACCCAGTGCAGCCAAAGAAATAAATAAAAAAACAAACAGAAAAAAAACCCATCAAGCTCTCTTAGTTGTCTTGTTTTCTGTAAGGGGAACTTGAACCCCAGGATAATGAAGAAAGTCACCCAAAGTCACACAGTGACCGGGCAACTCCTATTTCCTTGGTGACCCTCATAGAAGCTACTTCTGACTTTTCTATCCCTTTTTTTAAAAAATAAAAAGATATAGTTTTGTATTTTAACTTGCTAAATTGTAGATGCTAAACAGTCAGTAGAAATGATAATTGTTTGAGTATTAATAGAATTATTTTTAAGGCTCAAGAATGCTGTTTATGATCTGCGCCATCTCTCATCATCCTTACTTTTGAGTGTCAAGGACATTTGCAGGGGGAGAAGAGATTTGTTTACTTCTGTGCACTCTGCCTGCAGTTACAGTTTTAAAAAACAGGCCTTGATCCTGTTGAGACATGCATTTATATCTTCAGTTCAGCCATACATAAGTGGGCCTATGGTCTGACGCATAGCTCTTCAGGGGCTTTTCCGAGTGAATGTTCATTCATGACTTGTCACTCAGCTGTGTCTTCTTACAGTTTGAGGAAACAACTCAGTGGAAACGAACATACACTATTGCTAATTGCCTTCATCATCATGTATTTGTAGGACAGAGAAGACTGTATACAATGAAAAGGGGGCAGGAAGATCAGTAGTTTATCGTTTATTTACACTTGCATTCTGGGCACTGTGCTATGCATTTTACATGCTTGGTCCCTTCTGATTCTCAGAGCTACCCCAAGAAATAGAAACTGTTATGATCTCTATGTTCCCCATTAGAAAACAGAGCCATAGAAAGGTCAGTATGTAACATATTAATATGTTACCCCCCAAAATATGGAAAGTTCAGTTCAGTTCAGTCGTTCAATTGTATCCAACTCTTTGCAACCCCATGGACTGCAGCACACCAGGCTTCCCTGTCCATCACCAACTCCCAGAGTTTACTCAAACTCATGTCCATTTCATCGGTGATGCCATTCAACCATCTTATCCTCTGTCATCCCCTTCTTCTCCTGCCTTCAGTCTTTCCCAGCATCAGGGTCTTTTCAAATGAGTCAGCTCTTTGCATCAGGTGGCCAAAGTATTTGAGTTTCAGCTTCAGCATCAATCTTTTCAGTGAACACTCAGAACTGATCTCCTTTAGGATGGACTGGTTGGATCTCCTTGCAGTCCAAGGGACTCTCAAGAGTCTTCTCTAACACAGTTCAAAAGCATCAATTCTTTGGCGCTCAGCTTTCTTTATAGTCCAACTCTCACATCCATACATGACTACTGGAAAAACCATAGCCTTGACTAGACGGACCTTTGTTGACAAAGTAATATCTCTGCTTTTGAATATGTTATCTAGGTCGGTGCAATGCCATTTTAGTAGTAGAGTTTGGGGAAGAATGGGTTAAAATAGTATCCCATGGTTTTAGCCAGTAAGGTTTAAGCAGCTGCTCTAGTTCTGGAGCTTGGCAGTTTGCCCAGCAAGCTCTTGCTGTGGGGCAGAGTTTGGGTCTTCTGCCCTCTAGTGGCTAATTTTTTTTTTTTTTTTTTTTTTTTACCCTTG
>NW_011494635.1:9515235-9517969 GCF_000754665.1 Bison bison bison
TCAAAAGCATCAATTCTTTGGCGCTCAGCTTTCTTTATAGTCCAACTCTCACATCCATACATGACTACTGGAAAAACCATAGCCTTGACTAGGCGGACCTTTGTTAGCAAAGTAGTGTCTCTGCTTTTTAATATGCTGTGTAGGCTGGTCATAACTTTCCTACCAAGGAGTAAGTGTCTTTTAATTTCATGGCTGCAATCACCATCTCCAGTGATTTTGGAGCCCCCCAAAAATAAAGTCAGCCACTCTTTCTACTGTTTCCTCATCTGTTTGCCATGAAGTGATGGGACTGGATGCTATGATCTTAGTTTTCTGAATGTTGAGCTTTAAACCAACTTTTTCACTCTCCTCTTTCTCTTTCATCAAGAGGTTCTTTAGTTCTTCCTCACTTTCTGCCTTAAGGGTGGTGTCATCTGCATATCTGAGGTTATTGGTATTTCTCCCGGCAATCTTGATTCCAGCTTATGCTTCATCCAGCCCAGCATTTCTCATGATGTACTCTGCATATAAGTTAAATAAGCAGGGTGACAATATACAGCCTTGACGTACTCCTTTTCCTATTTGGAACCAGTCTGTTGTTCCATGTGCAGTTCTAACTGTTGCTTCCTGACCTGCATACAGATTTCTCAAGAGGCAGGTCAGGTGGTCTGGTATTCCCATCTCTTTCAGAATTTTCCACAGTTTATTGTGATCCACACAGTCAAAGGCTTTGGCATAGTCAATAAAGCAGAAGTAGATGTTTTTCTGGAACTCTCTTACTTTTTCGATGATCCAGCAGATGTTGGCAATTTGATCTCTGGTTCCTCTGCCTTTAAACTGAGACTCAAATTTGGGTCATGTTGACTTTAAGGCAGAACTTTAAAGAAATTCCAACATTAAGGTGTGAATAACTACTAAGTAACTTTGTCTTAAATATTTGCAGTTACGTCTTTTGCAGAGTCCGTGTGAGCCTCTTTCTGCTAACTTTAAGTATCTTCACAGCAGTCTCAGCACTCTCTCAGAACACTGGGACTCTGGTTTGTTGACCAGCATTGTGTCCACTGCCCGCTGAGTTCCCCTGTCAGCCTCTCATCTCTCCATTGTTGAAGAAGCTCTAACTATCTGCAACTGGAAAGAAAGCATTGCCTTTTTGAATAAATTTCTTACACAAGGATAGATCCACATCCTTATGTTAAAACTGAAGGAAAACAAAGCCGGGATTTTTAACTTTGCTGGGATGGATGGAACTCTTGATAGCTCTGTCTGAATAGAAAAATTTTCTTATCTGGCCACGAAACATTTCGTATTCTTGGCTCTTTGCCCTTTGAAGCTGTAAATATATTTGTTTTTTTTTTTTTTTTGGCCGAGTGACTGCCCTTTCTTTCCTGACCCGTAAGCTCCTTGGAGATTTTGATAGAGCTGGGTTTTGCTAATATGCTCAAAGTTATAAGAACACAGCTTGTTGGAACATAACTCTTAAGGATAAGTGTGCTTTAATTCATTCCTGGGGCTCTGATGCTTGCCTCTCTGGGTTCCTGGTTTAGCTCTCTGCTTGGTCTAAAGCACAGTGACTGGCACATAGTAAGTGGAGCCTCTTCAGTGGAGGCTGGCTGGATAAATGAACAACACATTAAGTGAAATTTGACAAGATTTTAAAATAGATATTAAGTATCACAGTACCTCGACCACCAGTTTATAACTTTACCGTCAAATTTAAGCTGGGACTGAGCTTATGGGTACTGTAGCACAATAAATAGTCTATGTTAAATAGCTTATATTCTCATGTAAGTCCTGCAGATTTGCCTAACTCCGATTTGAAAAGTGTTCAAGGAATTCCCTGGTGTCCGAGTGGTTAGGATTCTGGGCTTTCACTGCTGAGGGCTCGGGTTCAATCCCTAGTCAGAGAACTAAGACCCTGCAAGCCCCATGGGCATGGCAAAAAAAAAAAAGAAAGAAAGTGTTCAGATTAGCCCAAACTGGTCTCTTTCTAAAGCCCCTAGTTTTTTTTCTTTTTTCCTTTTATTTTTTTTTCTTCTTTCTTACTTTTTTTGGTAAGAAAACCACATGGAAATGAACATCTGTGAGGAGATATAATGCTATGAGAGTAGAGAATTATCACCACATTTTCCCATCATGAAGTATGTTTCAAGTAGAGTTGTTTCCTTCATATTTTTTCAGCAAAGATCTAGTTGTAGTACATGAGATTACAGTTTTAAGGATATTCCTAACGACTGCCTTTTAAAGCTCTTTTCTTAAGAAAACTGCATTCTTTTTTTTTTTTTAAGAAAGTGTATATTATAGTATTGTGAGTTTTTTCCTACTTACAAAATAATACAACTAAGTGGAAAATTTAAATTCTAAAAACAAAAAAAGGAAATAAGTTTAGCTGTGTTTCTCTACAATATATTCAGTAAGTATTATGTCTAGTTACAAAGAACTTTTTGGGAAACTTTAGGGCATGTTATGCACAATATAGATACAAAGATGAGGAAGTTCAGTTCAGTTTAGTTCAGTCGCTCAGTCGTGTCCAACTCTTGCGATCTCTTTCAATCGCATGAATCGCAGCACGCCAGGCCTCCCTGTCCATCACCAACTCCCGGAGTTTACTCAAACTCACGTCCATCGAGTCGGTGATGCCATCCAGCCATCTCCTCCTCTGTCGTCCCCTTCTCCTCCTGCCCCCAATCCCTCCAGCATCAGAGTCTTTTCCAATGAGTCAACTCTTCGCATGAGGTGGCCAAAGTACTGGAGTTTC
>NW_011494635.1:9518269-9533034 GCF_000754665.1 Bison bison bison
TAATTTTTTTTTTTTTTTTATGTTTCTGACCCTTGCAGAGAAAAAGAATTTAAATACACCATATATAAATAACCTACCTGTCAATGCAAGTAGACATAAAGTGACCAGGGTTTGATCCCTGGGTCGGGAAGATCCCCTGGAGGAGGGCATCCCACCCACTCCAGTATTCTTGCCTCAGAGAAGCCTGGCGGGCTACAGTCTGTGGCCTCACAAAGAGTTGGACACAACTGGAGCAACTTAGCATGCACGCACAGTACCGATATGTTAAGCCTTTGTAAACGTTTGTGATTCATTCTTTGCAGTTTTTTGCACCTTGAAACTTAAAGTTGATAGAGATTATTTTACTCATTTGAAGTCTGAGAAGAAGCTGACTTGTTAATTAGGCCTGGTTAGTGCATCTTTTCACATGTCTTGATTATTCACAGGGTAGAATACAAATACAAAGAATGCTATCTGATTTTTTGTTTTGTTTTGAACATTGGCCAAGTTAAAGTTGTGTCTTTTTCTGAAATGATAAAATCAAAGGATTTAAGTATGCCTTGTTGATGAGATTATAGGAGCAAAAAAAGGTTAGAAATTTAAAAAATTTGTACTCTGACAAAATGGTGTAGATCCATTTCTTCCTGCTTTTCTCTGCTAAGTAGAATTATAAACCCTGGAAATACAAGTGACAACCAAAGGAGAGCATTTGGAGTGGTAAGAAGAGGATGAATTGGTCTAGGGGGGTCCTAGGACTGAGGGAGCAGCATAGAGAAGGTGCCAGGACGGGTACACCCTGACCTACATCTAGCAACAGGAAGGGGTCACATAGGATCTTCTCTCCCCACAATTGACTCATTGTCCATCCAAAAGTATCAGGAAAACCCAGCTCCCAGCAAGGGGCCATCTATAGGGGACCCATAACAGTAAATAACCAAGATAAGCACTCTCCTCCACTGAGCACAAGATGTCCCTCCCCTACTAAGCCAGACCTAGGCATCCAGGAGGCATCAACAGGGGTTCTGCTAGCACTGTCAGTGACCCAGCCTGGGAAGTCTCCTTATCTTCATGGGCTTGAGACTCCCGTCCTTCACCCACATTCACTGGAGCAGCTGGGGAGCAGTAAAGAAGGGGGCACTGGAAAGGGGAACCCTACCTCCACAAGCAGCTTGCCTGGGAAGCCTGCCACAGGGCCTGAGGTCTCCCCCTGCCAAGGAACACCCGTAGGCTAGGCCAGGCCCTCAGACAATACTGACAGGGACCTGTAGTGTCCTTAGCAGCACCAGACAAACCAAAATGAAATGCAGAATCTGGAAATAAGATCACAGCCCACAGAAAACAGGCCAGAACCTGCATGCTGAACCTAAAGAAAAGGGTTTTCTGCTAAAATGAAGGATTTTGAAATAGGACCAAGATTCCCTAGGGCTTCCCTGGTGGCTCAGACAGTAAAGAATCTGCCTGCAATGCAGGAGACCAGGGTTCAATCCCTTGGTCAGGAAGATCCCCTGTAGAAGGAAATGGAGGCTTCTCTAAAAAATATTCTTTAAACATAACAGACAAAATGTTCAGGATACAACCGCAAATCACCTGTCATACCAAGAGCTGAAAAGTCACAATGACACACCAACAGTGAGATGAATCACAGATTTGGTATTAAATGACAAGGGCTTTAAAGCAACCAACATAAAAATCCTTGACAATCAATTACAAGTTCTCTGGAAATAAATGAAAATTAGAAAATCTTAGCAAACAATTAGAAAAAGAAGCAAATGTAAATGGTAGAATGAAAATACAATAGCCAAAAAAATTGAACCTCATTGAAGTTAAAAGCTTTTGCTCTGTGAAAGCCCATATGAAGAGGATGAAAAGATAAGAAACACACAGGGAGAAAGTATTTGCAAGTCTGATACCTGTCAAAGGAGTATTATCTCTAGAGTACGTTAAAAAAACTCTCAAAACTCAACAGAAAAAACTAAACAATCCAATTAGAAAATGGACAAAAGAGACATTTCTCTGATGTGAAAAATATGTTCAACATCATTTGCCACAGGGAAATATAAATTAAAACCATAATGATACCTATCTGAATGCTAAGATAGAAAATAATGACAGTACCAAATGCTGGTGAGGAGGCAGAGAAACTGGGTCATTCGTGCAGTGCTGGTGGGGATGTAAAGTGGTTCAGCCACTCTGGAAAATGTTTTAGCAGTTACCACATGTGCATTCTTGGACGTTTAAAAAATTCTGAAAGAAATGAAAACTTAGATTTGTGCAAAAACCCATCCCATACAGGAATGTTCATAGCAGGTTTATTCATAATAGCTAAAAACTTGAACCACTCAGATATCCTTCAACAGGAGAATTGTTAAAAGTGTGGTGCATTCACACTATGGAACACTGCTCTGCAGTAAAGAGGAATGAACTAGCCATACGCACAACAGCTTGGGTAAATCGCCAGGGAATTAGGCTGTGTGGGAAAAACGGCTAATTCCCATACTATATTCCATTTATATAATATTTTTTGAAATATTAGTTTTAGAAATTGGAGAACAGTTTAGTGGATGACATGGAGGTTGGGGTAGACAGAGGGATATGGGCCTGGTTATAGAGGGCAACATAAGGGATCCTTGTGGTGAGGGAAGTATTCTATATCTTGACTGTGAATGGATATGTGAACTTATGCATGTGATAAAATTGTGTAGCTACACATAAATGATTTTAAGGAAAACTGGGAATTATGAATAACGTGGTTAGATTTATCCATGTCAATATACTTCATTTGAAATACGGTAGGTGAAGGAGGGTGCTACTGCTACTGCTAAGTCACTTCAGTCGTGTCCGACTCTGTGTGACCCCATAGACGGCAACCCACCAGGCTCCCCCGTCCCTGGGATTCCCCAGGCAAGAACACTGGAGTGGGTTGCCATTTCCTTCTCCAATGCATGCAAGTGAAAAGTGAAAGTGAGGTCGCTTAGTCGTGTCCGACTCTCAGCGACCCCATGGACTGCAGCCTTCCAGGCTCCTCCGTCCATGGGATTTTCCAGGCAAAAGTACTGGAGTGGGTGCCATCGCCTTCTCCGTGAAGGAGGGTAAATGTCCACAAAATCTGTCTATATATTTCCTAGCACTGCATTTGAATCTTTAATTATCTCAGTAAAACTTACAAAGGAAAAAACCTGTTGGACATCTCAAGAAACACTGATCCTTTTTCTTTTAAAATGCTTGTCAGATCACCTTTTCCTTGTGCCTTATGTTTCTCTGAAACAGAGTTTTTAAAAACATTATGCAAATAAACAGTTCCCTATCCTTGATTATTTTCACTGTTTCTAATGTTTTGCTATGATGAAGAGCTGTGTTCAATATCCTCCTGATTAAACCCTTGCATATTAAATTATTTAATTTAATTTTTAAATTTAATTATTAAACCCTTGTATATTAAATTAAGTTACCCTTAAATTATTCTTCAAGCTACATTCCTATAAGAAGAATTGCTGTATCACAGTAAATTATATATATATATATATATATGTATGTATTGCTTGTTTGTCCTCCAGAACAAAAGGGATAAAAATCTCTTAAAAAAAAAAGAAGAAGATGCAATTCACAGAAGAAAAAAACCCAAATGACCAGCAAACATATAAATCAGCCCCACTAGTAATCAAGAAATTGCAAAATAAAAGAATAACTAGATACCATTTTACATTCATTCGCTAAGCTGAAGTTAATGTCTGCTAATAGAGCTGGAGATGCAGAGGAATAAAATTCTTAGAGCTGTTGGTAGGGTCAATTTCTATGAACCCTTGGAGAGCAAAGTGAAGATGCTCATAGTCTTTGCCCCACCTGTTCAGTTTACTCTTCTCAGTAAACACTCAAGAGAGAAATCTCAGCACCTGCACTCCAAAATACATTTACAGCAACATTGCTTAAAACAGAAGAAAAAAAAAATGGACACAAAGTAGTATGTACCAGAAGAGAATGGATAAACAAATTAAGGTGAATGTATAACTGCATATGATATAGCAGTTAAGATGAATGAACAAGAGCTACCTGTGTAATTATTACACACACAGTGTCAACTTACATAAATCATTGAAAGTGAAAGTGTTAATTGCTCTGTCGTGTAGCTCTCCAGGCTTGTGTGTTCATGGGGATTCTCCAAGCAAGAATACTGGAGTTGGGTAACCGTTCCCTTCTCCAGGGGGACTTCCCGACCCAGGGATCAAACCCAGGTCTCCTGCATCGAAGGCAGATTCTTAACTGTCTGGACTGCCAGAGAAGTCCAGGTCATTAATGGTGAGCAAAAAAAAAACAAATTGCAGAAGGATACAAACAGTTTGATACCACATATCTACAGTGCTTTTGGGGCCAAAAATATCATTTTTTCCCCCAGACTTATATCAACATTAATATTACAGTTTTAAAATACTTTGATAATTTTGTCACAGGCAAAAAATGATTTCTTGTTTTCCCATCCAAGTACTAATCATGCACAACCCTACTTAGCTTCCGAGATCAGATGAGATTGGCATGTTCAGGGTGGTATGGCCATAGAGGATTTCTTGTTTTAATTTGCATTTCTCTGCATTTTCTTGGACATGTTTTTTCTTCTATGAATTGTTTTCTATTAGAATTTTCATCTTTTCTTACTAATTTATGAAAGTTCTTTATACATCAGGATGGCAGTTATTTTTTCCAGTTTTGCCTTTTAATTTTAATGTTGTTGTTCAATAGCTAAGTCGTGTCTGACTCTTTGTGACCCCATGGACACCAGGTTCCTGTACCTCCACCATCTCCTGGAGTTTGCTCAAATTCATGTCCATTGAGTCAGTGATGCTATCAACCATCTCATCCTTTGTTGCTGTCTTCTCTTTTTGCTTTCAAACTTTCCCAGCATCAGGGTCTTTTTCAATGAGTTGGCTCTTCACAGCAGGTGGCCAAAGTATTGGAGTTTCGGCTTCAGCATCAGTCCTTCCAATGAATATTCAGGGTTGATTTCCTTTAGGATTGATTGGTTTGATCTGCTTGCAGTCCAAGAGACTCTCAAGAGTCTTCTCCAGCACCACAATTTGAAAGCACCAATTCTTCAGTGCTCAGTCTTCTATATTGGCAAACTCTGTACATGACTACTGGAAAAACCATAGCTTTGACTGGACAGATCTTTGTCTGCAAGGTGATGTCTCTGCTTTTTCTTTTAATTTATTTATTTTTAATTGAAGCATAAGTGCTTTGTCTCTGCTTTTTTAATATGCTGTCTAGATTTGTCTTAACTTTCCATCCAAGGAGCAAGTATCTTTTAATTTCATGACTGCAGTCACCATCTGCAGTGAGTTTGGAGCCCAGGAAAATAAAATCTGTCACTTCTTCCACTTTTTCCTTATCTATTTGCCATGAAGTGATGGGACTGAATGCCATGATCTTAGTTTTTTGAATGTTGAGTTTCAAGCCAGCTTTTCACTGTCCTCTTTCACCCTCATCAAGAGGCTCTTTAGTTCCTCTTTGCTTTCTGTCATTTGAGTGTTATCATCTGCATATCTTTGTTGATTATTAAATGTATGTATTGATTAAAGTTTGTTTTCTCTAAAGTGGCCAAAATTATATATATATATATTTTAAGTAAAATACTGCAGGCCAAAAGGAAGTAGAAATGGGACATTCTATAGTCTCACCCTGCCCTTTCTGTGTCCTAGTGGTAACTGGTAGTGTTGTGTGTATTCGGTTTTTGGTATGTACCCATAAACGTGTCTCAGTGTGGGTAAATCTATGCATGTGAATGTATGTATTTTAGTGCAGTTGTTTATGTACAGTTTCTACCCAAAATATCTCTGACAAAAACATTGTTCTGCAACTTGTCTTTTAAAATACCACCTTCTATCACAGCCATTATTAAATGTTAATATCTCAGTCCTTTTAAGGTCTGCATAGTGTTTTGGATGCAAATATCCTATAATATATTAACTATCTCCCAGTTTTTAAAATTACTTATTTATTTATTTCTGGCTCTGCTGGGTGTTTGTTGCTGCACAAGGACTTTGTCTAGTCGTGGCAAGTAGGGGCTGCATCATCGTGGTGCACAGGCTTCTCATTGCGGTGGCTTCTCTTGTCTGCATGGGCCCCAAGCGAGTGGGCTTCAATAGTTCTGGCATGCGGGCTTAGTTGCCCCACAGTTTGTGGAATATTCCCAGACCAGGGATTGAACTCACGTCCCCTGCATTGACAGGGGGATTCTAACCTCTGTACCGCCAGGGAAGTTCATTAACTATCTCCCTATTAATGGCCGTTTGTTCCTCCAAATTCTGATAATTACAGATAAATACATTGTGTGTGTGTGTGTGTGTGTGTGGGTGTGTAGAGATTTTAGGTTATTATATAGTCAGGTTTATCAATCAATGCTTCTACTTTGGTAAAATATTTAGAAAATCATTCTCACTCCCAAGATTATATAATTATATACTTCTGGTATTATTATTATATTTATTGACTCTGCCGCATGGCATGCAGGGTCTTAGTTCCCCTACCAGGGATGGAACCCATGCCACCTGTAGTGAAATCCTGGAGTCTTTCTTAACCACTGGACTGCCAGGGAAGTCCCTCCTGGCATTTTTAAGGAATAGTTTGTTTGTTTACTTTGAAATCTTGACTTTGGTGAAAGGTATGGGGCGATTCCAAATGGGAGCCAGTTGTCTTATTGCTATTTATTTACTTTTATCCTTTCCCTCTGCTTTCAAATGTTGCCCTGACTTTTTAGAAGACTGTATTCTTCATTCTTTTATTTTGGGAGTTGAAGTAGTTTGTCTTTGACTTGCAGTTTATACCTACTTTCTGACCTTGGACAAGTTGCTCTGCTTTCCTCAATTTCCTCACTGGTAGAATGAGAATGGTTGCCTATTTTCTATTGTCCTGAGAATTGAGTGAGGCACCTGGAGCTTATCACACTGAATAAGGCTTGCTGCCATTACTGCTGCTGCTGTTAGAACCAGTACCGCCTCTCGGGGTGTTTCTGGACTCCCATATCTTTTTTACCGAATTCCTTTCAGGAGTAGACCAAGCCTTGTCCTTCATGTTGCTCAGTACTGAGCAAAAAGGTGATTTGTACTGGGACAGAGCCCTTACAGAGAAGTTATTAACCCTGACCCAAAGTATCTGTAGAATTACTTCCTAGCATTTGCTATTAATATATATGTTTTCTACTAACTTTGAACATATTGTTAGGCAAATCATCTAATCCTGTTCTCGTATAAACTCTTCATTTCTAATGTGATTGTCAGTGGATGCCTTCTCATTTGCAGAGTGCTTTGATTAGTATTACAGATGCTCCTAAGTAGCCTTGACAAATAATCATGATGAAGGTTCTCACTTAATTTGGGGTGGCTTTTAGCAGAGCTGAGTCTGTGAGAATATATTTTATGGCATGGTTTTTATAGGTCTAACCAGTCAAATGAAGCAGTTTTTCATATTGTATCTGTATCAAATTCTATGCTCTTAGACTGAGAGTGATATAAAATACCCAGAATAGATGAGTCCTATACACAAAGGGTTGATGGTCCAGTTGGGAAAATAAAATATGCAAAGTTCTAAATAAAACTTAAAATAAGAGGGAACAAAACCAGGCAGTATAACTTTCATGGTTGCATGGAACATGTAGAAATGAACAAATTCATTCAAGAAAAGAACAGATGTCCTCTTACTGTCCCTTGTCAGAATCCTCTATGAAAAGATTAGCTGTAGAATCGATTACATTCTGGAGATACTAAAAAATATTACTGAAAGATTAGAACTTAGCATGTTATTTTACATTTAAAAGAACAATAAATTAAACCAAATTAATCAGATCTTGGAGGAAAATTTTTTTATGACTTTACTAGTAGACCTGTTTTCTCAATGTGAGTACGCTTACCTGTGGAGTTTTAAATTATTTTTTAATTGCTCTGTTGGTAATAGTTATTTATAATAAGCAATTGGTAATTTCTCAGTTATGATTTAAAGTGATTCCAGCTGAGTTTTTCCTTTCATGGTACATCTCAGAAGCACCCTATAGTTTCCCACTGCTTTACCTCTGCCTATAAACTCTCAGCTGATTTCCTAAATTTGAATTTGAGTTATTTTGTAAATATGAGAAGATCATTAATCTTTGTGGCCAAGTCCATGGCTAATCGTGATTTCAACCTTCAAAGAATGAGTGATCGAAATGTGCCATTTATCAAACTTGGAACTGATAGATGTGGATTATGTGATAACTCCCTGCAATCATCCCAAGATAGTAGCAGCCTGAGCAAAAGTAGAAATTAGCAGGGTTCCAAAATTGGGGAAAAACAAATTTGGAATTGGCTATATAATGCTATAGATGAGAATTTTTAAAATATACTTAATTTTGTAGAGTCGGTATGGCCTGTAATAATAGCAGCTGATCATACTTATTCTACACAGTGAATACAGTTGTCTTACATCATTTCCACACACTCATATTACTGTCTGTTTAATGGTTTTTATTCATCCAGGAAGCACTGAAGAAGTGCATGCTCTGACTGAATAATGTGTCTTGTGTTGAATATCCAGGAGCTTTATAGAATGGTCTTCCCTGGTGGCTCAGATGGCAAAGAATCTGCCTGAAACGTAGGAGATGTAGATTCGATCCCAGGGTTGGGAAGATCCCCTGGAGAAGAGAATGGCTACCCACTCCAGTATTCTTGCCTGGAGAATTCCATGGACAGAGGAGCCTGGGGGCTACAGTGCATGGGGTCACAAAGAGTCAGACACAACTGAGTGACTATCACTTACAGAATGGTAGAAAGTAAATGTCTTTCCTTCTGCTAAATTGTAGCCACCACACTTGCCACTACCTGAGGCTGTTTAAATCCATCAGATAGAATCTTCCTGCTTATGATCTGTTTCCAGATTTAATCTAGTGAGGAGGCAACATGGTGTGTACCCACATCGTAGATACACATTAAACATTTGCATGGTGAATTAGAACAGGGAGGTGAGTTGAAAGATACTTGGTCTCTCCCAGTATTAGACCACAAACTTACGTATGACTGTTAAAATATTAACTCAACCTTCAACAGGCATGAGAAGTTGAAGTTGTTTACAACTAGCCAGGAAAAGGATTATTGAGTGTCTTTCAGCATATTAAGACCTACGAAGAAAAACAAAAACAGATTTCTGGATTGGGTTCTGGGTTTTTGCTCAAAGTAGTAGCAGGAAACTTTTTCATCTGACAATGTATGATGCGATTTAAAAATTTTTTAAACTACCCTCTTGATAAAAGAAGTAAGCAGGAAGGAAGGTAGAGAGTGGAGGAAGAGAAAAGCATACTTATCTTCCAAGACTGTTTCAAGAATTAAGAATAATGTACATAAAGTACACAGTACAGTGTTCACATGTGCTAGACACACTATTGAGAGTATCTGCCATGATGACGATCATGTAAAATTGCACGTTCCAGGGAATAGTATCTGCAGACCTATCTACATTTGGTTAGCAAGTCACCTACTTTACCACTCATGTACATTCGATTACTTGATTTCACTGACATCTCTGAGATAGTTGGGAAATTTCATACTCCTAGCCTTGCAATCCTAGACTCTGCCATTGTCACAGGCTTTTCCACTCACTGTTTCCTGGGCCACTCCTTGGACTTTATGCCCTTCTCACATGTATATGTGACACTTCTGGTCTCTGTCACTAACAGTAGTTGGATCTGAGGTCATGTTTTGGTTATGTTGCTGCCCAGCTCCTCCCAAACTTAGTGGTTTGAAACCACCTTTTTATTATCTCTCATAGTTTTGTGGGTTGACTTGATTCAGATGGGTGGTTCTTATACTCCAAATAATGCTGGCTAGGATTGCAGTTACATGAGAGCTTGGATGGTCTGGTATATTCAAGATTGCTTACCCATATGACTGACAGCTGATGATGGCCATCCACCGGGAGCTCAGGTGGGCTGTCGGCTGGAGCACCTGCACGTGGCCTCTCCATGCCCAGGTTCCTCGGGCTTCTCACAGCATGGCAGCTGAGTTCCTACAGGGAGAATCCCAGCAATGAGTGTTTCAAGACAAAAAAATCAGAAACTTCCAGTCCTCTCAAAAACTTGACTCACCTGTGTTGTGTTATTGGTCAAAGCAGTCACAGGCCAGCTCGTACTCAAGGGGGTGAAGGAGTCAGCTCCACTCTCGATTTGGGAATGGTATACAGGGCAGGAAAGAAGCTGATGAGTGACCATGTTACAACAGGGTAAACATTACATTCCTTTAAATTTGCCTTCAGTGAGCCTGTCCTTTAAAAGGACCCTCACAGGCTCAAGGTTCATGTCCCGGAAGTAATTGTGGAAAAGGTGGTGAGACATCATTGGCCTAAACATCAGAACCTGTTCTGATTTGTTTTGGGTCCAGTTGTGTCAATATATAAACTTGATACTATGTAATCTCTTCTGAAAGAAAATTGTTATCCAGTCTGTTTGTTCAGTTGCTCAGTCGTGTCCACTCTTTTCGACCCCTTGGACTGTAGCACACCAGGCTTCCCTGTACTTTACCATCTCCCAGAGTTTGCTCAAACTCATGTCCATTCAATCAGTGATGCCATCCAACTGTCTCGTCCCCTATCATCCCCTTCTCCTCCTGCCTTTAATCTTTCCCAGCATCAGGGCTTTTCCACTGAGTTGGCTCTTCGCATCAGGTGGCCAAAGGACTGGAGCTTCAGCTTCAGCATCAGTCCTTCCAATGAATATTCAGGGTTGATTTCCTTTAGGATTGACTGGTTTGATCTCCTTGCTGTCCAAGGGATCCAGTCTGTAGGGGAAGCTTTAGGCCTGTTTGTAACTATAACTAGCACAGAAGTTCTCAACTGAAGGTGACATAGTCCCTCAGGGGATGTTTGGCAACACTTAGAGTCATCTTTGGTTGTAAGAATGGTTTGGGGCAGTGCTCCTATAACCTAGTGAGTAGAGGCCAGAGGTGATGCTAAAGATCCTACAATGCACTGGATAGCCCTTCCTCCACAGTAAAGAATTTTCCAGCCCCAAATGTCAGTAGTTCAGAGGTTGAGAAACCCTAAAGTAGAGCAAAGATTTTCTCCATGCTGTCTTGTAAGTTCATACAGAGCACATTGCTTTTTAAAAAAAAAATTTTTTTTGTTGTGTTGGGTCTTCCTGTGGTATGCAGGCTTTCTGTAGTTATGGCTCGAGGCTGGTATCTTGGGCTTTCCTGGTGGATTAAAAGTAAAGAATCTGCCTCCAACGTAGGAGACCCAGGTTTGATCCCTGAGTTGGGAAGATCCCCTGGAGAAGGAAATGGCAACCCACTCCAGTATTCTTGCCTAGGAAATCCTGTGGTTGGAGGAGCCTAGTGGGCTCCAAGTCCATAGAGTCGCAGAGTTGAACACAACTGAGCAGCTAACACACGTGTTATCTTGCATTGAAAGGTGGATTTTTAACCAGGAAAATCCCCAGAGTGCATTGCTTTTTATTCTCCAAATCATCTATTGTGCCTTTCAATTTATAGATTAATAAAACCTTTTACCTGAATATTTACAGATTCAAATTGTAAGATTTCTCTAAGGGCTCTTAAAGCTGCAACTTCTATTTACTTTTGTATTTAAATAATTTATATACAGAGATTGGATCAAGGTGGCCAGTAGGGTTTCCACTCTCTTCCTTTTCTTTCCACCCTCTTTGCTTTTTCTTTTGAACTCTCTTCCTTCCACTTTGGAATCTAAGAAATAATAAGAAAAAATTATATCTGTGTATTTATCTATACATGACTGTATATCTCTGTCTCTTTCCTGGAGAAGACGAAGGAGTGATCACTATGGACCGGAAACTGAGCCTCACTGAAAGGCTGTTCACTCAGTCAGTTATGCTGTGATAGCAAACAACCCCTAAATCTAAGTTATTTTAAACTCTATAATTTGTTTCTCACTCATGTTGCATCTTCATTTTGAGCAGTCAGGCTGGTTTGTCACACTGGGAGACACCATCTCACATGCTGCTGTTGCTATGTAGAGGGAAAAAAGAACTCCAGAGAGCCTCTCATTGGCAGTTAAATGATCCCTTCTGGAAGTGACAAGCATCAAGAATTATACTCACAGTCCATGTTCCCAAACTAATGATGTGTCCCCATTTCCACAAAGGAGCCAGGAAGGGCAATCCTGTCACTGGCCTGGAGAGAGGAGAACCAGATGTATTTGGCATATAGCCTTACTGATCCCTAAAAGGCCAAGGTAGAGCAGATCTGATGGAAAGAAGAAACCACAGCTCAGAGTGGGCACAGGGAGGAGCTGTGGAGGTAGAATGGCTCCTAAAGACATGGAGGAGGAGGGGACCTTACCACAAATAGAGCAGTTTGTTAGAGTCTTGTAATAGGGATAGCCTGGGAGATTGTTAGCCACCCATGCCCTAGAGCTGGAAGAAGTAGGGGTGTTCTATTTTAAAATTTAGGGGAAAAAATTTTTTTTTGGCAGTACTGTGTAGCATGTGGGATCTGAGTTCCCAGATGGGGGATTGAACTGGTGTCCTCTGTGTTGGAAGGGCAGAGTCTTAATCAGTGGGCCGCCTGGGGACACAGTTCATGTGCTATGGAAATGACAAAAAGTCTCCTCTATAAAGTCCTGTGTTCAAAGTCACTGTGCCTGATACAGTGCCTGATAGATAGTATGTGCTCAATAAATAATTGATTAAATGATGGCTCTAAGTTTACCACAGGAAAAAAGCAATCATTGTTGTTATTATTATCATCATCATCCTGTTATCCTATCTCAGAGATAAATTTGGTTTTAGAAAGAAATCAGTGTCTTGACCCCTTGTGAAATCACTTAAAGGAATTTCTCCCACCCAGCAACTGGCAGGATCCAAATGAAGGGCATGAAGCCTAGGGCTTTAGATTCTCAATTCAGTTCAGTCGCTCAGTCATGTCTGACTCTTTGTGATCCCATGAACTGCAGCACTCCAGGCTTCCCTGTCCATCACCAACTCCCAGAGCTTCTTCAAACTCATGTCCACCAAGTTGGTGATGCCATCCAACCATCTCATCCTCTATTGTCCCCTTCTCCTCCTGCCTTCAGTCTTTCCCAGCATCAGGATCTTTTCCAATGAGGCAGTTCTTTGCATCATGTGGCCAAAGTATTGGAGCTTCAGCATCAGTCCTTCCAATGAATATTCAGGATTGATTTCCTTTAGGATTGACTGGTTTGATCTCCTTATAGTTCAAGGTGTCATGGTCTGGGCATGAGTTGGAAAAGAATTTCCAGATGTGAGACAGAATGAGAGGGAAATAAAGTTTATTAGAGTGGGAGACGCTGTTAGAACAGCAGGCCAGCTCAAGAGAGAACTGACATTGAACAGGGGTCCTTAGTCAACTTTTATACCCAGGGTACAAGGAGTGGGATAGGGGTCTTGCGGATCATTTGCTGATGTGGCAAATACCTTCTCCTTATGGGATAGGAGGGGAGACAGGTTATACTGTTGCATTAATAGTTACAACATGGGAGAGGGAAGGACGATAAAGGTCTGGTTTTTCCGTTCCTGCATTCCAAGACCCTCCTTGGTTTTATCTGCTCTTTTGTCCTTGGGTCACCACACAAGGGACTCTCAAGAGCCTTTTCCAACACCACAGTTCAAAAGCATCAATTCTTTGGTGCTCAGTTTTCTTTATGGTCCAACTCTCACATCCATACATGACTACTAGAAAAACTATAGCTTTGACTAGACAGACCTTTGTCGGCAAAGTAGTCTCTGCTTTTTAATATGCTGTCTAGGTTGGTCATAGCTTTTCTTCCAAGGAACAAGCATCTTTTAATTTCATGGCTGCAGTCACCATCTGCAGTGATTTTGGAGCCCAAGAAAATAAAGTCTGTCACTGGTTTCATTGTTTACCTGTGTTTCAGAATTTTAAAAGAAACCTCCTTTTAAATTTGTATAGAAAAGGGAAAAAAATCTGACACTTGTAGTTTGTTTCCTCCTGCTCCTTAAGAGAGAAATTAAAAATGTCTGACACTTGCAGCCTATTTCCTCCATTTGGAGACCTCTAGCCTTCCTGCCTGTTACTCTCTCAGGACCAGATGCCATGATCTTAGTTTTTTGAATGTTGAATTTTAAGCAAGCTTTTTCACTCTCCTCTTTTACTTCCATCAAGAGCCTCTTTAGTTCCTCTTCACTTTTTGCCATAAGGGTGTCATCTGCATATCTGAGGTTATTGATGTTTCTCCCAGCAGTCTTGATTCCAGTTTGTGCTTCATCCAGCCTGGCATTTTGCATGATGTACTCTGCATTAATTTAAATAAGGGTGACAATATACAGCCTTGATGTACTCTTTTTCCCATGTTTCCCATGTTCCATGTCTGGTTCTAACTGTTGCTTCTTGACCTGCATACACATTTTTCAGGAGGCAGGTAAGATGATCCAGTATTCCCATATCTTTAAGAATTTTCCACAGTTTTTTGTGATCCCCACAGTCAAAGGCTTTGGCATAGTTAATGAAGCAGAAGTAGATGTTTTGCTGGAACTCTCCTGCTTTTTCTGTGACCCAGTGGATGCTGGCCATTTGATCTCTGGTTCCTCTGCCTTTTCTTAATCCACGTTGTACATCTCGAAGTTCTCTGTTCATGTACTGTTGAAGCCTCGCTTGGCGAATTTTGAGCATTACTTTGCTACCATGTGAAATGAGTACAATTGTACGGTATTTGGACATTGTTTGGCATTGTCTTTCTTTGGGATTGGAATGAAAACGGACCTTTTCCAGTCCTGTGGCCACTGCTGAGTTTTCCAAATTTGCTGACATATTGAGTACAGCACTTTC
>NW_011494635.1:9533134-9536646 GCF_000754665.1 Bison bison bison
ACTAGCTTTGTTCATAGTGATGCTTCCTAAGGCCCACTTGACTTCACACTTCAGGATGTCTGGCTCTAGATGAGTGATCACAGCATCATGGTTATCTGTGTCATTGAGATCATTTTGTATAGTTTTTCCTGTGTATTCTCACCACCTCTTCTTAATATCTTCTGCTTCTGTTAGGTCCATACCATTTTTATCCTTTATTGTGCCCATCTTTGCATGAAATGTTCCCTTGGTATTGTTGCAGGAAGGGGGACCCCTTCCAGGGCCTAAAAGTGGGCTCTCGTCTAACACTCAGAAATGAATTGTTCAAGGAGACACATGTGCTGACAAAGCAAGAGATTTTATTGGGAAAGGGTGCCCCGGCAGAGAACAGTAGATTAAGGGAACCCAGGGGAACTGCTCTGCCGCATGGCTCATAGTCTCAGGTTTTATGGTGATGGGATTAGTTTCCAGGTTGTCTTTAGCCAATCATTCTGACTCAGAGTCCTTCCTGGAGGTGCACACCTTGCTCAACCAAGATGAATGCCAGCGAGAAGGCTTCGGGGAGGTGGTCAGACGTGTGGTGTCTCCTTTTGACTTTTCCCGAACTCTTCTGGTTGGTGGTGGCTTATTAGTTCCGTGTTCCTTACCAGAATCTCCTGTCATAAAACAACTCATGCAGATGGTTACTATGGTGCCTGGCCAGGGTGGGCAGTTTCAGTCAGTATGCTTCCCCTAACAGTATTTCTAATTTTCTTAAAGAGATCTCTAGTCTTTCCCATTCTGTTGTTTTCCTTTATTTCTTTGCTGAGGCAGGCTTTATTATCTCTCCTTGCTACTCTTTGGAACTCTTCATTCAGATGGGTATATCTTTCCTTTTCTCCTTTGCTTTTAGCTTCTCTTCTTTTCTCAGCTATTTAGATCCCAAGTTCCCCTTTTTACTAGCTGAGTCCTCATTTTCTATTAACTTTCTTGACCCACCCACTATGCCTACTCTTCTTGCCCTCTCAGCTTTGAGAAGGGATGTCCCTGTTCTCCAGGCCAAGCCTTCCTGTTGGTGGCCTCTGTCTGCATTGGGTCTGTGGAGGCAAAGGAGGTTGGGAGTGGGCCCTGGTCAGATTGTCTGTGTTTAAATCCACCATGAACTCACTCACTCTGTGATGTTGGGCAAATTACTTCATCTTTCTGGCCCTCATTTTCCTCATTTACAAGATCTGATTAATACTAGTACATATGTTATAAGTCACTGTGAGTATTAAATGAGATGATGGTTAGAAAGGTCTTAGAATGGTGCCCAGCACTTTGTTATTACCGACTATCATCATGGCTGTCTACACTACCTCCCTTCCAAGCTCCATCCACATCTAACTCCCAGGACTCTCCCCAGAGTTTCACACACCTGGATGGTGGTCTCTGACATTAGTTTGTTTTGTTTTGAATTAATTTCCCAGTACTCCAGAGTCCGAGGTTATCATTTTTAGGACTGCTTTAGTGGCAGATATTTCTCGCTTTTAACCCCAAAAGTTTCAAATGTCTGGTTTCCTTTTCTGAGAAGCTGGAACAGTACCTTTTTCTTCCCAACTCCCAGGGATTATGGTCTTCTTTCTTCTTTGTTTTCTTTCTTGGCTCCGTCTTTATTTTATTCTATCTTGTGATTTTGTGTGTCCTTAAAGCCACCTTCAGAACTTGATGGGGAAAAGTAGGGGTATAAATAAGTAAAGAATCACATAAATTAAATAAAGAGTACTTATGAAAGCACTGAAAGAAGTTCAAAGCATCATACATATGAGACATTTTTAGCCAGTAAGTGTTATCAGTAGCAGAGGTTAGAAAATCACTTGTCATTTTGTCTGTTGAACTTAGAAATATTCAAATCATCGTACATTTCATGTGATATCTACAGAAAATAAAATATTAGAAAAACATGGAAGAGATAAACTTGCTTTGGTTCTTTGAAGATAGAACTTCTGAAATAGTTAAGTAACAGAGTTAAGAATGTACTTTTGAGACATGTAGCTAGATGTTCTTAAAGAATTAACATAGCCATTATAGTACATCTCTCACCCTCAGGAAGTGCTCACTGGAAAGGTCACACCAAAAAAAAAAAAAGATTACAAAGGGAGTATAAAGTCACCTACAAATAGTCATCACAATAGCTGACATTTATTGTTTTCTTGGCCCTGTCTCAGGTAATCCTTCAGTAAGCAAGGGGAGAGATACTGTTTTCATCCCCATTTTAGAGATTTGTCTTTTTTGGCCAGCTGGCATGTGGGATCTTAGTTCCCCAAACAGGGATTGAACCTGTGCCCCTGCAGTAGAACCACAGAGTCCTCACACCAGGGAAAACCTCATCTCCATTTTAAAGCTGAGAAAACTGAGGCCCGGCTAAGTTATTTAACCAACACTCCAGACCACCTTTGTTTGTGGTCGTCAATGACCACATACACAATACTGCCCAAGTGACTCCCTCAAGCAGCAGCGCTTCTCAGGGTTTCCTCCAGTGCTTACACCATCACGTTCTCTGTCACACTCCCCAGCCAGGGCCAGGATAAGGGGAAATGGGTGACATTTTGCTTTGAATCCCATCTGGCTTGATCACCAGCCCTGGCCTTCTCTTCTCACTTTACTGGGCTTATTCTCATTCTCAGCATACACTCAAAAAGCCCATAAGTATCCTCAGCATGTGCTCAATAAGCCCACAACACTTATTACTCAAGAGGGGCTGAATTTCAACACAACATTCTTTTTTAATTTTATTTTATTTTTAAACTTTACAATATTGTATTGGTTTTGCCAAATATTGAAATGAATCCGCCACAGGTATACATGTGTTCCCCATCATGAACCCTCCTCCCTCCTCCCTCCCCATACCCATCCCTCTGGGTCGTCCCAGTGCACCAGCCCCAAGCATCCAGTATCGTGCATCGAATCTGGACTGGCGACGTGTTCCATATATATTATATGTATTTCAATGCCATTCTCCCAAATCATCCCACCCTCTCCCTCTCCCACAGAGTCCAAAAGACTGTTCTATACATCAGTGTCTCTTTTGCTGTCTCGTATACAGGGTTATTGTTACCATCTTTCTAAATTCCATATATATGCGTTAGTATACTGTATTGGTATTTTTCTTTCTGGCTTACTTCACTCTGTATAATAGGCTCCAGTTTCATCCACCTCATTAGAATTGATGCAAATGTATTCTTTTTAATGGCTGAGTAATACTCCATTGTGTATATGTACCACAGCTTTCTTATCCATTCATCTGCTGATGGGCATCTAGGTTGCTTCCATGTCCTGGCTATTATAAACAGTGCTGCGATGAACATTGGGGTACACGTGTCTCTTTCAATTCTGGTTTCCTCAGTGTGTATGCCCAGCAGTGGGATTGCTGGATCATAAGGCAGTTCTATTTCCAGTTTTTCAAGGAATCTCCACACTGTTCTCCATAGTGGCTGTACTAGTTTGCATTCCCACCAACAGTGTAAGAGGGTTCCCTTTTCTCCACACCCTCTCCAGCATTTATTGCTTGTAGA
>NW_011494635.1:9536746-9567880 GCF_000754665.1 Bison bison bison
CTTTTGGATTGCAGCCATTCTGACTGGCATGAAATGGTATCTCATAGTGGTTTTGATTTGCATTTCTCTGATAATGAGTGATGTTGAGCATCTTTTCATGTCAACACAACATTCTTAAAGACCAGAGAGGCTTGAAGACACTTATTCTTCACCTTGTTTGATTGAAGATCCCTTCAAGAATCTGAAAGATTTACAAAGATGTGGTGTGTGTACACACACACACACACACACACACACACACACAGGAATATTACTCAGCCATTAAAAAGAATGAAATAATGCCATTTGCAAATAGGTGGATGGACCTCGAGCTTATCTAGAGTTAAGTAAGTCAGATAAAGATAAATATTATATGATATCACTTAAATGTAGAATCTAAAAAATGATAACAAATGAACTCATTTACAAAGAAAGTAGACTCACAGACATGGAAAACAAACTTACGGTTACCAAAGGGAATAGCAAAGGTGAGGGGGGAGATAAATTAGGAATCTGGGGTTAACATATACAAACTGCTATGTATAAAATTGATAAACAACAAGAAGCTACTGTACAGCACAGGGAACTATATCAAATGTCTTGTAATAACCTACCATGGAAAAGAATCTGAAAAAGAATATATAGATGTACACACACACACACACACACAGTAAGTGTACATATATATATACACATAAAAAGACTTTCCTCCCAGTGGAGGAAGAGGGGGACCTCAAGTGTAATATGTGGTTCTGGGGGAATCCCCACTAGGAACCTAGGCCTTGAATGTAACACTTAAAGGAATAAAACAATGATGACAAGAAGAGGTGGTAGTGGGCTTGCTGTTTGAGGGGGGTATGGGAGCCTATCTCCTGCCTCCTCAATCAAAAGCAAAAGCTACCTGTCCCTATGATTTGATCATTAAAATTAATGCAAAACATTAATATAGTTCCCAGAAAGAATAATCTATCTTCCACTCAGTTTCTCGTGTTTTTTTTTACATGACTTTAAAGTCCCTGCTGGCTAGCTTTGTAAGTTTAGGGTCTGCCACGTCCTGTATAATCTTCTGCTATCTTGGAGCTGGTCTGGCAGAGACGGTACAGGACATTTTCATGATGGCCTCACAGGAGTTCCACCGCAGACATTGGCCTGGGTGAAGGTGCCTGTCCCCTAACCCTGTAGACCGGTGCACTTGACATTTTGCTACTGGCATGGATACATGAATACATGTGCTGGTGCATCTAACAGGAATTTATGTTTAGAAGCAGGATCTTGTTCAATTTTGTATGAGATGTTTCCCGTTGACTTGGGAAACTTGAAGTGTTTGAAGGCAGTTGGGGTAAAAGCACCAGACACCTGAAGAGATGCCATATATTGACTCTTTGGGAGTTTATTTACTAAAAAGAGTTATGTGTTGGTGGTGAATAAGGTCTTTGCTCAGCCAGGAATTCTTGTGAAGTCCAGGCAGCAGGAACCCGGGCAGTGTTCCACAGTGATCAGCTGAGGGAAAAACAAAAATCTTATAACACTAACTCCAAATGCCCCCTTTCCCTTGCAGAAGATAGTATTGTTTTGCCAGACTTAGGAAAGCTATACCTTGTCCCCAGCTCTTGGCCTAACAGTCACAAAGCTGCAGTAACATGGGTGTGTTTCCCTCGCTCACTGTCCCTCAATCAATGCCCCATCCCCCTTTTAGTTTCTTGAAATAAAGAAATTTGACCCTTCTGCAAGTGGAACATTTTTCAATTTCTTAAGAGAGTGAAAAAGGTAGTTTGGGGCAGACAACAAATAGGAATATAAATGCTTGAGCTCTCTGCTAAATTTGTGGTCAGACAGAGATGAGCCTCCTATGGTAGGAGTGACAGCTGGGCCTGGCAACCTCCTTTTCTCTGTTGAATGGGAAGAAAGGACAGCTGTTGGGGTTTGAAGGGCTTTATCACTTTTTACTGGGTGTCCTTAGGCATGTTAAGAACTTCTGAGCCTCAGTTTTTCATCTGTTCTATGCAGATAATAATACCTAACCAGTGGGGTTGAGACTCAATAAGTGTCACAAATGGCAGCCCTACCCCACACTTAACTCTTGTTTAAGCATCAGGCTCAATGTATAGAGTTATGGATTACACATTCTTCCTCCATATTGAAATGATATTTGCTTGTCTCTTTTTCTTAACCATATATCCCATATCTTGTGATGGTTAAGAGCATTGATGATTTTCCTATATTACTGTAAGAAAATAGATTATCTGCCATAAATTCTGGTGTCCATTTCCACTCTTACCAGTCAGGACTGAGTTTTGATAAACTATTTCCCAAGTTCTGAAGGCATTGGATTTAGGGCTAAAAGAAATCAAACGGTAATTTTGATGGAAATGGAACAGAGGCTTATGGTATTGTCCCTGGAGCTGTTGAGGTCACTGGTGTCTGCCTCTGGCCATGGATGGAGAGACTGAGCATCACCATGTCTCTTCAGTGTGATGGTAGAATTGACTTTCCTAGCTAGCCATCCCAGAGAAGGCAATGGCAACCCACTCCAGTACTTTTGCCTGGAGAATCCCATGGATGGAGGAGCCTGGTAGGCTGCAGTCCATGGGGTCGCGAAGAGTCGGACACGACTGAGCGACTTCACTTTCACTTTTCACTTTCATACATTGGAGAAGGAAATGGCAACCCACTCCAGTGTTCTTGCCTGGAGAATCCCAGGGGAGCCTGGTGGGCTGCCATCTATGGGGTCGCACAGAGTCGGACACGACTGAAGTGGCTTAGCAGCAGCAGCAGCTAGCCATCCTGTCTGCCTGTGCTGTGCTCATCAGTTAAGCCACCAGCATTCCTTATTGGTGTCCCTGTTTTTGTTTCTGTGCATCCAGGGAATCCAAACTGAGTAACCTGAGGGTGGGAGAGGGTGCAGAGTGGCAGTGATGGTTGCCAGCCCTCTGTCCTCTCCACTGGAATGCCACACATTGCATCCTTCACTGCAAGACTTGTTTTTAGTACCTGAGAGCAAGTGGGGGTTCTGTAACCATCACCTGTAATTTTCCACCTTGACTCCTCATTGTGTGCATGAGCACACTGGCTTAGAAATCAGCTGGCTAGCAGCCATGTGCCAGGCCAGCATGCCCTGCTCTCAGCTAGAGCGCCACAGGGCTGTGTTCTTTTTGGTCAGCCTTTGCTTTGTATTCCTTTCCTACTCTGGGTCAAGGGCAGCTCTTGGCCACATTTGATTGTGCTTGAATTGTGATTTAGAGTTGGACCAATGATATCACTTTGGTTTAGAAAAATTAAAATCCAGAAGTATAGTGTAACTTCCAACTTCTGAAAGTATTTCTGAAAATAATATATAGGATACTTCATTATTCAAAGCAGTTTCATAATTTAGAGTCCTACTTCTGTGGAATGTTCCCAATTTGGCAAGCCAGATATCCTAAAATTATTTCAACACTGTTGAAAAAGTGGTGCCCGGGAGACTTCCTTTTTTAGACATATGGCCTTCCTTTGTCAGGCTTCAGGATTTGTGCTCCCTCGAAGCCATTAGGGATTTCAGACAATGAGCTATAGAGAAAATCCAAAGTGTGTCTTTCTTGTAGACTTACTCCTTCATCTTTGGAGGAAGGTTCCCACTTTGGAATATGTATGATAGTTATGATACTAGTGATGGAGGTTTAGTCATCCTTTTTACAAAGTTATTAAAATAAATAGCACAGAAGGGTATGAAAGGAAAAGTCTTGTGTCTCTTCCATATTCCTCCCTAGAGATGATTGTAAATAACTTTTATGTCTCTTTTAGACATTTTCTCTGCAATTATAAACTTAAACATACATATAGTTATACATATGTATTCACAATACACATACACCACATGTATTACACATACACAAACAGCTCATAGATCTATTTTTTTAGAAATGCAAATAGAATTTTACTATATATACCAGTTTGTATCTTAGTCTTTTCACTTAATGCTATATTAAAGCACTTCCCATGTTAATACATATAGATCTCATATATTTGGTGGCTGCATAGTGTTCCATTGTGGGGTTGGACCATAATTTACATAATGTGATGTCTGTTGTTGGGTGTTTAGGTTGTCTCCACTTTTTAACTCTCACAGTTTTGTTATGGGTTTCCTCATACATATCTTACCCAATGTATTTGATGGGTGAATAGTCTTATTAGTTGGATCATATCTTGAGAACTATAGCAGTTTATTTAATTAATTACTTTATTTAGATTTTTTTGATATGGACCATTTTTTAAAGTCTTTATTAAATTTTTTACAACACTGCTTGTAAAAAAATTGTTTGTTTTTTGGTCATGAGGCATGCTTAGCTCTCTAACCCAGGATCAAACTGCACCTCCTGCATTGGAAGGTAAAGTCCTAACCACTGGGCCGTCAGGGAGGTCTCATGCTTTATTTTAGTATTTTTAAAAATTATTTGTTTATCTATTTTACTTTTTGGTTGCACTAGGTCTTCATTCAGAGAAGGCAATGGCACCCACTCCAGTACTCTTGGCTGGAAAATCCCATGGATGGAGGAGCCTGGTGGGCTGCAGTCCATGGGGTCGCTAAGAGTCGGACACGACTGAGCGGCTTCACTTTCACTTTTCACTTTCCTGCATTGGAGAAGGAAATGGCAACCCACTCCAGTGTTCTTGCCTGGAGAATCCCAGGGACAGGGGAGCCTGGTAGGCTCCCGTCTATGGGGTCGCACAGAGTCGAACACGACTGAAGTGACTTAGTAGTAGTAGTAGTAGGTCTTCATTGCTGCAGGAGGGCTTTCTCTTCATTGAGGTCCACGGGCTTCTCACTGAGGTCGTTTCTCTTGAGGAGCACAGGCTCTAGGGCATGCAGGCTTCAGTAGTTACAGCACGTAGGCTCAGGATTTGCAGCTTGCAGGCTCTAGAGTGCAGACTCCGTGGTTGTGGTACATGGGTTCCATTGCTACTTGGCATGTGGAATCTTCTCAAATCACAGATCGAACCTGTGTCCCCTGCATTGGCAGGAGGGTTTCTGTCCACTGTACCAACAGGGAAGACTCCACTCTTTATTTTAAATATTAGTGATTTAGTAGATATTAGTGGAGAATATTTATAATGAAGCCAGGTTCCATCCTGGGTTGGGAAAGATCCCTTGAAAAGGAAATGGGAACCCACTCCAGTATTCTTGCCTGGAGAATTGCATGGATGGAGGATCCTGTCGGGCTACAGTCCATGGGGTCACAAAACGAGTCAGACATGACTGAGTGTCTAACACACATACAATGACCAAAAAATGATCCCTTTAAGAAAGTATAAGAAACACATTTACAGATGGTGGAAGGGCTAGAGAAGCCAGTTTAGTTAGATTGATCTTACTATTTTATGGGAGTTATTTCATGGTAAAATATTTGTTTTAAAACATCAAATTAATATGCCATGAAGGAATTTAAGGGAGTAACATTTTTTAGTGAGTTTCCATAGTGGCAGATACAGGGCTGTGGCACATACATCATTAGAATGTTCTTCCAGAGGTGGAACTATGAAAGAATTTCTCGTAAAAGGAAGTGAGAAATGTTGGGGTGGATTTTTCTTTCTAAGACTGTGTTCATAAGTGATTAAAGTGACAGCTTTTTAAAAACTCAGTAAAGAACTAGATGTATGAGTAAATAGGAGAAAGGAGCTGAATGAACATGTTTGTACAAAAATGGGCAACCCATTTTACTAGACAGGCGCTTTAACCAACTAAGCCATGGTGCCGGGCAACCCATTTTAATTCCATGAAATGAATACTAACTACTGTTTAAAGTAAATCTTGATATCATTAACAGATATGCTGTCCTTAAACAGATTCCTTAGAATTAGATTCATGCAGATAAACTCAGAACAATCTGAGTTCACACTTAAATCCCTTTTTCCTTTTGTGGGCAAAGCCCCACTGTCTGTCTGATTAGCAGTGCCCATGTTCAAAAAGCTGTGTACCTCGCATGAGGTGGGTCCCCAGTGCCACAGTCCAGCTTGCTCCTGAATGGACTGCCACTCGGCCACCAAGAGTGACCCTTGGCAGCTCCAGCTCCAGGCCAGGACAGATTTTCTTCTACTATGATTCTGTGTCTCATAACAATGCGCCCATCTTCTCTCTTTTGTTTAGATAACTCAAGTTTTCACTCCACACCAGTGATTCTCAACCAGAGGTGATTTTTGCCCCCAGTGGACATTTGGCAGTGTTTGGGTAGTTTGCTTTCTCTTCCTCTCTCCTCCTCCTCCTCCTTTTTTCTCCTTTTTTGAAGCCCAACAGAGATTGGGCCATCCCTTTATTTTGCCAAGGAAAGATCTTAAAAACAGCATATATCAGTCATGCCACAAACTTCCCATCATTTTGTGAAAAAAAGGATATTTTAATATCCCAAGTGAGAGAATAATCCCAAAATAAAGATCCATCTTCTCCAGTCACTATTTTTCTCACTTAGCCATGAACTGGTGAGAATTTCATCACGGCTCAGCATGAGTTTATAGGCAACTGCTCAGGACTGTTTGATGTATACAGTGCGTAAAGCACTGCCTACTGTCCCCTTATACATGATAGGCAACTGGAAAATGGTGATAAATACTATTACTAACTATATCTTAGAGGTTACAATGCATAAAATTTGAGTCCTTCCTACCATTTTAAAAAATTATAACATCTTTGAACAAGTGAATGGGTAGCTGGCTATTCTTTTCTGTCAATTAAATTTTCTCTGGTGGAGACATTTCTGTAAAGTTTGTCAATCATATTTGTAGTAGATTATACCAAGATTCAAGTTCAGTTAAACTGTTTGTCTCTCTGCTTTATAGAGCAAATCATTAGGTTAGTGAGAAGTAACTTTTCTAATGTGTATCTTTCTTACTAGGTGTTAATACCTCACCAACCTGCTGCATTCTTTTCTGTTTTCTCCATATTGTATTGGGTTGTTTACTCGCACCCCTGATGGCCGGATTCTTTAAAATGCAGTAGGTGGTGTTCATTCATCCAGTCAAGGAATGTTTATTGAGTGTCTGCTATGTGTCAGGCCCCGCGCTTGGCACTGGGCATACACAGGGAGCAAAATAAAGACCCAGCCTTCCAGGAGCTTTTATTCTGGCACTAGGGTCCTGGTTGGAGGGGGTACAGAAGGGATAGATACACAATAAAACAAAGAAATAAGTACTCTATCAATTGATGCTATGAAGAAAAGGCTTGCTGCGTGGGGGTGCATTTTAAATACCACAGCTAGGAAAGGCCTCTGATATGTGACATGTGTAGTGGCTGGAAGAATTTTAGTATTAGTGAAGTAAGTTAATACTTTATTTTTTTTGCTTGTAAAGTTAATTCTGTGATAAAGAGTCTATTTTATACTTTTCTTTGAAAGAGGAGAAAATGCAAATATCAGATAATAGCAATTAGAGAAATAGTCATATATTTATAGCACTATCTCCTCAAAGTACAAAGCAAAAAGAAGCAAAAAAAAGGACTGATGGTTGTTTTGGACTTTATACCAAGAATTGAACCAGCTTTTTTCAAAATACCTATTACTGCTTCTCATCCATGGCAGCTTGGGTATCAATCCAGGAAGCATCTTTAAAGGTGTTATTTATTAATATTGGGAAAAGTAAGTCTCATCTGTGGGACCCAAGAAGCTCAAAGAAAAGTACTGAGCATTCAAAGGTGGTTTATTTAGGAACATCTGTTTATTTCCTGGTAAATGTTCCTGAATTTTAAATGCTTCTGAACACAGCCCTATAGAATGAATTCCTTAACATAATTCCAAAGTCATGAAAGATTATTGAATTTTCTGCTTTTAGCTAAATGTTCAGCTTTTGAGGCTGCAATTGGTAACATCCTTTTAAATAAGTTCTGTACTTCCAAGATTATTCTTTCCAATTACACACCACCAGAGGATTGGAGGAGACATCAAGTTTGATCTAAGGTTGTTTGTCACCATTCATGCTCCTTGGGAATTTCTGTAGTTCTGAAATACATTCATCTCTGACAGGGAGCAGGCCTAGTGGGGCATTGGGCTGCTTAGTCTGCTAGCAGATGAGCTTGGTGGTTGATTTGATTGTACTAAGTGAGCCTCTTCAGCCTTGATTCTCAACATTGGCTGAGAATGATTAGTATCACCTGGGAAGGAGCTTTAATGATATTACTGATGCTCGGGACCCACTGCCAGAAGCTTTGATTTAATTGGTACAGAGGGCAGCCTAGGCAATCAGGAGTTTTTAAAACCTCCTCAGGTAATTCCAATATGCAGCTAAACTTAAAAACCACTGCCTTTAGCGCAGTTCTTCTCTAAATGTAATGTCCATATCAGTCATCAGTCTGTTTTAAAATGTAGATTCTAATTCAGTAAAGTCTGAGGTAGAGACCAATGATGTCTAAATAAGACTGTAGAGCCAGGGTTAGCAGACTATGGCCTATAGGCCAAATCTGACCCAAGGCCTCTTTTTGTACAGCCTTATGGCTTTTTACAGGAAAAATTTGCTAATCTCTGCTCTAGAAGACAGACCCTTGATAAACCTCCTTACAACCATTGAAAATTCCTTCTCAGCATTATCTTATTTTATGGCACGCCGTAAGTGGCATTGCTCACTTTATGGCACTTCTTTCTCTGTACTTGGAAATTTGTTTTTATATAAAAGTAATGGCATAACAAATTCTTTAAGAAGATGGGAATATCAGACCATCTTACCTGTCTCCTGAGAAACTTGCATACAGATCAGGGAGCAACAGTTAGAATCCTGTATGGAACAATGGATTGAGAAAGGAGTACAACAGAGGTGTTTATTGTCACTCTGTTTATTTAACTTACATGCAGAACACATCATTCGAAATGCTGGGTTGGATGAGTTACAAGCTAGAATCAAGATTGCCGGGAGAGATACCAACAACTTCAGATATACAGATACTATTCTAATGGCACAAAGTGAAGAGGAAGTAAAGAACCCTTTGATGAGGGTGAAGGGGGAGAGTGAAAAAGCCCACTTAAAACTCAGTATTAAAACTAAGATCATGGCATCCAGTCCCATCACTTCATGGCAAACAGAAGGGGAAAAGGTGGAAGCAGTGACAGATTTCCTCTTCTTGGGCTCTGAAATCACTGTGGATGGTGACTGCAGCCATGAAATTAGAATACGATTACTTCTTGGCAGGAAAACTATGACAAACCTAGACAGTGTGTTGAAAAGCAAAGACATCACTGCCAGCCAAGGTCCATATAGTCAAGACTATGAGCTAGCCGATAGTCATGTACGGATGTGAGAGGTGGATCATAAAGAAGGCTGAGTGCTGAAGAATTAATGCTTTAAAACTGTGGTGCTGGAGAAAACTCTTGAGAGTCCCTTGGAAAGCTAATAGATCAAAGCAGTTAATCTTAAGGGAAATCAACCCTGAATACTCTTTGGAAGGACTGATGCTGAAGCTGAAGCTCCAATACTTTGGCCACCTGATGCAAACAGCTGGCACATTAGAAAAGACCCTGATGCTGGGAAAGACTGAAGGCAGAAGGAGAACAGGGCAAGAGAGGATAAGATGGTTGGATGGCATCACCCATTCAATGGACATGAACTTGGGCAAACTCCAGGAGATGGTGAGGGACAGGGAAGCCTGGTGTGCTGCAGTCCATGTGGTCTTAAAGAGTCGGACATGACTTGGCAGCTGAACAACAACAACAAAATGGCACAACTAGTAGAATTTGAAGCTCATGGGTTTTGGGTCATGGAAAGAAAGAAAGAAAGTGAAGTCACTCTGTCGTGTCCGACTCTTTGCAACCCCATGGACTGTATAGCCTACCACGCTCCTCCATCCAAGGGATTTTCCAGGCAAGAGTACTGGGGTGGTTTGCCATTTCCTTCTCCAGAGGATCTTCCGGACCCAGTGATCAAACCTGGGTCTCTGGCATTGTAGGCAGACGCTTTACTGTCTGAACATGGAATTGGCTACAGATAGAAGTATTAGTATTTTAAAAGAAATTTCTGCCCTCTAATTACATTTAAAAAAAAAATTCTTAAGTGACTTTATTATAGCACCAAAAAGATACATTTTCCTTGAATCACAATTTTTGGTTTTAAATAAGGATTTCCTGGGCAGAACCACTGAGGATTCCTCTTTAGAAACAGAAAAGTTCTCTGCCTAGATTTGTCACACACAACCTGACTGATAATGGTTGATATATATATTTTTGACTCATTGGAAAAATTCCTGATGCTGGGAAAGATTGAGAGCAGAAGGAGAAGATGGTGTCAGAGGATAAGATGGCTGGATAGCATCACCAGTTCAATGGACATGAACTTGGGCAAACTTCGGGAGATGGTGAGGGGCAGGGAGGCCTGGCGTATTGCAGTCCATGGGGTTGCAGAGTCAGACTGAACTGGGCTCTTGGACAACAACAACGCATATATTTTGGCTGAGCTATGCAGCTTATGGAGTCTCAGCCAGGGACTGAAGCTGCACCCTTGGCAGTGAAAGTATGGAGTCCTAACCACTGGTCTGCCTTGGAATTCCCTAAGTATTGGTTTCAAGCGAAGTGCTGGATGAATGAATTTTTGTGCTTCAGGGATCCATTCCCTATGGGTAAACAGGAGGCAGTGTGACTTTAAAATCAGAAAAATTGAGCAACTGATATTACTTAGGTCCACATCTTCAGTTCGCAGATGAGGATCTCAGACTCCAGAAAATGCAAGTCAGGGCCTGAGTGCCATAGCAAGATAATGGTGGAAGTGGATCTGGAACTTATTCTTCTGATTTGGTTCCTGATTCATACTTTTTCTATGATATCATATTCAAAATCCAATATTGTGACTGAAATGCTTGACAGTATATAAAACTATCACGGGGATTCCTTTGTGGCTCTGTGGTAAGGAATTCGCCTGCCAGTGCAGGAGACAGGTTCAATCCCTGATCTGGGAAGGATCTCACATGCTGCGGAGCAACTGAGTCTGTGTGCCACAACTACTGAGCCTGCACTTAGAACCTGGGAACCAAAACTACTGAAGCCCGCATGCCTTAGAGTCCATGCTCCACCAGAGAAGCTGCCACAGTGAGAAGCCCTCACCCCACAAGTAGAGAATAGTCGCCACTCATGCCAACTAAAGAAAAGCCCGTGCAGCAGTGAAGACCCAGTACAGCCAAAAATAAATAAAATTATATATATGAAGAAGCAAAACTATCACAGATCTTCCTATTTCTTTACTCACAGTGTTCATGTTTTCCTTTAAAACCTTGAGGATATTTATAATAGCTATTTCAAGTTCTTGTCTGCTCATTCCATCATCTCTGTCCTTTCAAGATCTAGTTCTACTGATTGATTTTTCTTCTGGATATAGGTTACATTTTTCTAGTTAAGTCTAGTTAAGTCTAGTTAAATTCTACTAGCTGCTTGGACTTCATGATATTATGTTGTTGACATCATTTTTTTTTTTTTTTGCAGTCTTTAAAAAGTATTGAAGTTCATTTTGGCAGACAGTTAAGTTACTTGCTCGTCAGCTTGCTGTTTTTCAGGCTTGTTTTTAGGTTCGTTAGGGAGATTCTGGTGTAGCCTTTACTCAGTCCTTAGTTTAGCTTATTACCAAGATGTGGCCTTACTGGATCACTACTGAAAGGTCAGCAAGTTTTCTTCCTTATGGCTGCCAGAACATGGCAGTCTTCCAGCCCTGTGCAAGGTTTTGGACTTGTTCAGCTCAACTTCCCTGGCTTTGCCTGGCTCTATGGAGTTTCACCATAAATGTGCACAACTTAGTGCTCAGTTATTGTTGTTCAGCTGCTCAGTCTTGTCTGACTCTTTGTGATGCCATGGACAGCAGCAACCAGGCTCCCATGTTCTTCACTGTCTCCCGGAGTTTGCTCAAACTCCTGTCCATTGAGTTGGTGATGCCATCCAACAATCTCATCCTCTGATGCCCCTTCCCCTCCTGCCCTCAATCTTTCCCAGAATCAGGGTCTTTCCCAATGAGTCGGCTCTTCATATCAGGTGGGCAAACTATTGGAGCTTCAGCTTCAGTATCAATCTTTCCAATGAATATTCAGGGTTGATTTCCTTTAGGATTGACTGGATTGATCTTTTGCTGTCCAAAGGACTCTTGAGTCTTCTTGAGCACCACAATTCAAAAGTATCAGTTCTTCGGTGCTCAGCTTTCATTATGGTCCAACTCTCACCTCTATACATGACTACTGAAAAAACCGTATCTTTGACTATATAGACCTTTGTCGGCAAAGTGTTGTCTCTGCTTTTTAATACAGTGTTTAGGATTGTCATAAGGGCTTCCCTGGTGACTCAGACAGTAAAGCGTCTGCCTGCAATGCAGCAGACCCAGGTTCATTCCTTGGGTTGGGAAGATCCTCTGGAGAAGGAAATGTCAGCCCACTCCAGTATTTTTGCCTGAAAAAATGCCATGGATGGAGGAGCCTGGTAGGCTACAGTCCATGGCGTCGCAAAGAGTCAGATACAACTGAGCAACCTCATTTTCACTTTCATTTAGGATTGTCATACCTTTTCTCCCAAGGAGCAAATGTCTTTTAATTTCATGGCTGTAGTTACTGTCCACAGTAATTTTGAAGCCCAAGAAAATAAAATATGCCCTTGTTTCCACTTTTTCCCTATATATTTGTCATGAACAGATGGGACTGGATGCCATGATCTTAGTTTTTTGAATGTTGAGTTTTAAGCCAACTTTTTCACTCTCCTCTTTCACCTTCATCAAGAGGCTCTTTAGTTTCTCTTAACTTTCTGCCATTAGAGTGATATCATCTGAATATCTGAGACTGTTGATATTTCTCCCAGCAATCTTGATTCTAGCTAAAGATTCATCCCAGCCCAGAATTTCTCATGATGTACTCTGCATATAAGTTAAATAAACAGGGTGACAACATACAGCCTTGACATACTCCTTTCCCAATTTTGAACCAGTCCGGTGTTCCATGTCCAGTTCTAACTGTTGCTTCTTGACCTGCATACAGATTTCTCAGGAGGCAGATAAGGTGATCTGGTATTCCCATCTCTAAGAATTTTCCACAGTTTGTTGTGATCCACACAGTCAAAGGCTTTAGTGTAGTCATAAAGCAGAAGTAGATGTTTTTCTGGAATTCCCTTGCTTTTTCTATGATCCAACGGATGTTGGCAATTTGATCTCTGGTTCCTCTGCCTTTTCTAAATCCAGCTTGTACATCTGGAAGGTCTTGGTTCACATACTTTTGAAGCCTAGCTTGAAGGATTTTGAGCGTTACTTTGCTAGCATGTGAAATGAATGCAATTGTATGGTAGTTTGAACATTCTTTGGCATTGCCCTTCTTTAGGATTGGAATGAAAACTGCCCTTTTCCAGTCCTGTGGCCACTGCTGAGTTTTCCAAATTTGCTGACATATTGAGTACAGCACTTACACAGCATCCTCTTTTAGGATTTGAAATAGCTCAACTGGAATTCCATCACCTCCTGATGTTTCCTAAGGCCCACTTGACTTCACACTCCAGGATGTCTGGCTCTAGGTGAGTGATCACACCATTCTGGTTATCCAGGTCATTAAGATCTTTTTTGCATAGTTCTCCTGTGCATTTTTGTCACCTCTTCTTAATATCTTCTGCTTCTGTTAGGTCCATACCATTTCTGTCCTTCATCATGCCCATCTTTGCATGAAATGTTCCCTTGGTATCTCTGATTTTCTTGAAGAGATCTCTAGTCTTTTCCATTCTATTGTTTTCCTCTATTTCTTTGCATTGTTCATTTAAAGAGGCCTTCTTATCTCTCCTTGCTATTCTCTGAAACTCTGCATTCAGTTGGGTATACCTTTCCCTTTCTCCTCCGCCTTTTGCTTCTCTTCTTTTCTCAGCTATTTTTAAGGCCTCCTCAGACAACCACTTGGCATTTTTGCATTTCTTTTTCTTGGGATGGTTTTGGTCACTGCCTCCTGTACAGTGTTATAAACCTCTGTCCATCGTTCTTCAAGCACTCTTGTCTGCCAGATCTAATCCCTTGAATCTATTCATCAACTCCAATATATAAATATAAGGGATTCGAATTAGGTCTTACCTGAATAGCTTAGTGATTTTCCCTCCTTTCTTAACATAAGCCTGAATTTTTCAATAAGGAGTTCATGATCTGAGCCACAGTCAGCTCCCAGTCTTGTTTTTCCGACTGTATAGAACTTCTCCATCTTTGGGTACAAAGAATATAATCAATCGAATTTCAGTATTGACCTTGTGATGTCCATGTGTAGCATCGTCTCTTGTGTTGTTGGAAGTGGGTTTTTGCTATGACCAGTGTATTCTCTTGACAAAACTCTGTTATCCTTTGCCCTGCCTCATTTTGTACTCCAAGGCCAAACTTGCCTGTTACTCCAGGTATCTCTTGACTTCCTACTTTTGCATTCCAGTCCCCTATGATGAAAAGAACATCTTTTGTTTGTTTGTTAGTTCTACAAGGTCTTATAGGTCTTCATAGAACTGTTCGACTCTTCAGCTTCTTCAGCATTAGTGGTTGGGACAAAAATTGTGAATTACTGTGATGTCAAATGGTTTGCCTTCAAAATGAATCAAGATCATGTGTTCAGTAAAAGATGCAAAAAGAATACCTGTTCCAGTCTCTGGAGCTCTTTCCCTGTGTAGCTCCCTCCTCTCTAGGACTTAGCTTCACAAATTCCAAGTACTTTATACTTGTATCTGTCTCCTTAGTGGGCTCTGCTTAGATCCCACTCCTGCACTGTGATCCAGAAAATGCCTCCAGGTAGGAAACTGAGGCAGTCCTAGCGCATCTTGTTTTGTTTTCCTTTTCTCAGGGATCCTATACCACTTGTGTCCAGTATTTGAAAAGAGTTGTTCCATACATTTTGTCCTATTTTCTGGTTATTTACAGCAGAAGGGCAAGTCTGGTACCAGATAGTGTATCATTGCCAGAGGTTTTTTTTGTTCAGTTGCTCAGTCTTGTCTGACTCTTTGCAACCCCATCCTTCACTATCTCCTAGAGTTGACTCAAACTCATGTCCATTGAGTCAATGATGCCATCCAACCATTGCATCCTCTGTTGTCCCCTTCTCCTCCTGCCCTCAATCATTCCCAGAATCAGGGTCTTTTCCAGTGAGTTGGCTCTTTGCATAAGGTGGCCAAAGTATTGAAGCTTCAGCTTCAGCATCTGTCCTTCCAGTGAATATTCAGGGATGATTTTCTTTTGGATTGACTGGTTTGATATCCTTGCAGTCCAAGGGACTCGCAGGAGTCTTCTCCAGCACCAATTTGAGAGCATCAGTTCTTTGGCGCTCAGCCGTTTTTATATCCAACTCTCACATCTGTACATGACTACTGGAAAAACCATAGCTTTGACTATACGGACCTTTGTCAGCAAAGTGATGTCTCTGCATTTTAGTATGCTGTCTAGGTTTGTCTAGCTTTTCTTCGAAGGAGCAAGAGTCTTTTAGTTTCATGGCTTCAGTTACTGCCTGCCGTGATTTCAGAGCCTAAGAAAATAAAGTCTGTCACTGTTTCCACTTTTTCCCCATCTATTTGCCATGAAGTTTTGTGAGAGGTTATTTAGATTTTTTTCTCTACTATTTTTCCATATTAAGTAAAGGCAGAGATCTTGTCCCCACTTTATAGGTTAGATGATACAGAGTTGCCAAGAGTGATTAAGAAGCTTGAGATCACATACTGAATTGGTAGGATGGCAGGAACCCTGGATCATATGACCTTGCCCTGACTTACTAGACTAGATCCCGCCTGTGGACCTAAGCATACCAGTGAGTGTTGGTAGTGGCACACCAGTGAGTATTACTGGTTCCAGTTGGCAGAGACAAAAGCAGTGGAGAGAAGAGAAAACAGAATAAAAAAAGAAAGTGGTAGAAGAATGGGGTAGGAAGAGCTCTATATCTGTGTATCAGAAGAGAAAGTTGGGGCTGCTATAGTAACCCCAAGAGTTGTGTAAGATGTCACTCACTGTCACCCGTAACAATATAGAAATAATAGCTGCTGACCTGAGATGCTTCAACATATTATCTCATTTAATCTTCATTCTCTACCTAAAGAAGACACTATTACTCCTATATTATAGATGAGGAAACTGAGGCTCAAAGGCAAAATTACCTGCCCATAACAATATTGCAGCAATGCTGAGATTTGAACAGGGCACAGGAGACTCCGAAGTTCGTGCTAGTCATCGTTATGGTTCACCAGCAGAGGGTACCTTTCCCTGACTCATTTTTGTTGACTTTCCTAGTATTTTTTCCCCTTTCACCTGATTCTGCCCCTGCAGGAATACCATTTATTTTCTTCTTATTTTTAAAACCAACACATGCTAATTGTAGGAGACTTTGAAAATACAGAATATTAGAAGGACAAAAATCATCTGTATACTTACCGTTATCCATTATTTTCAATCTCAAACTTCGGTTTTTCACTGTAATGCTCACCTTTGTAACTGCTTTGTCTTCACCACATATAATGTGGTATTTATTGATGAATGTTTATTGATTTTAGGCACCATCAGAACTCTATAGAATATTTAAAACAGCAGTTAATTTGCTAAGAAAGTCACACATTTGTTTTTATGCCTACAGAGCTACTGGATTCCAGTGGACACACATGGGGGCCTGATAGTCTTTTTCAGTTTCAGGTCTAGGCCTTGTTAACTTTCGTGGCCCTCACGGCTAAGGAGCAATGCAAGGGCACCATGCTGTCCATAGGCACTCAGCTGATACCTTTTGACTATAGACCTTCAGAGATGGAAAGTAAATTCAGTATATTTATTCACCAACTATTCATTGAACAAGCTCTGTGCTAGCTCCTAGGGAGGAATTGTGAGCTAGAAACAGTCTTTCCTGTCTTGGAATTTACCCTTTAGTGATAGAAAACCCATGGAATCCATTTCTGAAACGTCCAGATTAGAAGACATTTTCCCACCATGATATTTTTATCAGTAAACTCAGAATTGTTTGTCACAGGTAGGTTTAAAAAGGAACAGTTGTGGAAGTGCAAGTAAAGTTCATAAAATAAAGATGGGAACATGTTACTTTAGGCTGATGTTAAATGATCTCTTAGCCTTCTGCTATGCTGTCTCACAGGGAAGGTTTTATGTATGTCTCCTTTGGTCTTGTCTTCTTTTCATCTCCGAGTTTGATGTATAAGCTTTAGCCAGGGCCTTTGATTTACAGTGTTCTGAAGAAAGAGACTGGGATGACAAAGCCAGCCAGGCCATCCCTAAGAGCCTGATATATTGTCCCAAATCAAGCTGTCTGAGAGCCACACAGAAGATTTCTGCAGCCTGCTCAGGGAGAGCCTGCTGGGAGGCAGCACCCTGAAAGCCTCATAAAATAGCGTTTCCCCATCCTACTTTGAAAGGCACAGTTTGCTTGGGTATGGCAGCAATTTGTAATCCTTTGGATCATCTTTTACCATCAGAGTGTAGTCAACCGAGAAAATAAGAAATTATGGGTCCATCAGTTATAGATAAGTTAAATAAAGGGCTTTAAAATTATGTGGAAGTCTGTGACCAATATATTTTTTAAAATTTTAATTGCTTTACAATGTCATGTTAGTTTCTACTGTACAGCAACATGAATCAGCTATAAGTATACATATATCCTTGCCCTCTTGTGGCTTGCTTCCATTTTTCCCGCATCCCATCCCTCTAGGTCATCACACAGCACTGACCTGAGCTCCCTGTGTTATATAGCAGATTCCCACTGGTTATCTACGTTACGTATGGTAGTGTATATGTCAGCGCTACTCTCTCAATTTATACCCCCAACTCCGTCCCCACTGTTCTGTCCCTAACTCCTTTCTCTGTGTCTGCATGCGACCAACATTTTTTTAAACTCTAAAACATAGCTTGGTAAAAACTTCATTGTAGCATACTGAGTATTGAGGGAGAGTGAGTTCAGTTACCTCAGTCACCTGAGTTATCACTCAGTTTGGGAGTGATAAAAAATTACCCCCAATATTCCACAGCTTAAAGCAACAAGCATTCATTATCTCACAGTTTCTGGGGGTCAAAAATCTGGGAGTGGCTTAGCTAGGGGTTTCTGGCTTAAGGGGTCTCATGAAGTTGCAGTCAAGCCTTGACTGGCGCTAGAGGATCTGCTTCCAAGAAGATTCACTCATGTGACTCCTGGCTGGAGTTTTCCGTTCTCCAGGCCCTTCCACAGGGCTGCTGAGTGTCCTCAAGACATGACAGGTGGCTTCTCCCCAAGTGAGTTGAGAGAGAGAGAGAGGTGGAGTGTGCTCAAAACAGAAGCCACAGTACCTTTCATAATCTAATCTTGGAAGCAACAGACTGTCACTTCTACCATATTCTATGTGTCGCACAAGCCTACCCTGCTACAGCGTGGCAGGAGGCTATTCCAGAATATCATGAACTCCAGGAGATGGAGACCTTTAGGGGTCATCTTGGAGGCTTGGCTACCATGTCGGCTGTTGATCAGGCAAAATTTCATTTAAAAGTCCATCATGTTGGGCCAGGTGAGTTGATATATACTGCTTCTGTTGCTCATCTTCTTGAGAGACACAAAGTGAAAATCCAGATCTGAGAGGTTGTGAATGTGCATGTGTGTTTCCCTAAATCCCAGCCTTGAGGCCAATTCTATAGTTTCCTATCATCCGTCAGGCGAAAGAGCTGACACTTGAGAGGCACGGATTGATCACTCACAGACTTGGGATTGGATGAACAATCTCAACCTGGGTAAGACCAGGGACCCAGTACAAGGGAAAAACCCCCTCTTGTCTCCACTGAAGGGGACACTGACCAGGCTCCAGGTCTGGGGAATCTGAGGAGGGAAGCTGTTGTCAGTGGAACATCCTGGGAACACATCAAAGCCATGGTGCCTTTTAGCCCTCATTTTCCACAAAGGGAAAGAAGGATCCAGTGTTAGGCTGCTGGTAAAGCCCTTCCTTTAGTCTCCTCCTTATGAGATCCAGGTCTGGTATTGACCAAGTCACATGCTTGCTCTAAAATTTAAATTCCTTAAATTACAAAGTGGTTGGGCTAGAAGAAAAATTTATCAGCACCTGCCTTCCTTTGAGTTCAGTCACATTGCAACTGCTGCTTCAGCAGGTATTGCCCACTGAAGAGTTACTGGGCATTCAAATGTGAAAGCTACTGGTTTCTAAGTGGCATTTTATTTCCACTCAGAGACTTATAAGTAGCCAGTCTTATGGCATGCAAATGGAGGTACGTGACAGTACCCTGGTTTCTCCAGTAACAGATAGTCAGAGGGAATCACCAGAGTCCCCCAGACATTCTGAGAAGTGTGCAAATGATGTGCTTATTTGCTTTTCAAAAAAATTATACCCTCCATCCATATTTTCCCACTGAGAATATTCTTACCACATTTGCTTCATCATTCTCTCTGTTTGCATTCAATGCTGCTTTTCAGAAGGGTTGTTCTTGTTATAAGGGTAATAAGTTAACATTGTAAAATACAGACAAACTTAGAGAAGAAAGCTTAGAAGAAACTCTAGGATGAAAAGGGTGGGAAGAAGTTGGGATGGTCTTCAAGCACATCTAATGACTTATTTTCTTAATAACTGTTCACATCACTTAACTCTGGTTCCTGGGTACATGAAAGTTTGCTATTTTTGTTTTTGTATGTTTCCTGCTTGCTTGAGTATTTCATGTATTTTTTAAAAAGCAATACTGAGAAGAAACCCTTCTTCTTTTTAAAACCTGGAGATAATCCTTAATCATTGTTACCATTTTTGTGATTTACTTAGAGCTTTTTTTTTTTAACCAAATAAAAGTCATGCTCTATGTATAATTTTGCATGCAGCTTTTTTTCATTCTGTGCCTAGAAGGTAGAATTACTGCATCAAAAGGCACGCGCCTTTCCAAATTTGTTACATAAGTGCTGCTAACACTCCAAACAACGGTATCAGAAATGTCTGAGAGTGACTGTGTTCCCACATCCTTGCTGACATGGGTGAAAAACAAGAATTCATTGTTCTAATTTGCTTTTCTCTGATTACTAGTAGGGTTTGAGCATCACTCTATTTAATTCTCTTAGACATTTTATTCTCCTGTGGATTATCTGTCCTTATCATTGGATTTTTTTTATTTGGTTATTTGCTTTTTGAAAAAATTATACCTTCCATTCATATTCTCCCACTGAGAATATTCTTACCATATTTGCTTCATCATGCTCTCTGTATATTATTTTTTCTGTTAATCATAACAGAAAGTTAACAGAGAGTAAGTGTAGACATGATGCTCCTTCACTCATAAATACAGTAGTACAGTGTATATTTCCTAAAAAAGGGACATTCTCATATATAACTACAGTACAGTTATCAAAATCAGAGAAATCAACATTTATACAGAGCTTCACTGTGGATTATTCCACAGACCCGATTCAGTTTTTGCAGATGTCTATTTCCTTTAGACATGAGCCTTTTCTGATGTCATTTAAATTCAAAAATAAATTTTTAATTGCTGAAAAACTTTGAATTATAGAGATATGCTATAATTTATTAGCTAACTTTGCCAGCTATCAGTAATATTTTTGCTCTTACAGATAATGCCATTGAGCACATCAGTGTCCCATGTGTTTTGTGTTGCATCCTCTGACACACATCAGAGATGGCAGCTCTGAGAAGGAACATATTTATGGTGTGTGTCGGGGTAGAACTGGGTCAGCTGTTGTCATCATTGTTGTTGTTCAGTCGCTAAGTCATGTCTGACTCTGTGACCCCATGGACTGCAGCACACCAGGCTCCTCTGTCCTGCACTATCTCCTGGAGTTTGCTCAAATTCATGTCATTGAGTCACTGATGCTATCTAACCATTTCATCCTCTGTCGCCCCCTTCTCCGCCTGCCCTCAATCTTCCTAGCATCAGTGTCTTTTCCAGTGAGTCGGCTCTTTCCATCAGGTGGCCAAAGCATTGAAGCTTCAGCTTCAGCATCAGTCCTAATGAATATTCAGGATTGATTTCCTTTAGGTTTGGCTGGTTTAATCTTCTTGCTATCCATGTCTCAAGAGTCTTCTCTAGCACCACAATTTGAAAGCATCAATTCTTTGGCGCTCAGCCTTCTTTATGGTCCAACATTTACATACCATACATGACTACTGGAAAAACAATATCCTTGACCATAAGGACCTTTCCCAGCAAAATTATGTCTCTGCTTTTTAATATGCTGTCTAGGTTTGTCATAGCTTTTCTTCCAAGGAGCAAGTGTCTTAATTTCATGGCTGCAGTCACCATCCAGTGATTTTAGAGCCCAAGAAAATAAAATCTGTCACAATTTCCACTTTTTCCCCATCTGCTTGCCATGAAGTGATGGGACTGGATCCTAAAAGATGATGCTGTTAAAGTACTGCACTCAGTATGCCAGCAAATTTGGAAAACTCAACAGTGGCCACAGAACTGGAAAAGGGCAGTTTTTGTTCCAATCCTAAAGAAAGGCAATGTCACAGGATGTTCAAACTACTGCAGAATTGCACTCATCTCACATGCTAGCAAAGTAATGCTCAAAACTCTCCAAGCCAGGCTTCAAAAGTTTGTGAACCGTGAACTTCCAGATGTTGAAGCTGGATTTAGAAAAAGCAGAGGAACCAGAGATCAAATTGCCAACATCCTTTGGATCACTGAAAAAGCCAGAGAGTTCCAGAAACACATCTTCTTCTGCTTTATTGACTACCAAAGCCTTTGACTGTATGGATCACAAGAAGCTGTGCAAAATTCTTAAAGAGGTGGAAATACCAGACCACCTGACCTGCCTCATAAGAAATCTATATGTAGGTCAAGAAGCAACAGAACTGGACATGGAACAACAGACTTGTTCCAAATCGGGAAAGGAGTACATCAAGGCTGCATATTGTTACCCTGCTTATTTAACTTACATATGGAGTACAATCATGCAAAATGCCAGGCTAGATGAAGCACAAGCTGGAATCAAGATTGCCAGGAGAAATATCAATAATATCAGATATGCAGATGACACCACCCTTATGGCAGAAAGTGAAGAACTAAAGAACCTCTTGATGAAAGTGAAAGAGAGAGTGGAAAAGTTGGCTTAAAACTCAACATTCAAAAAAGATCATGGCATCTGGTCCAATCACTTCATGGGAAATAGATGGGGAAACAAGGAAAGGAAACAGTGACAGACTTTATTTTTTTGGGCTCCAAAATCACTGCAGATGGTGACTGCAGCCATGAAATTAAAAGATGCTTGGTCCTTGGAAGAAAAGCTATGATCAACCTTGACAGCATATTAAAAAGCTGAGATATTACTTTGCCAACAAAGGTCTGTCTAGTCAAAGCTGTGGTTTTTCCAGTAGTCATGTATGAATGTGAGAGTTGGACCATAAAGAAAGCTGAGCACCAATGAGTTGATGCTTTTGAACTGTGGTGTTGGAGAAGACTCTTGAGAGTCCCTTGGACTGCAAGGAGATCCAACCAGTCTATTCTAAGGGAAATCAGTCCTGAACATTCATTGGAAGGACTGATGTTGAACCTGAAACTCTAATACTTTGGCCACCTGATGTGCAGAACTGACTCACTAGAAAAGACCCTGATGCTTGGAAAGATTGAAGGCAGGAGGAGAAGGGGACGACAGAGGATGAGATGGTTGATGGCATCACTGACTCGATGGACATGAGTGTGAGTAAGTTCCAGGAGTTGGTGATGGACAGGGAAGCCTGGTGTGCTGCAGTCCGTGGTGTTGAAGAGAGTCGGACACGACTGAGCAACTGAACTGAACTGAGTGAGACTGGATGCCATGATCTTCATTTTTTTAATGTTGAATTTCAAGCTAACTGGTTCTAATTTGGAAAAGGAGCACAGGAATGTATATTGTCATCTTTCTTGTTTAACTTATATACAGAGTATATCATGTGAAATGCCAGGCTGGATAAATCCCAAGCTGGAATCAAGATTGCTGGGAGAAGTATCTACAGCCTCAGATATGCAAGTGATACCACTGTAAGGACAGGAAGTGAAGAGGAACTAAAGAGCCTGTTGATGAGGGTGAAAGAGGAGCGTGAAAAAGCTGGGTCAACTGTCCTGATCCCTTTATAATATCCAGAGAGACCTCCTCCTTCTCCCTGCCCCACACTTTCTGCTTCCACTTCCTCCTGCATCCGATTGCAGGATCATTTCCGATTTCTGCTCGAAAGCTCCTTTTTGCGTGCTATTTTCTTTCAGCTGGACGGGTATGGGTGCCCGGCACCCTTGAGTTCTGTGCTGTCTTGCCCACTGTGCTTTCTGTCTTCCAGATACTCCCCCGGTTGTCATCCCTTGGTGGCACCCTTCTGGCCTTCCAGCATACAGTGAATGCATATGTAGGCACGTGGTTTCATATTCTCAGTCTGGGTACTGATGCTTCCTTTAGAATAGGCTCTTGACAGGCATAGTGTCAAAGCATTTGAGTCTCATAGGCCTCTGGGAAGACGACATTGTTTTCCCTCCACCCAGCAAGCTGCGAGGAGGCTGGTCTCCCTGTGTCCTGGGTGACATCCACCTCTTCCACAGCCATCCGTGCCCACTGCGGCTAGAGTACGGGTACAAACGTCTGTCTCATTGTTTTAATTTGGATTTCTTTGCCAGTGAAATGCAGTATTTTTTCATGTGTGGTAAAATACACATAAAAAATTTTCCATATTAACCATTTTTTATTAATAAAATACACAGTTAAGTGGCAATATGTGTCATCACCACCATCCAAATCCAGAACTTTTTCTTCTTCCCAAACTGAAACTCTACCCATTAAACACTAACTCCCTATTTCCCTTACCCCGACCCCCGCCTCCCGCCCCCCGCCCTCTCTCCGCCACGGCAACCACCAGTCTACTTTCTACCTCTACTGGTGAAATGCAACATTTATTTTGGTCTGAATTGGCATTTCCCATTTTTCACCTATAAATTGTTTTGTAAATGTCCTTACCTACTTTCCTTATTGGAACATTAGTATTTCCTTCATTAAGTAAGAGGGGTTCACTAGTGAAACTGAGCGCAAATGGATCAAAGACTTCTAAATTTTTAAAGTGTAGCTGAAGGATTAGGGGCTTTTCTCTGCCTGGTTTTGATTCCTCAGAGATTTGCATTCTTATGCCCTCTTCTGGCTGCTAAGTTAGGTTCTCCCAGCTGTTTCCTCTCCTTAAAAAAAGACGTAGCTTTTTTTTTTTTTACAACTTTATTGTGGAATAAATGACAGTAATATAATTATATATATTTAAAGTGCACAGTGTAATGATTTGATATACACTGTGAAATGATTACCAAGATGAAAATAACAGATTCACTACCTCACAGAGTTAATTTAAGTTTCGTGTGTGTAGTGAGAATGCTTAACATTAAAAAAAAAAATTCAGGCTTATTGTGCTTATACAAGTATGAAGCCAAAACAATAAACAACAAAATTAAAAAATTAACAGCATTAATTTAATGTTATACATTATATTGTTTTGCTGAAACTTATTGTAGCTCAGTTTACAAACTCTACAATGGGAGTCAATCACAAAAGCTAAAACAAAAAGACTGAGAGAAAGAAACAAAGAGAAAGCACTGGGTTCGGCAGTTCTCACCTGGAGAGCTGGGCTGCCCTGTGGGCTTTGGTGCCCTCATTAGTCCATCCTGAGGCGCTTGTTTGCCTGGGTCTAAAGGAAGCAGGTTCGTTTAGGCCTCTATTAAGGATTACCCCCATGAGTCATAAAGCAGCCTTGCTTCTTACTTCTCATTTGACTGAGAAAATTTAAAGAGAAAAAGAACTTTCTCATTGCCTACCACCTGCCTCTGTCCCCAGATGCCCCAGTCTGCTACAGTGACTAATTGTCTGTGTTCCTATTTAAGGCTATTCCTTCCACTCATGTGCAGTTCCCATCTTCTCTCTCCTGCTCACGGGCATCACACCTCCAGTTATCTCTTCTCTCCTGCATTTTTTATTTCCCCCTCTTGACTGGTTCATTCTTCGCAGCATAAAATCTCTCATCTTTAATTTGACTCCTTATTGCCCTCAACTACTGCCCCCATTTCTCTGCTCATCTTTGTAGCAAAAGGCTATGAAAAAGGAGTCTAGCTTGTCTGACCCACTCTCTTAATTCTTCCTAATTTCTCTTCAACCCATGCAGTTGGGCTTTTGCCTCACCTCCCCACCAGCCCTCCCCTCCCCTACCTCCACACACCACACCCCTGCTCTTCTTATGGACTTGTGGTGTCTTTTAACTCTCAAATCCTGGGGTCCGTTCTCAGTCCTCATCGTGTTTAACCAAACAGCACGGTTGATGCAGCTGGTCATCCCTTTCCTGGACATCTGTTCTTCACTTGGCTTCTGGGACACCCCTTCCTCTTGCTTCTTCTCCCCTCTCATTGGCTGCTCTTTCTCAGCTTCTTTTGTTGGTTCTGGCTCTTCTTACTGCTTCTAACCCCTGGAGCATCCCAGGCTCAGACTTCAGGCCTCTCCCCTTCACCATCTGCCTCATCCCATGATGATGTCTTTTAACTCCTACGGTGCCAGCTTTCCCTGAGCCCCAGACACGTACACTTACCTACCTACTCCATAGCTCTAGATGGGCATCTAATAAGCACCTCAAACTTCGGTTCAAATAGAACTCTTGATCCCCTTCAAACAGATGAACAAACAGCTCAACCTCTCGCCTAATTGTCTTCTCTTTACCCAGTTCCTCAGTCCTCAAACCTATCCTCTGTGTCCAATACAAGCTGTCCCACAGGCTCTATCTCCCAAATACGTTCCAAGTATGGCAGCGTCTCTCTACCTCCATCACTCCACCCACGCAAGCCGCCATCTTACACTGACTCTGCAGTAGCTTCCTAACTAATCTCCAGTCCCTTTCTTGCCCTCCTTAATTCACTCTCCATTGGCACCCAGAGCAACCTGTTCCTAAACTGTCAGTTCTGCCACTTAACTCTCCTACTTAAACGCTTCCAGTGCACTTTGGACGTAATCCAAGTATCTTCCATTGGCCTCTGGGCCCCACGTGATCTGGCCTCTCCCTGCCTGGGTATATCCCCTCCTCCTTACCCACTTCTGACCATACACAAGCTCATCCCCACCTCTCAGATTTTGCACTTTTAGGTCCTTTAGCCTGCAATGTTCTTCCACTGGAACATGTTTTGTTCCCTCATTTCCTGCAGATCTCTGCTCAAATATGACTTTCCCAGGAGCCTTTTTGGCCCACCCCCTCCATCCTGGCCTTCCCATCCACATCGTTCTCTATCCCCTTCCGTCTGCTTTATCTTTCTTCCTGGGGTTTTTCACGGTCTCCAGTTAAAGTCTCTGCTCACTTATTTTCTGTTTTACCAGGGGGAACATAAGCTCCATGAGAGTAAGCACTTTATTTCTCTTATTCACTGCTGAATTGTCAGTATCTAGAATTAATGCCTGACACAAAGCAGCTACTCAAGAAATTTGTGTTAAGTGATGATTGAATTAATATTCATCTTCTACCATAATTGAAGAACTATGTTTTAAACACTGCAGTAGAGATCTGGGATGAGTTATTAACCTGTGTGTCTACTTTTTTCCTTGATCTAAAGTGTCATTTCCTAAATGAAGCAGTAGCAATGTAGAATCTACAAGATTCAGCCCAAGTTACCACAAGAATCTAATGCCTACAGCTATCTACTGCCTAGTTTTGCCCTTTAGTCGAAAGAACTGGAGGTGCTGCTCTGCACACTGGCTGTCAAATATAGTTTAAAGTGGACTGGAATTTTGACATGAATTTTACCCATGATCATGGCTTAAGTGAAATGAACCTCTTCGTGGAAAAGGAGAGGGCTTAGGGAATCAAGTGAGTTGAAAACAAGTGGTAACTGAAAGAGAAATATTACCAGTCATTGAAAAGAAATTAAAAGAGATCTGGATTCAATATTTTTAAATAGATCAGAAACATAAGAAACAGATTTATTTAAAATTATATACATTGGTATATAAATTGACCAAGTGTGTAAGTCGCTCAGTTGTGCCCAGCTCTTTGTGACCCCATGGACTGCAGCCCACCAGGCTCCTCTGTCCATGGGATTTTCCAGGCAAACATACTGGAGTGGGTTGCCATTTCCTTCTCCATAAATTGACCATGCTGCTGCTAAGTCTCTTCAGTCATGTCTGATTCTGTGTGACCCCATAGACGGCAGCCCACCAGGCTCCCCCTCCCTGGGATTCTCAAGGCAAGAACACTGGAGTGGGTTGCCATTTCCTTCTCCAATGCGAGAAAGTGAAAAGAGAAAGTGAAGTCACTCAGTCGTGTCCGACTCTTAGCGACCCCATGGACTGCAGCCCACCAGGCTCCTCCATCCATGGGATTTTCCAAGCAAGAACACTGGAGTGGGTTGCCATTGCCTTCTCCAAAATTGACCATATCCAGCCTAAAAAAAAGATCTCTTTCCCAAACTGAGATTTTTAAGGGAATATGTACCTATAGAAGAATTTAATGATGAAATCTCCACTACAGTGTGGATTGAAGTGTGTGTTTTCGCAACTGCTGCAGTCATCAGAGGCCTTATCTTCCTTTTCAAAACCACCTGATTGCTATCATATTGTAAATGGGGAGTCAGTGCCCTTGTGGGGTCTTAAGAATGATGTCCACACAGCCACACTCTGAGATGCGTATGAAATGAGAGGGTTTATTATACTCACAGTGCTAGAGGAGAGAGGCCCTCAGGCTGGGCAGGAGGCCATGTGGGAGGAGCACTCAGGGAGCAGACTCAACAAGCAGGTCCGGGGCTGAGAACGAACGAGCACCAAGGGTCAGGTACGGTTCCCACACAAGTGAAAGGTGTGAAGGGATTTTATTGGTGTGTTTGAATGTCACTTGGTCACAGTCAAGGGAGGGCAAGAAGGGACCAGCCTTGTCACACTTGCATCTGGTTGCCTGGCAGGTGCTTGCAGTCTGTGCTCGGGGGTGTTGAGGCATCAGGAAAATAGGAAGGTTTAATAGTTGGCAATACAATCAACTAAAGCACATCCCTGTCAAAGTCCTTTATGGAATCTCCCGTTATACCCCAAAGAGAGGATGTCCTTCTTTAAAACAAATCAGCAGATTGAACCTGAAAGGATAAATATTCACAGTAGTGTAGGTTTTCCTGGCTCCTGTTAATATGAATGTATGGAACATTCCTGATTAACCAGTGCCATGTGCCAACTGCCTCCTCTTGCAAGTTGAGTGTACACACAGTCATGGCAACCTGCCTTAATGTAGAGGAAACAACCGCAGAAACGGATCGTTCTCTGCAGCCCCATCTTTCCTGTGCCTGGAACCCCACCTGAGGATGTTCAGGAAGAACAGAATAAAGGAGAGGCCCATCAGTGCAGTCAGCAGCTATAGTCTGACACCCACCGTGTGGCTGCAGGCCCCATCGTGTGGCTGCAGACTGCAACAAGTTTCTAAGAACTTGTTATTGCACTCATCCTTACTATGTCGCCACCCACCGGGCATATGAAAAGTCTGGTTAGGGAGTATTTTCTCTTCCTCTCTTTCTCCCTTAGGAAAGGAAAGTGGTTGCTGTGGAAGTTATTTGAGCAAGGATCGACTGAAGCGACGCAGCAGCAGCAGCAGCAGCAGAGTTAAGATGGTGAGATGCCATTTAAAAGAAGTCATGGGATGTGCCCTGTTACACATCGCAGAGCACGGTTGATTTCATGACCTCATCTGCTGCAGGAGACTCGAAACAAACAAATTGTTGTTGTTGTTTTAGGCGCTGAGTTGTGTCCGACTCTTGCGACTCCATAAACTGTAGCCCACCAGGCTCCACTGTCTATGGGATTTCCCAGGCGAGAATACTGAAGTGAGTTGCCATTCCCTTTTCCAGGGGATCTCCTGACTCAGGGATTGAACCCACATCTCCTGCATTGGTAGATGGATTCTTTACCACTGGGCAACCTGGGAAGCCCTAAACAAACATCATTGACTAATATTTTCTTTACTGTGTAAGTTTGTTCTGAAAACTGGTTATTATTCATCTGAGTGTGTTGAAATCATAGTTTTCATTTTCTGGACCAGTAGGGGTTGAGATGTGAGTGCTATTGGAAGCTCCCCTGGGCTGGAGGAAGGAAGCGGCTGCCCGCAGGGCACAAGGCACACAGCCACGCTGTGTGAGAGGCCCAAGGCCAGCTGGTGTGCAGGGCTTTTCTTTGCCTTCATTGGTTGTGAACTTGGCCACAGGTTATTTTTCAGATTTCTCTTTTGGTTCTCTGTTGGTGTTTGATCAAGTCATTTATTCTTTTCAGATGGTAACAAAATATAACTAAACTCTCAGTTGTTGAAGGTCCTACAGGAAAAAGTATCTAATCTTATCAACTCTAACCATAATTCTCCTTTTTCCATATTGAAATAACTATGTGATATGTGTTTTGATAATGTGAGGTTTCTTAAGAACATAAAATTATTATGGTTTTATGAGAAAACTGTTTTTTTTTTTAATGGCCACATCACAAGGCTGGCACGATCTCAGTTCCCTAACCAGGGATTGAACCTAGGCCCTCGGCAGTGAAAGCCCAGGATCCTAACCACTAGGCAACCAGGGAATTTCCAACTGACTAATTTATTTGGACATGGTCATTTTTTATTTTTTTAGGATTTCTGCCCAGGATTCTACATTGTCACTGAGGCAGAGTTCGCATAGGGTTGCAAGATTTTCTTCAGTAGCCTTACTTCAGCAGTCTACCCAGATGGCTTTCCTCGGAGTTTTTACCACCATTGTCTTGCCTTCTCCAGGGTCTGGAATTCTGAAGTGTCCTTTTCTGCCAGGCAGAGCAGTCAGTCTAGCACAGCGGTTGAGAACATGACTCTGGCACTAGACTTGCCTGGATTTAAATTCGAGCTTCACCACTTACTAGTTTGGCATGCCTTATTAGGAAGTTCTAAGAGTTAAGTGAGCTTTGTTAGAGCCTGTGGAATCATGCCTGGCACATGGCAGGGTTCACGTAAGTGCTGTGGTCTATGGCCAGTCTGGCATCCCACCTCCCTGACTCTTCTCCGTCATCATGACCTTCCATGGTCCTCTCCTTCTGCCACAAGCTTCTCCCTCTCTGCATTTGCCTGTGATGCCTTCCTCAGTCACCTTCCAGTTTCCTTGCTGCATGACTGCACTAGTTCAAGTCCTGGTGAGGAACAGATAATTCAACCCAACCAGATAATCTGAGGAAAGCTTACTAAAGCTGTGAGCAAGGGTGAGGAAACCACAGGGGAGGCACGGCCAGGGCCTGAGAGCTGTGGTAGGTGGGCTGAGTTGTGAGCTTAGAGGAGGGATGTGGTCAGCCCATGACAACCACCCAGGAAGGGAGCCAGGGAAGTGGTCCCATTTCACCTTTCTCCCTCCTTGCATCTCCTGCCAGGCCTCCCTTTGGTTCTCAACCCCAAGGCAGAGGGCAAGAGTGCCCATCTGTGCAGTCCGTGTGGTCAGCCTCCTGAGGCAGAGCAGGATGGAGCCAGCTAAAGAGTGCATCTAGACCAGAGGGTGGGTGGAAAATGTCCGCATAGCGCCCGTGGTCCCTCTGCTCTGCAGCTCCCACGTGGCCCTGAGTCATGGTGCCTTGTTGTCTGGCCCATATCCATCTCTCCACACATAAACCCTCCTGTCTCTGCCCTCATACCCAGCACTCTGGTCCCCTCCCCTGCCACTTGACCAGTCTGCTGGCTGCCCATAAAACATGCCATGACCTGTGTACCATTTTTAAACTTTTCATGCTCATTTGCTTTCTCAGGAGTGCTCTTCCCTCCTCCTAGGTCTGGAGAAGTGCTGCATCTTCACTGCGTCTGGCCCGGATATCCTTGCTTGTTCTCTGCAGTCTTCCCCTGCCTCCAGTTAGATTCCCTTACAGCCTCATTACAAGGGCAGTTCATGTTGTGGTGTGCAGGGTTGTTTGTGGGACCGCGTGCTCTGTAGACTTGATTTTCCACTCTTTGAAGAGAGACCACACCATGCTCAACTCTGCATTCCTTTGTGGGACCTCCAAGTAGTTGAAATAAAAACAAGTGCTCACAGGGAACTCTGCTCAATGTTATGTGGCAGCCTGGATGGGAGGGGAGTTTAGGGGAGAATGGATATATGTCTATGTGTGGCTGAGTCCCTTCGCTATTCACCTGAAACTATCCGAACATTGTTAACTGGCTCTCAGTTCAGTTCAGTCGCTCAGTCGTGTCCGACTCTGCGACCCCATGAATCGCAGCACGCCAGGCCTCCCTGTCCATCACCAACTCCCGGAGTTCACTCAGACTCACGTCCTTCGACTCAGTGATGCCA
>NW_011494635.1:9567980-9581485 GCF_000754665.1 Bison bison bison
CAGGCATCATTCCTTCCAAAGAAATCCCAGGGCTGATCTCCTTCAGAATGGACTGGTTGGATCTCCTTGCAGTCCAAGGGACTCTCAAGAGTCTTTTCCACACCACAGTTCAAAAGCATCAATTCTTCAGCACTCAGCTTTCTTCATAGTCCAACTCTCACATCCATACATGACCACTGGAAAAACCATAGCTTTGACTAGACGGACCTTTGTTGGCAAAGTAATGTCTCTGCTTTTTAATATGCTATCTAGATTGGTCATAACTTTCCTTCCAAGGAGTAAGCGTCTTTTAATTTCGTGGCTGCAGTCACCATCTGCAGTGATTTTGGAGCCCCCCAAAATAAAGTCTGACACTGTTTCCACTGTTTCCCCATCTATTTCCCATGAAATAATGGGACCAGATGCCATGATCTTCATTTTCTGAATGTTGAATTTTAAGCCAACTTTTTCACTCTCCTCTTTCACCTTCATCAAGAGGCTTTTGAGTTCCTCTTCACTTTCTGCCATAAGGGTGGTGTCATCTGCATATCTGAGATGTATAATTGGTATAATTGGCTATACCCCAAAACAAAATAAAAAGTTTTTTAAAAAGTGCTCAAAAAATTAGTTATATTGAAATGACTAAGGAAAAGATGCAATAAATATCACCTAGATACAGATGGCATTAGTTATGAATAATGGATTTAGTATATTTATCACCTGGTTAACTCTCCTATGTCATATATAACCAAGTCCATCTCCAACCCCATTTCCCTACAGTATCCAGATTTAGTTGCTGTAATATTCTCTGGGACACCCTATATGTCACTTGTTAGAATTTATCTGTGGAATTACTTATTCCTTGTTTGCCTGGTGGGCTGCAGTCCATGGGGTCACTAAGGGTTGGACACGACTGAGCAACTTCACTTTCACTTTTCACTTTCATGCATTGGAGAAGGAAACGGCAACCCACTCCAGTGTTCTTGCCTGGAGAATCCCAGGGATGGGGGAGCCTGGTGGGCTACTGTCTGTGGGGTTGCACAGAGTTGGACATGATTGAAGTGACTTAGCAGCAGCTATATCTTTAGCTCCATGAGGGCTTTATCTGTGTCGTTCATCACAGAATCTCCAGGCTGTAGGACAGAGTATGGTACATAATTGATCCTTCACAAATATTTGTTGAATGAATAAACATATTGGTCACAGTACTCTGTGGCATGTTGTAATCTCAGGAGGCCAGCAGAGTAGGGATTCTAGGTGCCATGGAAGGATCCATGAAGTTCCTTTCCATACTCTTCGAGTCATTCCTCACTGCTTTAAGGGGTCATTTCCATATGACCCCACTCTCCCATCAGTAGAGCAACCACCCTTTTTACTTGAATGGGAGCAGATCTTGTACCAAGAACAAATTATTTTTTCCTTCAATATTCATAGGGATTACTGGGGGAAATTTATTTCCCTGAAATTATTCTATTTCTCATTTCTCTTATTGTGTTTGTTTGTAGTTTCATTTGATGGTACCAAGCAAAATATATTTGATTGTTATTTGAACCATTTCAACCCTACTCAGTAATACTAAAAATATGTAGTAATCATTAGCAGGTCTTATAATTGAACATTGGCATCATTTTACATTATTCACTACTGTAATAGTCTAACCAGATTTTCTTACGAATGAATGACTTCAGGGAGTTCTTTTTAAAGGTCACAAGTGATGTTTGATAACCTGAAAAAGACTTATTTTTTGAAACAAGTAGCAACACAGCCTGGAAGCCTTAATTTGTTTAAGTCCTATCATTGCTCAATAATCTTGTCATCTGGCATTTTCCCAAGGTTTAATATAACAACAACAACAAAAAAATGTTCTGGAAAAGAAATTCAACTTGGAGTTTGAGGTAATAGAGCTCATATGAAGCATATATACTGGAAATATTTGTTAAGACTCAAAAGCAAAATAAAAAGCAATTAGTTAGGAGGGACCATCTAAGTAGGACTGTCTAAGTGAAAACCTGTAAAAATTGCACAGATGGACTTCATAAATTTTGGAATTAATAACTCTGGGGCTCCACTGTAACAGGTTTTTAGTGGTACATCTGTTGCAAACTAATTGCCTCTTTTCTGCCTGATAACTGAAGTTTATATTTGGGGCTTTTGCAATAGAAGCAGTTAAAGCTCAACATTGTCATGTTTTTCCATTAATTTACCAGTGAGTGGTTGGGTTTATACAGATAATTTGATTTATTTTGAAGATAATTGTAATTATAAGTTTGTTTTACTAGACAGCTTGTCCTTTATAATATAATTTGCCTTTAACAACAGTGCAATTTCATCTGCCCTTCTTAGTTTTAACAGCCTTTTCTTTAGGAAAAAATAAATGTTGGCAATGTCTATGAAGATGATATTCTTAAGGTAGATGAAAATAGAGTGGTTTGAGGGCTCACCATCTTCAGAACAGGCCAAACCAGAGTCAGGCCCTTCACTCTCATATATGCTATGACACCTATTTTCAGGATTTCTAAAAACTGAACATTTGTATACTCTGTAACCCAGCAGTTCCACTCTCAGATACATGTGTGTCTCATTCATTCAGAGAAACCACTGAGCTACCAAGTTGAAACCACTTCAACTTAGCTGTGATCATTTGTGGAGAACCATGGGAATTTATCCAAATCCCCATTTCTTTTAGGAGCTGGGTCTGGAGTCCTGGTTCAGTGAATTCTTTATGGCACCTCTGACTCTGTTCTTACAAGCTCTGATTACAGCGGTCATCAGAAGAACGTGATTTAGCATTTTATAGTGCTCTCGGTGTTGGGGTTTTGTTTTTTTTTTAATATCTTTCTTGACTACAAGTTTGTTGAGGACAACAGCTCCACCAGGGTCTTTTGTTTCTCTACGTAGGGTCAGGCATTTGGTGCACATTTAGTAAATATTTGAGGGAAATTCCCTGGCTGTTTAGTGGTTAAGACTATGCTTCCAATGCAGGGGGTCCAGGTTCCGTCCCTGATTGGGGAACTAAGATCCCACATGCCTCAGTGTACCGCCAAAAAAAAGAACACTTAGTAAATATTTGACAAATGACTGTTGTCATTGAAGAGATAGGAAGATGAACAGAGACCATGCCTGAGCCAGAGCAAGCATTTGCTTTTAAGTGATAGCAGTTGTGTTGCTTCCTTTGAGTTGTCTCAATTTGATTTCGTTAATCCCTTTGATCTCTCTGTTTAAACATTTTCTTGTTTACATGTTTACTGTAGAAGATGGAAAATATAAAAAACACAAAAAAGAAACTCTTGCTATTTTGCTATATTATCTTCTTTTGCTTTTCTTCTAATGCATTGCTTTCAAGTTTCCTGTCCTCCTCTCCCCCCCCTTTTTTTTTAAATTTCCTAAGAGTAATGGAAATAAGTCTAGGAGAGACTACTCTACATTTCTAAAGAATTCTTGGATAGAGTAGAGGCTGCATGTGTTTCTGTTTTGGTTTTCTTTACTCTCCATGTGTGAAGGGGTAGCTTAGATGAAGTGCTGGGCCATAGAAGAGTATGTCATGATATTTAACTCAAGCTTCTTCTTATCCACTGCTTTATTTTTGAGGTCAGCATTGCTGGTGGGTGCATTATACTCCAAATTACTGAAAAGACATAGAGTTCTTCCAGGATAGCATTATTCTGCTTACTAAAATACTTAATAGTATTGTTCTCAGTCTCATCCTGAAAGCAGGATGAGATCTTTTAGATTTTTTAGATTTCAACATCTTTTAGCCCTTAACATCCCATTAATCCTAGTTCTCTGCTCAAGAATCTTAGAGAAGGTCTACTTCTCCAGGTTGAGGTTTCTAGGCACTTGTCTCAATCTGTACTGTTCTTTGTTTCTGGAACCAGTTGGTCATTGCCTTCCCTTCCCTTGTGCTGTGTGGCTGACGGGTCTGTCCTCCTGCCATACCTGGAGCTCCCACTCCCCACCCGTCATTCCCCTGGGTGTACGCACCATACAGTGCTCTCAGTCATGTCCGACTCTTTGAAACCCCCTGGATTGCAGCATACCAGGCTTCCCTTTCCCTCACTCTCTCTCAGAGTTTGCTCAAACTTATGTCCATTGAGTCAATGGTGCCATCCAACCATCTCATTCTCTATCACCCCCTTCTCCTCCTGCCCTCAGTCTTTCCCAGCATCAGGGCTTTTCCAGTGAGTCAGTTCTTTGCATCAGGTGGCCAAAGTATTGGAGCTTCAGCTTCAGCATCAGTCCTTCCAATGAATATTCAGGGTTGATTGCCTTTAGGATGGACTGGTTTGATCTCCTTGCTGTCCAAGGGACTCTCAAGATACAGTGTTTTACACTTTCTTTTTTCTCTTAAAATTGTCCTAAAAATAGACTCTTCTGCTTCAGTTTTTTTCCTTCAGATTCCTCTGAGTTTTGTCCCAAGTTTCTTTTTAGATTCTTAAAGTATTTAAATTATACTCATTTAAATGAGATTGTTCATTGGTAAGAAAAATCACGCCTCTAACTCTGACAGACAGTTTCTTTTGACCTTTAAAATAACTTAATGGGAACACGGTTTGTTCAGCTCAGCTCTGCTTAGGGGGGGTCTCATGACATTTGCATCATCTCTAAGCTTCTGCTTCACCCTGTTATTATAAATGGTTGTCCTGAACAGAGTCCATCTAATATGGGTCCTGTGGTGTGTGTGTGAGAGAGACAGAGAAATACACACACACACACACAACATTATAGAAAAGTTAGTTCTTGTGGAAATAGTTACAGAAAAGAGAAAAAGGTTAAAGATTGGATTTGCACCATTATCATTTCTGTTTTGTCTAACCCTTGACCTGAGTGGCCCTACTGTTCTTTGTCTGGAACCCCATTCACCTAAGATGTGCCTGCTATTCTTGGCACTGAGGAGACAAAACTTCACGTGTGTTTACATTTGATTCCCTTCATCTTTGTGACCCATGGAATGCAGATATCTGCTTAAGGGTGAATTCATACATGTGGTGTTTATGCCCTCATTGTCAGGAAGGTGGTGCTCAGTTTTGGGGAAAGCAGATTGGGAGCTACTATTCAAGCCCAAGCCCTCTGGAGGCCAGAACAGAACCACCTGCCAGGAGGAAGATTTATGGTGGTGTTTTCCCTCACCCAGGATGGGTGGTTCTCCTATCCTGTATACAACTTTACAAACTTAAGGGAAAAAAATTGACAGTGAAACTAATTGTGTGTAACTTTAGAAAAGGAATCATTATCCAATTAGGTTACATTCTAATTTGACTGATTCTTTTAATAAAATAGTTTTTTTAACTAAAATAGTATACAGTCATTATAGAAAACAATCTACAGAATGTAGAAGATGAGGAGAGCAGCAATAAAGAAAATGAGAATCATTGTTTATCAGGTGTCTGGCCTGCTCTGCTTCCTTCCATCCTCCAGGTCAGACACTGTTCCACAAAGGTCTACAGTAAAAAGACTTGCCTTAAAAAAAAAAAAAAAAAAGACTTATGCTTTTAACACCGCCACCTTGAACTTCAAGCCCCTTTTTTATGAACACGTACTACCCTCTCTCTGGACACAGGTGGTATTTCTGCAGACACAGTTTGGAAAACAAGAGAGGTTCAACTAGTCACACAGCCGGCCAGGGCCTGAGCTGGAGCCAGACACAGTTGCCTCCCTCTACCCACCACCAGCTTACCAGATTCTTCCCAATACTTGTTTTGATGATGTTTTGAGATTGTTCTTTAGCATTAAAATCTAAAGCAGTATATGAATGCATTCTGTTTTATTCACTAAAACCATTTTCCCCAGGCTTGTGTGGGGCACATGTACCACAATATCTAGGACAGTGTCTCTGTCTCTAGGGAGCCACAGTCAGATAAGAAAAGAGCTACGCACAGGCCTTCAGCAGATGTGGAAGAACCACTGGGTGCTGTGTACTCGACCCTGGGGCTGTGGCGTGGGCGGGTCAGTTCTGCCTGGGAACCTGTGTGGGCTTCATAGAGGATAGAGCACAGGGACTCCAAGAAGCAACGGAGCCTCTGGATAGAGAAAGCCAGCAAGGGGAGAGTCAAGACTGAGTTTGGCAGCCTTGTGGACAGCAGGGCTTTTAGCAGGGTGTCTGGTGGAGAAGCACAGATGGTGTTTAATGTCAGCTCTGAGTCACCCTTTGAAATTGCACAAGTTCAAGGGGAAGGATCTGGAAATTCTCCAGCACATTATTTGACCTTCCAGTCTCTCAGTAACCATTTGGTGTCCAGCTCATAAGTGGAAGTTCTCTGCAAAATCGTGTCATACAGGAAAAGTCAAAGAATAATTTCAAGAAGGTAGTTCTTATGCCTTAGTCTGTTTACCAGAGGGTTTATTCCCCTCCCTTAAAATACTTTTTACTAGTGCATTGCCACCACCCAGCTTTGACAAAGACCCAGGTTCTGTGGATTCTCAATTCTTGCCCCATCTCCAGGAATGACTGAATGAAGGTTAAATAAAACTTCAAAAGCAGGGCCAGAAGATACTGAGCTTTTGAATGTGATAGTGCTTAAGATGGAAAATATATTTTCTGTCTAGTTTTTTTTTGTTGTTGCCTTGGCAACTGGTTGGGGTTTTTTTTTTTAAGCTTTTGATTTTTCTCAAAAACGTGAGCTGCTTCCTTTGATTTAGCTCAGATGTGTGAACAGATTTATATCTCATTCAGTGTTGCTAGTGTGTTTATGAGGTATAGAGTCTCATTTTTCATAATCTTCACAAGGTTGAACAGAGATAAATAATTTCACATATCTGTTAGCTTACCTGATTAACCAAACAAAGGCAAGTCACCATGATCTTTTTTTGTCTGATGTCAAGTACTGTAAAAATGATTCAGATTCATTTTTATAAACTATAACTAAATATTTTGATATTAGGCTTTTTAATGTCTCTGACAAAGTCTATGTGAAAATTGTTTCCACAAGCTATAAATGCACCTCGTTCTTTCTGTCTTCCCATTACTTCCCCTGCTGTAGCCACAGGGGCCTCCTGTCTGGTCCTCATCCTGGCTGATTAACCCTGCCTCTGTTTCAGGGACTCTGCACTTGCCGTTTCTTCTGTCTGAAGCCCATCTGCCCCAGATATTCGCATTACTTCCTCTCTCATTGCATGTAGGGCTCCCCAGTTAAATGCCATCTCCTCAGAGAGGACTGTCTGGGCCTTTCCGTCTAAAACAGCATCCTCATGGCCATTTTGGAGATGAGTGGATCCATCTCTGGAAAACCTAAATGAATATCAGTCACGCTTCATGAAGTCCACCAGTCTATAAGCCCTACCCATGGCAAGAGCTTCCAATTAGTATTTTAATGCCTCACCCTTAAATTATGAACTCACAGCCAAAGATTAGCAGATATTTGTGGAAATCCTCCATCATAAAATGTAGAAACCAAGATAAGTAAGAAACAAAGAACTCAGAAGACAGCAATAATGATGGAGCAGAAGAAATCTGCAAAAAAATAAAACAGGAAGTGGGGTAGAGGAAATCATCATAGAAATAATACAAAAAATTTAGGAAAGCAACAAGGGGGAGACCTGGGTCAGCAGCCATGGAGCAGGCCTGGAGCCTGAGGGTAGAGAGCTGCTCAGGCAAGTGCTCAGCAGGCTGGGGACCTGAGGCTGTTCTGCCAGGTGGACATGTGGAAGTTACACTGAGAGGCTCTTGGGGAATGTGGGTAGCAAAGCAAGCAAATGTAAAAGAGGAATAACAAGCACAGAAATAGTAATATTGTACAATAAAGCAGTGACAACTTTATATAGTTATCATAACTTAAAACTCTAAATGTTGATTTAATTTTAAAACTGGGCATAATTGTATTTAGAGAACAAGGGAAGGTAAGTCTCTGCACAGGGGCATGTGTGTGATGGGGCCTAATGTCAACATACAGTGTCTTAAGACTGATAAGTTATCATATAGGATCATGTTCATTAGACATAAAAAGATTTTAAAAACCAGAAGGAACAGCAAATAGGAATGTAGACTCTAAGCAATGGGGAGGATGCTGAAGGAGACAGGAAGTATTGTTGCTCATTATCAGACTTTTAGCCTCATCTGACTTTTAAAAGCTCTGAGCCTATATTACTTTTAAAAACATAAAAATTAGGAATTAAAATATAAGTTTTAAGCAGCCTTGCTTCTGTGCATATGTCACTGATTCAGTTTGATGTACGCTTGATTAATGTGAATTCAGTCCAGTATCTCGCTGATGTCCTTGGCGGGTAGTCTCATTTGTTTAACCAAATCTATTTGCACTTGCACACAGAATAATTAATTCAGGCTCACTTTATTGGAAGTCATGCTGAAGACATTTATCATTTCTTTCTTTACCATGGAGATGGATAAGACTGTGGCTCATGGTTGTTGAGGTTGTGTGCTCATTAAAGATGGAGTGGACATATATGATACCAAACTGAACTTTTCAATTACTTCAGATTTAATGATGTACCTTTGCCATGCACTTAATCTTCAGCAAATATTTACCCTTCCCAAACTGATTTGTAATTTATAACTTGTCATGTCAAATGAAGCATTTTCTGAATTACAGTCTTTAAAAAATAGCTGACACACTCTCCTTTGTGGGGAACTTTCAGCATGTCCACCCTATGATTTGGAAATGACCCTTCTCACTCCTCTCAGCCTTAGTCCATACTTATTGATGTATTTATATTGGATACAGTTTAATGTTTTTATTCTGCCATCTGGATCATCTCTTAGAAATGGATGGGTGGGTGACTAGATGGAGAGAGAGAGAGACAGAGAGGCAGATTGACAACCTGAATTGTGCTAAGAATGTGTGGAAATAAAGTATCAGATAACAGAGAATATACCACCAGCTTTAGTCTCAGGTTTTTAGTCTCAGGCTTCCCCGGTGGCTCAGTGGTAAAGAATGCCTGCAATGCAGGAGACCCTGAGTCAGGAAGAACCCCTGAAGAAAGGAATGGCTACCCACTCCAGTATTCTTGCCTGGAGAAACCTATGGACAGAGGATCCAGGTGGGCTACAGTCCATGGGGCCGCAAAGAGTCAGACACAGCTGAGCAACATTTCTTCCTCCTCCTCCCATGCCTTATTGGTCTTTGGTTCCACTTCCTGTGTTTGAATCCTGGCCCTGCCACTTACTAGCTGTGTGTCTTTGACCAAGTTTCTTAATCTCTGTGCTTCAGTTTCATTATCTATTAATTAGCCCACTTAATGCCTATTCCAGCCTCCTCCTAGCATTATCTCTTGCTTTACACAGGGTTGGAAGTTTCCATTTCTATATCTTTCAGCTAGTATTCTGGAGTTAGATCTGCTAATCAAATACATTCCCATAAACCTCTGAATTCAGACCTAGATTATGTGGGAAGAGAGATGGGGTCTGGACCTTCATTTCATTTCTAGCTGGTATGGATAATGGCAGAGGCAGCATGGTTCTGAAACCAGCTGCTTTAGTAATAGCTTCCTGCTTCGACAGGCAGCTTCCTGATTGAGAACTTCCAAACTGTAGCAAAAACTGAGTTTGGAGCAGCATCTGTAGCAGCAGCTTCCTGGTGTTTTAGGTTTCAGCAGCACCTTTGTCCAGTTCTGCTGAGTGATTTGAGGAGTAATTCCTAAAAGTTCATCTTAGAGTCTGTCTCTGCAGTTCTCCCAACAATATCATGAGCTGTGTTATACCTCTCTTTCTGTTTAAGGTAGCCAAAATGACTTACGTTGGCTGCAACTAAAGATCAGGAACAGTCACCTTCCCTTATAGAGTTGTAATGAGGAGCAATAAGGCATTTAACGGGCCTAAAACGTAGCATGCTTAGTTGCTCAGTTATATCTGACTCTTTGTGACCCCACGGATTGTAGCCCACCAGGCTCCTTTGTCCGTGGAATTTTCCTGGCAAGAATACTGGAGCAGGTTGCCGTTTCCTCCTTCAGGAAATCTTCCCTACCAAGGGATCGAACCTGCATCTCCTGCATTGCAGGTGAATTCTTTACCACTGAGCCGCCAGGGAAACCCAAAACATGTGGCATGCCCCCCTCCCCTTTTTGACATTCTTAGAGCTTTTTCTGACCTCAATAAATGGTATACCTACAACCATGAATAACATAGATATTTATTAGTTTGTTGGTTCATTCATTCATTCATATGTTTATTGAAACAGTTATTTGCTGGGTGGCTATTTTAATTAACACGTATTCTAGGTGTCTTGGGGCAGCAGAACCCAACCAAACATCAAATGTTAAACATTAGAATCATCTGTGAATCTTTTTTAAAAAACTTAATGTCTGTGCCACATTCAAGACTTATTGAAGACAGGAAGTGTGTGTGTGTGTGTGTAAATATTTTTCAAATTGAGATACAATTTCTATACAGTGAAATGCATGAGTCTTTTGTGTTTCAGCTTGGTAGATTTTACATATGTAAAAAGGAAAAAAAAAAATATATATATATATACCCAATTAGCTACTACCTAGGTCAAGGTATAGGAAAACAGATATGTGCATGAAAAATATATTGTGTGCATGGGATTTGTGGGGCTCCTTTTAAAAGGAGATAAAGTTTCAAATACATTTGAGATTTTGCCACTCAGAGGTCAAAAAAGTGATTGTCTGGAATGACCAGTATAACGAGGTCATTTTCCTCTTTTTCCTTCTTCATTGTCGCTTACAAATTGGTACCCCATCCTAGGTTTATGAAGAAAATTATTTCATTTAATGTGAAATGGAATAAATTTAAGAAGGACCTTAGGTAACAAAAAAATAAAGCTGTAAATGTTACGACTAATAACTTGTGAGTCATAACCTTTGACTCTGTTTATCTTCTTATGGTTGGCATAATTCATTGGCTAGCTAAAAGTGAGTTTACTTTCATTTAAAAAAATTATTTATGTATTTATTTTTGGGTGCTCTGGGTCATGATCACTGTGCTCAGGGCTTCTCTAGTTAGGTCGAACAGAGGCTACTCTCCAGTTGCAGCGTGTGCTTGGGCTTCTCATTGCAGTGGCTTCTGTTGTTGCAGAGCATAGGCTGTGGGGTGCACAGTCCTCAGTAGTTGCTGCTGGCAGGCTCAGTAGTTGTGGCACATGGGCTTACTTGCCCCTCAGTGTGCCAGATGTTGGTTCCCTGACCAGGGATCAGACTCACGTCCCCTGCACTGGCAAGCAAATTCGTTCACTAGACCACCAGGGAAGTACTGAAAATTTACTTTCTTAAAATTAAGCTATATTCCTGCTTTTATATGATCTCTTCAAAGAGAGTGAATATCATGAAACAGTAAAAATAATTATTTTCCTTTTTTTCTAAAAGGGTGCTTGGTCTGTAGGTCAGTGTACAATTAGTATTATAATGCTGAGGGCACTAGAGTAGCAGCATGAGCTGACTTAGGAAGATCAAGGTAGTAATTTTTGAAAAACATATGAAAACAGTTGATTAAAGAGAGAGAAAATAACATCTGTGAAACATTGTTAATAAAAGCATCCACATTTTTTAATGAAACCAACTAGAACAACTTTGAAGTGGAATGACTTTGCATAATTAACTCATTACAGAATGAAAATTTCAGGAAACAAAATGTAGAGCCTAATAAATACAAGATTATATATTATCAAAGGCAAAAATAAAAATCCTAAAACCAGCCATAAAGAAAAGACAGATTGCTTATAAATGAATGATAATTAAGCTGACTGTTGATGTCTCAATAGCAGCAATGCAAGCAAGAAAGCAGTGGAATAATATCTTTTCTATTTAGCCTGCTTACAAAATATTGTGATTGTTAAATTTGAGAATTCATGTTTTTATCAGTTCTAAGACATTCTCACCCATTAACTCATTGTGCCTTGCCTTTCCTATGTTCTCTCTATTGTCTTTTTCTGAAATTCCAATTAGAACATCTCACTTTGACTTACACATCTCTTAATTTTCTTTTGTTTTGTTTTCTCCATTTCTTTGTCTCTCTGTGCTAAATTTTTTTAAAATTTAAATTTATTTATTTTAATTAGAGGCTAATTACTTTACAATATTATATTGGTTTTGCCATATATCAACATGAATCTGCCATGGGTGTACACATGTTCCCAATCCTGAACCCCCCTCCCACCTCCCTCCCCATACATCCCTCTGGGTCATCCCAGTGCACCAGCCCCAAGTATCCTGTATCCTGCTTCAAACCTGGACTGGCGATTCATTTCTTATATGATATTATACATGTTCAATGCCGTTCTCCCAAATCATCACCCCCCTTCCCTCTTCCAGAGTCCAAAAGACTGTTCTATACATCTGTGTCTCTTTTGCTGTCTCACATACAGGGTTATTGTTACCATCTTTCTAAATTCCATATATATGCATTAGTATACTATATTGGTGTTTTTCTTTCTGGCTTACTTCACTCTGTATAATCGGCTCCAGTTTCATCCACTTCATTGAACTGATTCAAATGTATTCTTTTTAATGGCTGAGTAATACTCCATTGTGTATATGTACTACAGCTTTCTTATCCATTCATCTGCTGATGGACATCTAGGTTGCTTCCATGTCCTGGCTATTATAAACAGTGCTGCAATGAACATTGGGGTACACAGAGAAATTGTCTCTTTCAATTCTGGTTTCCTCAGTGTATATGCCCAGCAGTGGGATTGCTGGGTTGTATGGCAGTTCTATTTCCAGTTTTTTAAGGCATCTCCACACTGTTCTCCATAGTGGCTGTACTAGTTTGCATTCCCACCAACAGTGTAAGAGGGTTCCCTTTTCTCCACATCCTCTCCAGCATTTATTGCTTGTAGACTTTTGGATCGCAGCCATTCTGACTGGTGTGAGATGATACCTCATTGTGGTTTTGATTTGCATTTCTCTGATAATGAGTGATGTTGAGCATCTTTTCATGTGTTTGTTAGCCATCTGTATGTCTTCTTTGGAGAAATTTAGTTCTTTGGCCCATGTTTTGATTGGGTTGTTTATTTTTCTGAAATTGAGCTGCAGGAGTTGCTTGTATATTTTTGAGATTAGTTGTTTGTCAGTTGCTTCATTTGCTATTATTTTCTCCCATTCTGAAGGCTGTCTTTTCACCTTGCCTATAGTTTCTTTTGTTGTGCAGAAGCTTTTAATTTTAATTAGGTCCCATTTGTTTATTTTTGCTTTTATTTCCAATATTCTGGGAAGTGGGTCATAGAGGATCCTGCTGTGATTTATGTCGGAGAGTGTTTTGCCTATGTTCTCCTCTAAGAGTTTTATAGTTTCTGGTCTTATGTTTAGATCTTTTATCCATTTTGAGTTTATTTTTGTGTATGGTGCTAGAAAGTGTTCCAGTTTCATTCTTTTACAAGTGGTTGACCAGTTTTCCTAGCACCACTTGTTAAAGAGATTGTTTTTTCTCCACTGTATATTCTTGCCTCCTTTGTCAAAGATAAGGTGTCGAGAGGCACGTGGATTTATCTCTGGGCTTTCTGTTTTGTTCCATTGATCTATATTTCTGTCTTTATGCCAGTACCATACTGTCTTGATGACTGTGGCTTTGTAGTAGAGCCTGACGTCAGGCAGGTTGATTCCTCCAGTTCCATTCTTTCTCA
>NW_011494635.1:9581585-9587435 GCF_000754665.1 Bison bison bison
TTTGGGTAGTATACTCATTTTCACTATATTGATTCTTCTGATCCATGAACATGGTATATTTCTCCATCTATTAGTGTCCTCTGATTTCTTTCACCAGTGTTTTATAGTTTTCTATATATAGGTCTTTAGTTTCTTTAGGTAGATATATTCCTAAGTATTTTATTCTTTTCGTTGCAATGGTGAATGGGATTGTTTCCTTAAATTCTGACTAATATCTTCAAATCTGATTTCCATTTTGTAATTCTCTGTTCAGCAGTGTCTAATCTTCTATTTTTACCCAGCTACTGAAGTATAAATAAATATTATTATAATTTTACATTTTTCTAAGCTTTTAAACTTCTAATTTACCTGTTTATTTTTCACAGTCTCTTGTTCTTTAGTCAAATTGCCTATTCCCTATTTTATTTCTTTAAATTACTGTGCTAATTTCAGTAGTCTGTTTCCATGAGTTTCATTCCAGTGCTGTTTCTTTTGTTTATTCCTTGTCAATAAAGGTGCCTTGTTTCAATATGTATTTTTTGAGTGTTGTTTTTGTTGTAAAGTCATATTCCATGGAACTTTATATACGTTTCTTTTGGAGTTGAGAGTACAGTCTTCTAAAAGGATTTGCATTTGCTTTCTCCAAACATGTGAGTGTACTTCAGTCTGGAACCATATTAAAATATATACCTGGCTTAGAGGATTTTCACTACAAAATAGTCTCAACTCAGGCCATATATTTGTGAGATTTGGCTCACAGTTATATCTCTGGAGAGATGGTTCTTTTTTTCTCTCCACTTAGAACAAAGCCAAGACAGACAAGTTTTTTTTAAGTGTAATCCTTTTCTTTATTTTTATTTTTTATTTAAAAAATTATTTTGGCCTCACTGCATGTCATATGGGATCCTAGTTTCCTGACCAGGGACTGAACCCATGTCCCCTGCAGTGGAAGCTCAGAGTCTTAACTACTGGACCACCAGGGAAGTTTCTACAACACTTTTCAAGGCATATTTTTTTCCTAGTTCATCTTTTCTCTGAGGGTGGAGCTACAGTACTCTCAGCCTTGTGCAGTGAGCTTCCTCTCAGGCCCCCATCTTGCTATGATCTAGGCTTTGTGTTCTGAATGCTGTGTGGACATTAAAACTGATGTACTAGGTTCTAGGCACCAGCTCAGGACTCACTTTCCTCTTGGAATACCCACTCTTATTTTCCTCTTGGTCTCTAAGGACTTTATTTTATCCCAACTCAGTCATGTGTTATAAGAGATTTTTTTTTAAAGTTTTACCCAGCATTTTTAGATGTTTGGTCACAGGGACTATTTGCCATGTCCTTGTAAAGGTGGAAATTCAGTTCCATATTTGTACCTCCTAGTCCTTGTTGTGGAGAAGGCAATGGCACCCCACTCCAGTACTCTTGCCTGGAAAATCCCATGAATGGAGGAGCCTGGTAGGCTGCAGTCCCTGGGGTCGCTAAGAGTCGGACACAACTGAGTGACTTCACTTTCATGTATTGGAGAAGGAAATGGCAACCCACTCCAGTGTTCTTGCCTGGAGAATCCGAGGGACGGTGGAGCCTGTTGGGCTGCCGTCTATGGGGTCGCACAGAGTCGGATACGACTGAAGCGACTTAGCAGCAGCAACAGCAGCAGTCCTTGTCGAGCTCATGTTTCCATGTTAGAAACATTTTCTACACAAATACATCCTAAACCCCCACATCCCATATTTTCTGTCATTCAGTCAGCCTCAGCTTTCTGGGGGTTTCACTTCTGTTTATAAGCATATTCTGCATAGGTTGTATATTATACTATATAAAAATTTTTGTTTATGGCTTTTTTCCTACTTCTGCTGCGTTTTCTGTGTTCTCTGAAATTATTTGTTTCAGAGAAGGCTCAAAGCTTTGCCCTTCTTAGATTTAGCTGTTAGTGGGGGAAGGAAGGAGAGAGAAGCAAATTAAGAAATATCTCTTATAATTGTTCTCACTGTATTTCCCAGTTTCATCTTCCTTTTTAAAATTTAAGTCACACTACATTTCTGAGTCAGCCGGGGGTCATTCTGTGAACTCAGATCATTTCTTCCCTAGTTTCTCCATCTTTTCTTTTTTTTTTAAAAGTAGCCTGTTTCTTTCTTCAATGTGTTTATTAATATAAAATTTTCCCTGAAATTCTTCACTTGATCTCCATCTAGTTCCAAAACCACCCCCCCCATGAGGCTCCCTGGAGGTTGAGTCATTTTAGTCCCACCCACACTCTGGGGCTGGTGCACCTTGGGGGACAGATGAGGGCTCCAGCAGCCTGAGCTTCTATGTGTGACATGCCCACACACTAAGGCACCTGCTGTTCCCGCCCACGATGGGATTGTGTTTGCTTTGCATAGCATGCACTTGGGACCTCTCTGTAGTCATAGTCCTACTGCTGTGAGATGGGCAATGTACACTCTGATTCATCCCACTAATCCTGATGCCAGGATAAGGCAGTAGATAAAAGTGATATTCCTTCTAGTCCAAAATGAATGCTTGTTCATCTGGACTTTGCTTATGATATTCATTTATCACTGCAGAGAAGACCTATAGCAGCCTTTACAATTCGCTTTTTAAAATCCTAGATGCTGGGACTTCGCTGGTGGTCTAGTGATTAAGACTTTGTGTGTCCAATGCAGGGAGCATGGGTTCGATCTGTGGTCAGGAAAATAAGATTCTACATACAGAGTGGCCAAAAAATAAAACATAACCCTAGATGCTAAATGACAAATAGCATAATACTTACATGTAACAACTCTGCTGCTGGTATTACTCTTGTCACTGTGATAATTATAAAGTAGTCTACATTTGTTGGACACTTACGGCACACTAGGTTTTTTAAAAATTTGCTTATTTATGGCTGTGCTGAGTCTTTGTTGCTATGCATGGACTTTCTCTATTTCCAGCAAATGGGGTCTACTCTTTTTCAGCATGTAGATTTCTCATTGTGATGGCTTTCTTGTTGCAGAGCACAGGCTCTAGGGCTCTTGGGCTCAGTAATTGTGGCACACAAGATTAGTAGCCCCACAGCGTGTGGAATCTCCCCAGACCAAGGATTGAATTCATATCCCGTTCTTCAGCAAGTGAATTCTTAACCACTGGACCACCAGGGAAGTCCCACACTAGGTTTTATACTGAAAGATTATTTAGTTCTTACAATGGTCCTATGAGGCAGGAGCTGTTAATTTCCATTTTACAGATGAGGACATGGAGATTCAGAGATGTTAAGTAACTTTCCCATGGTCACATACCCAGTAAGTGACCACGATAAGATTCAAATTCAAGTCTTCTAAATACAAAGTCCACCAGTGTCTTGTCTGTCAGGACAAAAGCATTCAGATTTCTGATTTATGATTATGAGCTTTTTTTTTTTTTACGATAACCAGAAATTAAAACCATTAGTCTCTCCTTTAAGGTAGCAGATGTGAAAATATATGTACACTGAAACCATGCTGCCTTCCATTGCATAGAACTAACTTTGAAGTTCCCTTGTGGGAACTGCTTTTAGAACCAGCATGTGAAACAGAAGAAAGTAGTTTCCTTTTGGAGATAAACCTTGTTTTTTAACCCAAGCCCTGTTACCCTGCATGATCACATACACAATTTATCAGTTTTTGTTCCTAATGCCTCTTGACATTTTCCAAAAAGCTAATTCTGTCCTCTGAGGATGGAGATTTGCCACTAATAAGGACATACAGAAGTTTCCAGAGTAAATAAAGACATTTTCTAAAGAAACTCCAAAATGGTCTCGGCAGCATCAACATTTTTAAATTAAGAGCTTACCCCTGCCCCCTAAGGTGGTCACTTCGAAGAGGGAACATTCAGTGATATATTTACATATACAAATATGGTCTGGTCCGTTTGCTTCCAATTCAGTCTGTCACTTCGTAGATATACTTGACTTTGATTTGATGTAGAGTGAACTATGTTTACACAAGTATTTGTTGTTGTTTAGTCATGTCCAACTCTTTGTGACCCCATCAACTATAGCTTATCAGGTTCCTCTGTCCATGGAATTCTCCAGGCAAAAATACTGGAGTGGGTTGCCATTTCCTTCTCCAGAGGATCTTCCCAACCTAGGAATAGAACTCGTGTCTCCTTTATTGCAGGTGGATTCTTGACTGCTGAGCCACCAGGGAAGCCCTTTACATAAATATGCGTCTAACACAAATACTGCTGTGTGTAGAGAAACATCAGACTTTCCTTGTCAGTCTCAGAAAGTCTTACTGGTGGTGTCAACAGTGGAACTGGCTTGGTTTTGATAGGAATTCTGTTCCCCTTTAAATCTTACAATTAGGAAATGACTTGCGGATTTGGACAGATTGTGAGTAGGCCTGCCTTCTTCAAAGAAAACAGATCCGGTTTCTGCTTCTCCAGCAGAGGAGCATGATCTTCTTACTAAGTATGTCTCCAGCAGCACTTTCAAGTATCATTTTTAAAGTGCTTACTTTTTCTTACAGTGAAGGTTTAGGTTAAAGTTTCAAGCATCATCTTAATTAGCCACTCACGTTTAAATTAACTCTGCTGAAATAAACAGCTATATTCAAAATAGTAATGTTGCTGTAGCAACCTAAATCCAAATCATTTGCTTTTCCTTTCTGTTCACAATTGTTCCTTACTAGCTAGGCCTGGATAGGAAACAAATTTCCTGAAAATTCCCATGTAAATTAGGTTTTTCAAATAGTTTGGGAGGGGAAAAATACTTTAAAATGATTGCTTTAAATGATACCTTGAAGCTCATAATTCCCAAAGGTTCCTGAAAAAGCATAAGTCCCTTGTGTGATGGCCTCACCTGGTTATCTCATCTCAGGGTTCCTGGTGCTCAGAATGTGGATGAGGTCTAGGGGTCATAGTTCTTTTTTCTTTGTGACAATACTCCTTGGAAGGAAAGTTATGACCAACGTAGACAGCATTTTAAAAAGCTCATAGTAGAGAAAGCCTTGAAAATTTTGTTATTTGTATTTCTAAACAATAGGAGAAGAAAATTATCCTGAATAGTAAATTGAAATGCTGAACTTTATGCTTGTGTTAAAAATTATCCTAAAATGATTAAAAATATGCAAAAAGATAAAATAAATAAATAAATAAAAAGCTCATATATGGATGTGAGAGTTGGACTATAAAGAAAGCCGAGCACCGAAGAATTGATGCTTTTGAACTGTGGTGTTGGAGAAGACTCTTGAGAGTCCCTTCAACTGCAAGGAGATCCAACCAGTCCATCCTAAAGGAGATCAGTCCTGGGTGTTCATTGGTAGGACTGATTTTGAAGCTGAAACTCTAATCCTTTGGCCACCTGATGCGAAGAGCTGACTCATTTGAAAAGACTCTGATGCTGGGAAAGATTGAGGGCAGGAAGAGAAGGGGATGACAGAGGATGAGATGGTTGGATGGCATCACCGACTCAATGGACATGGGTTTGGGTGGACTCTGGGAGTTGGTGATGGACAGGGAGACCTGGCATGCTGTGGTTCATGGGGTCGCAAAGAGTCGGACACAACTGAGCAACTGAACTGAACTGAACTGAAAATTAAAGAATAGTTGGCTTACAATATTGTGTTAATTTCTATTGTACAGCAAAATGTTTCAGTTACACACACACACAAATATATATATATATTTCAAAATATTCTTTTCCATAATGGTTTATCTCCTGATATTGAGTACCGGGACTTCCCTGGTGGTCCAGCGGATAAGAATCTGCCTTCCAATGAAGGGGACGAGGGTTCAATCACGGTTTGGGGAACTAAGATCCCACATGTCACGGGACAGCTAAGGCTGTGCACCACAACAAGAGAAGCCTGCATGCTGCAATGAAGACCCAATACAGTCAAAAAAAAAAAAAAAAAGATATTGAAT
>NW_011494635.1:9587535-9618602 GCF_000754665.1 Bison bison bison
TCTAATCCTTTGGCCACCTGATGCGAAGAGCTGACTCATTTGAAAAGACTCTGATGCTGGGAAAGATTGAGGGCAGGAAGAGAAGGGGATGACAGAGGATGAGATGGTTGGATGGCATCACCGACTCAATGGACATGAGTCTGAGTGAACTCCGGGAGTTGGTGATGGACAGGGAAGCCTGGCGTGCTGCGATTCATGGGGTCGCAAAGAGTCAGACACGACTGAGCGACTGATCTGGTCTGATCTGATCTGATAGTTCCCTGTGCCTTGTTGTTATCCATCCAATATGTAATAGTTTGCATCTGCTAACTGCAGACTTCCAGTCCATCCCTCACCCACCAGCCCTTCCTTTGGCAACCACAAGTCTGTTCTCTGTGTTTGTGGGGGCCTCAGTTCTTATTCCAGCTGTAGCTAAAATGTTCTGATCCAGAAAGTGAGGAGAGTTGAACGAGGTGACTCCTCATGGCTTTTCTAACAGTGAAGGGGTCAGGTTCTCTGTTCCAGTAACTTAATTGCTACTTAACAAAATATGATCCATTGGATCAGAGAAAAAGCAAGAGAATTCCAGAAAAACATACTCCTGCACCATTGACTTTGTTAAAGCCTTTGACCGTGTGGATCACAACAAACTGTGGAAAATTCTTAAAGAGATGGGAATACTAGACCATCTCACTTGGCTCCTGAGAAACTTGTATGCAGGTCAAGAAGCAACAGTTAGAACCAGACATGGAACAGACTGATTCCAAATTGGGAAAGGAGTATATCAAGGCTGTATATTGTCACCCTGCTTATTTAACTTATATGCAGAATACATCATTGAAATGCTGGGCTGGAAGCACAAGCTGGAATCAAGATTGCTGGGAGAAATATCAATAACCTCAGATATGCAGATGACACCATCCTTATGGCAGAAAGTGAAGAGGAACTAAAGAGCCTCCTGATGAAGGTGAAAGAGGAGAATGAAAAAGCTGGCTTAAAACTCAACATTCAAAAACTAAAGATCATAGCATCTAGTCCTATCACTTCATGGCAAATAGATGGGGAAACAATGGAAACAGTGACAGACTTTATTTTCTTGGGCTCCAAAATCATTGCAGTTGGTGACTGCAGCCATGAAATTAAAAGAGGCTTCCTCCTTGGAAGAAAAGCTATGACCATCCTAGACACCATATTAAAAAGCAGAGACATTACTTTGCTGGCAGAGGTCTGTAGAGTCAAAGCTATGGTTTTTCCAGTAGTCATGTATGGATGTAAGAGTTGGACCATATAGAAGGCTAAGTGCTGAAGAATTGATGCTTTTGAACTGTGGTGTTGGAGAAGATTCTTGAGAGTCTCTTGGACTGTGAGGAGATCAAACCAGTCAATCCTAAAGGAAATCAATCCTGAATATTCATTGGAAGGACTGATTCTGAAGCTCCAATACTTTGGCCACCTGATGTGAAGAACTGACTCATTGGAAAAGACCCTGATACTGGAAAGATTGAAGGCAGGAGAAGGGAACGATAGAGAGGAAGATGATTGGTGGCATCACCGACTCAATGGACATGAGTTTGAGCAAGCTCCAGGACATGGTGAAGGACAGGTAAGCCTTCACCTGGTGTTTGTTGGAGTCTCCAAAGGGTCAGACACAACTGAGCAACTGAAAGAAAAGAAGAAAAGGCAATTCAAGCTGTTTTAAAATCAAGCTTCAGGCTAAGCCTCAGTCTCATAGTAAAGAAGAGAATTGTTAAGCATTTCTAGTATCTAAGCTTATGGTTTCTAAATGTTGATTATGAGTCATCTAGGGAGACTCTTGAACGTCCTACCTGGCTCATCACCACCATCAGTGGTCCTCATTGTGGCAAATAGTAGTTATATGAAAATGATTTTAATTAAGAAAAATAATGAGTCTGTTAGCCTTTTTTGTGTGTTCTATTTGCCAATACCTTCATCAAGTGACTCTGGAGACTTGGTCCTGTCTTAATTTTTTTGCCTGGAAAATGAGATTCAATAAGCTGGTTGTGTCCCCAGCCCCTGGATCGTGACTTTTTATTAAATGGAGTAGAAACACAGTATCACTTTTTGGTAGTGATAAACTAACACAGAGAGTTGTTTTGTTTGGGAAGCAGGTTTGCGGTTAAAACAAAAACAGGACTTGAGGCTTTTCATGTCGTCTTTTTTTCATCCTCACATTTAAAAAAAAATCTCCAGTCTGGAAAAATCTGGTCTTGAGATTAATTGGAGAAAAGTCAGAAAAGATATTGTTTTCTTTATAATTTTATAAGCCATTAAAAAGAAGATAGAAAAGAGACAAAAACTCGAAAGAAAAATGGTAAAGAACATTAACAGACAGTTTACAGTAAGGAAACCCATATGAAAAGCAGCTCAGCATAGGAGTAATCAGGAAAATGTGAACCCAATAAGGAGATAGAGCTTGAAGCATCTGACAGTATCAGGGTTTGGCAAAGCTGTGGAGAAACAGGAAAAGCTGGACAGCGCCGATGGGACTGTAAATGCTGCAACCACTTGGGAAAGTGATTGGCAGGATCTAGTGAAATTGAAAACACATGTTTCCTTCAACTCAGCAGTTCCACTCCTGGATGTATTTCCAGAGAAAGTCTCACAAGTACACAAGGGCTCACTAAGGCCATGTTTGTAAAAGTGAAAAATTAGACACAACCTACATGGCCCTGAAAATAAAACTGAAAAGACCATCACACATAAAGCAACACTCTGTCTTGCTTATGGATACTTATATATGTAAAGTATAAAAATGGACTGGAAGAAATCAGTTTCTATGTGGGAATTTCTACTTACATATCAACTTTAATTGAATTGTTTAATTCTTCTTTAATAGGGAAAAAAGATTTGAAGCAAATATGTCATTAGGTAATTGTCAATCTGGAGTGGTGTGAACTTGGATATTATTGTTCTCTGTAATTTTCAGAATTTAATCTCTTTAGAAAATTTTGAATTTTAATCTCTTCAGAAAAAATTTAAAATGCCAAGATAAAAGTAAGATAGTTTATAAATCAGACAGTAGAGATTGACCTTTATTAATTGCTCTGGGCACCTACTCTTAGGGCTGTTCACCTATGACACATATTTTTTTAAATTTTTTCAGCATTCATTTTATTTCTCAGCAGTTGCCATTTAGAGGACTCTGTTCTCTGCCCTTGGCATCTGTTGGGTGATTCATCCATGCTTTTACTTTTGAAAAGATGTAAATACAGACCTAGACTGTGGTTTCAAAAGCACCTGACCACACCATCCATCCTTTGAAGTGTTAATTTGGATTAAATATCCTAATATGAGTATCTCCTTGCCTTTCCTTATGAGTATGTGGTTTATGTCCCTTAAAGAAATGGTTTGCAGATTCTAAAATGTATAAGCCATCAGGCAAAAGGAGGCTTAAGCTTATGTTTTTCTGGTCATTGATTTTATGTTACTAATGAGATGGGGAATAACTATGCTGATGCTATTCCTTGAGGGGTGGGGGATAGCCAGATGAAACCAGAAAGAGGAATCTAAGCAAGTTGCTGATAGAGTAGAGTAAACTGAAGCCCTTCACTTGCAGGGCAGTAATCAAAATTTCTTGGACAGCAAGTGGGTAGGAAAAATACCAGGTCTGAAAAAGCAAGGGTAGAAAAAGAGGATTTTCTTAGAATACAGTAGAACAAATCCACAGAAGGTTTAGTAAAAACAAAGAAACAAAAATCTGTAGGTACATTATGTATACCACAGACTGGGGTTATTTTCGGCATCAAAACTGAACCCTCCCCTACCTTGCCCCCAGGTGTGTGTGGTGGAATGTCTCACTGTTGACCCAAGATATATCTGCCCCTTCCTCCAGCATCAGCTTATAAGTGTAATATATCATGATTCATATGTTCATATAGTGGATTATGTAACCCAGGGCCCTTTTGAGAGTGAAAAAGGATACTCTTAATAAATAATTGAGACAACAGGCACAAACTGAGGTTTTCCAGGCAAACATCGCAGTCACCCTAGTGAATACTGGTTACCATAGTAATACACACATTTACATGTACATTTGAAAGTAAAACTTATCAAATAAAACAAAACATCAAAACTTTTTAAATGTATCTACCATCTGCTTGGCCATGATGATACAACAGATAATGAGAGTGACAAAAAACTTTGAGTAGGAGAAGATCGACAGTAAACAACGAATCATGTATTATTAAAGGCTTTTAGGTTTATATGGAAACTGTAAGACAGACAAGGGAAATAGGGACAGCTAGGATCTCGGAGAAGGCGATGGCACCCCACTCCAGTACTCTTGCCTGGAAAATCCCATGGACAGAGGAGCCTCTTGGGCTGCAGTCCATGGGGTTGCGAAGAGTCGGACACGACTGAGTGACTTCACTTTCACTTTTCACTTCCATGCATTGGAGAAGGAAATGGCAACCCACTCCAGTGTTCTTGCCTGGAGAATCCCAGGGATGGGGGAGCCTGGTGGGCTGCCATCTATGGGGTTGCACAGAGTCAGACACGACTGAAGCAACTTAGCAGCAGCAGCAGCAGGATCTAGGAAGTAAAAGAAATACAGTTTTAAATAGTGTGCTCCAGAAAAGTGTGGCAGACTGAATTATTGTTCACCAGTAATCTCTTCCTCTCCCTATGGGAGAATTTTTCTTCCTCATTCTTTTGAAATCAGGTTTGGCCATACAACTTAACATTGGCATTGATGTGTGAACAGAAATGGCAGTGCTCTCCCAGGGACTGCCCTACCATGCTCTGTTCCATAGTCACTTAGCAATGTTGAGGTAGTGGCCTGGGTTCTAGGGTAAGGACAAGGATGATACAGATCTGCTAGTAGCATGACAGAGTGCAAGGAGTAAAAAATAATCATTTGTTGTTTTATGAGATTTGGGATTTGCTTGTTATGTAGCATAACCTAGGCCACCCTAGGCCACTCATACAGAAGGCCTCACTGAGAAGGTAACAAACATTTGAGCGGAGAACTGATGGTGATGTGGAAACCGATTAAGCAGACATGTGGAGCAAGCATGTTCCATGGGGAGGAATAGCCAGTGCAAAAGGTTTTGAAGAGGGAACCTTCTTTTCTTTTTTAAAAAAATATGTATTTACTTATCTGGCTGCACCAGTCTTAGTTGCAGCGTGCAGGATCTTTATTGCTGCCTGTGGACTCTAGTTGCAGCACATGGGGTCTAGTTCCCTGGTCAGGGGTTGAACCTGGATCCCCTGCATTGGGAGCATGGAGTCTTAGCCTCTGGGCCACCAGGGAAGTCCTGGTTTTGAGGCAGGAGCATTCTTGATATGCTCAAGGATCAGGAAAGAAGTCAGGATGCAGAGGTGTCAGCACCGGTTTGATTTCCCTGAGGTCTGTAGGGCTGGACATAGGACTTGTTCTTGTTCATCCAGTGATCCTGCTCACTTCTCTGTTCCTCCACAGAGTATGGAGTGAGGCAGCAAGAATGAGAGGAAAGAAGAGGATATAAAGGAAGGAAAAGCAAATGAGGTTTGGAGCAGGAAGATGCAGCCTCACGGGGGGTGCCCCAGATCTTTGGGCCACAGCCCCTGATATACTAAAATTGGTAGGTCACCCATGTAGGGACGTTGGGAGGCCTCTGACTGCTGTCATGAAGGAGATGAGTCAGCGCATCCAAAGTGTGCTAGTGAGTGACCACCCCTCACCAGGACGTGTTCCCCTTCTCCCATTCTCCTTGTTCTCATGCCCGTAAATTTTTCTTAGAGCCACACGGAACCCAGGGAGCCTCCAACAGACAAACTGAGGCAACAGAACTACCCTTGGGAGTGCCATGCAGCACCCTGAGAAAGGGGCAGCTCCCTCCACCCCTGCCCAAGCAACATAGGAGATTATACAAACCACATATTCCTTCTTTCTTTAAATCCTGATCATTCTCCATATTTTTATTAAGTGTTGGGTTAGATTTCTGTCAGCTCTGTATAGCCTTGAAGCCACAGATCCTCCTAATTAGCAGTTGCTGGTGAAAGAAACTCTGGACAAATAAGGCAGCAGCTGCTGCTGCTGCTAAGTCGCTTCAGTCATGTCCAACTCTGTGCGACCCCATAGACTCCCCCACCAGGCTCCCCCGTCCCTGGGATTTTCCAGGCAAGAGTACTGGAGTGGGTTGCCATTGCCTTCTCCCCAAGTAAGGCAGAGTAGGCGGCTATTGATGCTTCTGCATGGAGGAGGCAGAGTTCTAAATATCAAATCCATCTAAAAGAAACTTAAAAGTTGAAGGCTAAAATGTTTCACAGAGATAAAAATACCACTGTGCATTTATCAACCACAGAAGTAGTAGCCTTGGAAGATTTACTGGGAGAAACTCTCATTAAATATCTGACTTTCTGAAGGCTAATGGCATTAATTTCAGAATACAACCATTAATCTCAAATGCTCCATGCTAATTGATTGTCTTGGATTACTAAACTCAAATAGCATCTATAACTCCTAAAGATATAAAAGTAGTTTTTAGGTCTATAAGAATCTTAAATATCTATATATTATCACTACTCTCTTTGGCCAAAGAAAATTTAACAATTTACCTCTGGTAGATAGTTGCCCTGGAAGCAATGCATGCAAAAGCACTGTGATCTCAAGCCCCATCCTTGCTGCTTTCTTCTTTCAAATCCTAAAGAAATCTATTCACCATGGAAAGCATATTGAAATAGAAAGGGAAATTCCACCCAATTTACATAATGCCAGAATTATTAGGATTGGGGGCCTCACTGAGAAAATAAAAAGCCATCTCAAAGCCTTGGAGGGAAGGAATGCATGGTGCAAACAGGTGACCCCCTAGAAGGGCATTCACTATGCAGGTATCAATAGCAAAAATGCCTTGGAGAGCTCAAGGCAAATCGATCTGTTACAGCTCTGTAGGATTCAGCATTCAGTTCCCGCTCCTTCCAGAATCCTGTGAGCCAGTGTCGCTCCCTGGGAGTGTAGGGCATTACTGGGATTTGGGGAAAGGATGATTCTCTGATATATGGGATTCTTCCATGCGTTGTAGGACATTTACATCCTTGATCCCACTCACTAAATGCAAGTAACGCTTTCCAGTCACTGACACAAAAGCATCCCCAGACTGTCCCTGGAGTAGACCTTTCTATCCCCAGTTGAGAGCCCTACAAGTCTGAGCTCTAGCAACAGGTAGAATAAGGTGGGGTTTGAATATAGCTGTGAGGATGCTCCACTGAGCAGGAACTGACCAAGTTATCAGATATCCATCTTCTGTCTGTGTGTAGGTACATCAGGAAAAGAAGTGGCTGGCTTTGTATACTGGTGAAGAAACAGTAATATATCCAAAAGTTCACCACAGCCACATAATTAAAGAGATGACTTTGTAGTCAGTGGTAAAGCAAATTTTTAAAGGAAATTTAAAGTCGAAATGAACTAGAAGCAGTGTTCAAAAGAACTGACATAGTAAATAACTCAATCCATATTGTCATTACTCTTCTGGAAAGGGGAAGGAGGGTCTCTTTGAAGATGAATTGCTGGCTGCTTGACATATCCCTGAAACTAGACATGACAGGCTAGGTTTTTAGGTTCTTCCATGGACACTGAATTTCAAAAATTAAATGAAACATAAAAATGGAACACAGATGAGAAGTTTTAAATCTGCATATCCAAGTTATTGACCAGCTGCTTAATAAGTACACACCCTACTACTTGGAGTGTCTCTGCGTAGCTCTCCTTCTCTCCCCACTTCTTCCCATTGACCCTCCCCAGCCCCTGGCTTCCTGCCTTTACCCCCAGGACCAGATCATCTGTGGGAAAGAAGGTGGAAAGGGACACCTTGCCCTGCCATGGTGGGATCCTTCCCTTTTCCCTTTCCCCTCACCTCTCTAATGGCAGTACATTTGTTAGGCAACTATATTTGCCAATCTCTGAACTAAGGCTTTTATGATTGTTTTAATTTTATAGTAGGCTACCCAAAGAAATTTTAACAATTATTCCTTTAGAGGTTTGTTTTAATTTTTTTTCTTGAAACAATCTCAAACTCATACAAATTTGCAAGTATGATATAAAGGTTTTTTTTTTTTTTCGTGATTTGAGAGTAAGTTGCCAACTTGTTGCCCACCACCTCTGATTTTCCTACAAATAAGGACATTCTCCTACAAAGTCCAATGAAACCATGAAAATCAGAAAAGTAACAGTAACACGTTACTACCATCTAATCCCCAGACTCCATTCAAGGGGCCCAAGTATGTTCTGCAAAAGGAGCCAGAGGAAATCCCATGCTACATTTAGTTGTCCTGTCTCTGTAGTCTCCTTCAGTCTGGAACAGTTGCTCAGCCTTTCTTTGGTTTTCATGAACTTGGCACTTCGGAAGAGTACGGGCCATTCATTTTGTAGAACTTCTCTTGATTTGGTTTTGTCTGCCGCTTCATCATAATTGGTTCAGGTGCTGCACCTTTGGCAAGAATATCCAAGAAGTGATGCTGGGCCTTCCTGTTCACTGGATCAGGTCACACATGATTTTGGTTTGTCCTGTTACTGATGTTGCTCTTAGATCCCTTGTGTATGGTGATACTTGCCATGCTTCTCCACTATATATAAAATTATTCTTTTTCCTTTCATAACTAATAAGTGTCTTATGGGGAGATACTATGAGCTGTAAATAGCCTGTTTCTCATCAAACTTTCAATTATTTTATGGATTCATGTTCTGGGCTTATACTTCCCTATCACCAGCCTGGAATCAGCCATTCTTCAAGGTGGGTTAAGTGCTTTACATGTATTATCTTAGTCAGTTCTCACAACATGAGACTCATGAGCTGATAACTGGTAGTATTTCCATTTTTCACATGAAGAAGCTGAGTCTCAGAGATGTTAAGTAATTTACTCAGTGTTTGCACAACTTGAACGTGGCAGAGCAGGGATTTGAATTTGGGTCTACTTGACTTTGGAAACTGTGTTATGAATCACTCTGCTTTAGATGATCCCAAACTTTCCACTCTGTCTATTCACATCCCCTTCCACATTATAGAACCTATTGACCTGTGTGGATAAGAAAGTTGCTACTGGAAAGTGTGTTTAGCATTCCAAGTCAGGTGGCTAGGAAGTCCTCTCCTGCTGTTTCTCTGACACCAGGACCAGAAAGAAGCCAGCTTCTGCCTCCCTCACCCTCCACCCATCCAGGAGGCTGCAGTTCAGTAAGGGGCTTATTGGGGGGAATTTAGGCAGAAGTTCTGGGCATATCAACAACAAAGGAGATTTCTTTTTCTTTTTAAAAAATTGTATTTTGTTTTTTATGATTGAGGGGCCTGGGACATAGTTTTAGACTTGCTGAAATCCAGTGTAATGGATATACCATCTCTGCCACTAAATTCTTTAGAAAGCCATGGTCTCTGTTGTCTGTCCCAGGAATCTGTCTGGCCGCTCTATGAATTCTTTCTCCTTCTGCCTCCATGCTGGGTCTCAGGCTGCTGAAGATATAGCCAACTAGTAGAGGAGGATGTTGACACCAGCCATGGAATTATTTAGTTTCTGCTTCTTCTTGCCACATGGCCTTGTTCACTAACCCTCCTTCTGTTTCCGTGGTCTCTGATTGCTGGTCGCTTCGTAATAAGACTGCATGTAACCTTCTCCAAAGAGGCACCCCTCACTATTTCTGCTACATGCTGATCCTTCCCTAACACTGCATTTATCCTTTGTATCCACACTGTCCCCAGTCAATATCATCCCATCTTTGTGTATTGACAACACACACACACACACATCCTGTGAGTATTTTCCAGTTGTTTGATATCTAGAAGTATGTCTTCTCTTTCTAACTGAGGTCCAGTTGAAGTGTGAGTCTCAGGTGAAGGCCATGGTCTTCAGCATCCTCTGTGTATTTTGTAGCAACTTGTAATGAGTTACACTGATATCATTAGATTGCTTTTAAATGTGTGTTGAATTAGTGGATGCTTGTCCACATTGGCCCTGCATGTGTCTCACAGAACTTATGTCCACGTTCTTTTTGTATACTCTAATGCTTTGGATTATACTTTTCCATTCCCTGTATTACCATGGAAGTTCTGGGAAAGAGATCATTTAGCAAAACTCTTGTTTTATAGACGAGAAAGCCAAAGCTTAGAAAGATGTCATGTCTACCTGGTAGGAAAACTAGAGTCAAAACATCAAATCCTGCCTCCTTTTTTAAACTTCACCCAGTGCGCCATTCAACTTTCTTCATCTTTAGCAAGTACAAGTATTTTTATTATAGCTATTAATTGAGTTAGCAAGGGTAGAGTGTGTGTGAAATTAAAGCTAGTAATTTAATAAAGCTTATGTCATAGTGAAAAAAGGAAAATACATTTTGATTTAAAGTATGAAATTTTAAAGAATAAAACTGCTAGCTGTATAAGGAATTCTGCAACTTGCAAATTAATTTTTTGTATAAAGTCTTTTGTAGAACACATCAATAGGAACATTGTTTCGAATGACCTAAAGGGTTTCTACGTTAAGAATTAGGGTGTCCAGAGAGGAACAGGTTAGATCAAGAACTAAGATTTGTCTTTAGATCTGCTTTCTTCTTTATTATTAAATCACTTACTTTATTTGTTACCCCTCCTTTAAAAAGCACAAAAAATGGTAACTTTAATTTAGAGGTAAAGAGTCTAAAGGATTCTTATAGGGAGTAGAAAAGAAAATGTCTGAACTGTATAAAGGCCCAGAACTGTATGTTAGGGGTCATTGCTGTGTTTGTGCCATGAATTCCTTTGCCTCCTTTGGCCTCTGGTGCAGCCTCTCAACTTCTCAGAATAGTGTTTTTAAATACATGAATCAAAATATATAGGATTACTAAGGAAAAATATTGAAAAATAGTTATTAAAATATTTAAAGAACAAAGATATGATATTATAATCAATATATAATGCTTTTTATTAACACTTATATAATAAGATCTAGTATCAGAAGTAATAACTATGGTGATTTCAGAGCAGTGTGTCTTCAACTACTCAGGCTGCCATAACAAAGTACCATCAACTGCGAGGCTCACACCAAAGAAAGGCATGTATCTCCTCACAGTTCTGGAGGCCGGCAGCCTGAGATCAAGGTGTCAGCATGGGCTTTCCTTCTTGCTTACAGAAGATCACCTTTTCATTGTGTGCTTACATGCTCACATGTCCTTTCCTTGGTTCTTGCACATGGGGGTGGGGAGGGGGTGGGAAGGGGAGAGAGAGGGATCTTTTCCTCTTCTTACAAGGCCTTCAAGTCCTGTCTGATTAGGGCCTCACCCTTATGACTTAATTTAACCTTAATAACCTTAAAGTCCCATCTCCAATTACAGTCACGTTAGGGATTAGGCCTTCAAGATATGAATTCTGGAAGGACAGTTTGGTCCATACATAGCGATAAGCATAAGTGATATTTTAAAACATCTTCAATAAACTTTAATATGAAATAAAAATAGCTGTGATCTGTTGGTAACAGAGTCACAGATGCTGCTGCTAATAAGTTTGTTGCCTACATTCTTTATGGAAGGAAATTCTTAATTTCAGGTAGAGGTTAATGAAAATAAGGTTTTTCCCCCATTCTAGTTCATAAACATCCTGAATTTCTATATAAGGACTCCCAGGTTAAGAACACCTGCCTGATACATGCAAGTAAGATATTCTTATTTTGAGGAAATGAGTGGCGTAATCCCTAGATAGTGGGAACAGATTCTGAAATCAGGTTATTCTACTCATTGCCAGTTACTAAGGAACAGTTCAGTTCAGTTGCTGAGTCATGTCCGACTCTTGGCAACCCCATGGATTGCAGCAAGCCAGACCTCCCTGTCCATCACCGTCTCCCGGAGCTTGCCCAAACTCATGTCCATTGAGTTGGTGATGCCATCCAACCATCTCATCCACTGACGTCCCCATCTCCCGCTGCCTTCAATCTTTCCCAGCATCAGGGTCTTTTCCAGTGAGTCAGTTCTTCACATCAGGTGGCAAAAGTATTGGAGCTTCAGCATCAGTCCAATGAATATTCATGACTGATTTCATTTAGGATTGGCTGGTTCGATCTCCTTGGAGTCCAAGGGACTCTCAAGAGTCTCCAACACCACAGTTCAAAAGCATCAATTTTTTGGCACTCAGCTTTCTTTATGGTCCAACTCTCACATCCATACATGACTACTGGAAAAACCATAGCTTTCTACAGACCTTTGTCAGCAAAGTAATGTCTCTGCTTTTTAATATGCTGTCTAAGTTGGTCGTATCTTTTCTTCCAAGGAGCAAGCATCTTTTAATTTCATGGCTGCAGTCACCATCTGCAGTGATTTTGGAGCCCAAGAAAATAAAGTCTGTCACTGTTTCCATTGTTTCCCCATCTATTTGCCATGAAGTGATGGGACTGGATGCCATGATTCTTCATTTTTTGAATGCTGAGTTTTAAGCCTGCTTTTTCACTGTCCTTTTTCACTTTCATCAAGAAGCTCTTTAGTTCCTCTTTGCTTTCTGCCATAAGGGTGGTGTCATTTGCGTATCTGAGGTTATTGATATTTCTCCCAGCAGTGTTGATTCCAGCTTGTGCTTCATCCAGGACCAAGGAACAGTGAGTATGTTAACTGAAAAGAAATATCATTTGCTCTTGCCTTGCTTTCTGATATTTTAAAATATGTGTTTGAAGATTGGAATGTATTTTGTCTTGCAGATAGCAGTAATCTAAATACTGAGCAAAATGATTCCTGGACCTCTGAGAACTTCTGGTTTTACCCTTCTGTGAAGGGCCAACCAGAAACCAAGGAAGAGGATGATGGACTTCGGAAATCTCTGGATAAATTCTATGAAGTATTTGGCAATCCACAGCCAGCCTCTGGAAATTCACTCTCCACATCTGTTTGCCAGTGCCTGTCTCAGAAAATCAATGAACTGAAGGACCAGGAGAACCAAACGTACACCCTCCGCAGTTTTCAAATGGCCCGGGTCATCTTCAACCAGAATGGCTGCTCCATCTTACAGAAACATTCCAGGGATGCCCACTTCTACCCAGTCAGAGAAGGAAGTACGTCTCTACAGGATGAAAAGCTGACCCCAGGACTTTCAAAAGATATTATTCATTTCCTCTTGCAGCAGAACTTGATGAAAGACCAGTAACTGGTGCCTGGTGGTGAGAGCAGGTGTATGGGGGCAGGAGGAGAGTATCCCTGTGGCCAATACCATTGGTGCATCACCCAGAACCCATCAGGTCTCTTGCCAGCTTGGTGTGCCCAGCCCCCAGCTAAGTGCTTTGCAGGCCAAGGCTGGCATCTGTGATCTGGTCTTGGAGCCAGTCCAGTCCAAATGGAGAGCTGGCAGTGTCTGGTGGTTTTATTGCCTTTAGGCCATCCCTTTGACCTAAGGCCAGTGACCAAGTGGTTTGGGAGTCCAAAGTTCACCTTCCTTCTTTCCAGGAAGGACATGCTCTGAGGCATGATTCAAGTACAAGAGCTCCCCTCCTGGTCAGGTCAAAGCTGGGGTTTCACTATCTCACCCTTTCCTGGCTCCTTCCTTTCCCCGTCCTCCTTCTCTCATTCAATTACTGGTGTCTCCTGGGAGTATTTCCATAATAAATCTCCTATACCTGAACCCTTGACTCAGAGTCTACTTCTGGAAGAACCTGACCTAAGAGAACAGGCTTCCATTTGATGAGTTTTTGGAGTTTTTTTGGGGGGAGGGGGGCCCATTGACTAGGGATAGAACCTGGGCCCCCTGCAGTGGAAGTATGGAGTCCTAACCACTGGAGTGCCAAACAAGTCCCTTGATGAGTTAGTTTTTTTGAAGGGTACAAAGCCTTATGCTGAATCAAATATAAGAATTCAATCAAGTTGTAAAACTGTGACCATGTGACTGAGAACGTGTGTCCCCAAATAATTTAAATATGTTTCCAAAAGGTGCATCACATCTTAATCATACCTTTGCTTCTCCAATGCCAGAGTTTCCTGCTTTATACTCACTGGGTATGGAAGGAACATTTGAACCATCTAAAATAAGAGCTAAGATTTGCAAATTAAAAGAAAAAAGTCTGTTCATCTCCACCAGATTGTAAATGTGAGAGGTGAGAAAAAAACAAATGTGCACCACTCACCAAAGTATGTGTAAACTCATTTATCATATGCTTAATTGATGGATGCAGCCTTGTCAACTTGTGGTGGAAGAAGAAAAGGAATCGTTTGCCCAAGTGGACTCTTTCCTCTCATTTTTGGTTCCACCTGCCTGTTGCCCACACCCTCTGTCACCCTGTGAACAACGGATGTCTCACCCCTGTCCTGCCCTTGCTTGGTCAGGAGCAGCTTCATTTTTTAAAAAATTTTTAATTAAAAAAATTTTACTGATGTATAGTTGATTTACAGTGTTGCGTTAGTTTCAAGTGTACACCAAAGTGAAGCAGTTACACATATACATGTACCCACTCCTTTTTAAATTTTCCATATAAGCCATTATAGAATATTGAGTAGAGTTCTCTGTGCTCTACAGTAGGTCCTTATTAGTTGTTTATTTTATATATAGTAGTGTATACATGTCAGTCTCAATCTTCTAATTTATCCCTCCTCCCCTACCCTTCTCTATGTCTATGCTCTATTTCTGTTTTGTAGATGAGTTCATTTGTACCCTTTTTTTAGATTCCACATGTAAGTGATATCATATGACATTTGTCTTTCTCTCTCTGACTTATTTCACTCAGTATGACAATCTTTAGGTCCATGTTGCTGCAAATGGCATTATTTTGTTCCTTTTTAAGGGGAATGGCTTTTAAATAGCCCAAGCAAGCCTGTGCTGGTAGGTCCTCTGCTCTTCAGCTGCATCCTTAAGGTTTATTTGAGATTCCTTTGGTTAGAAGGACATCTCTCAGCACCGAGCTCCCTGAAATTGTAATCGGAAGCCTCGTGCTAACCCCTCCCTCAAAGGTCCTGGGAACAAATTGCACTAAAGTGTTCTATCACTTGACAGGGGGACTATGAGAAAAGCCGGCAACACTGAGTAATTAGATTTTGAGAAACTCTAGGGGAAATTTAATTAGCATGAGACTCCATAGGTTTCCAGAAAGCAGAGTATGCCCAAAGATCAGCTTACATGTGTATATTAACAGTGAATGAGGGTGCCCTCTCAAACCAGAGGTCTTGCAGATTCTTAACTGGAGAGAGAAGCCTTTTAAAAGTTTGGAATTACACATTATGGCTTCCAGTTCTAGGAGAAACAAATGTGGGAACAGTATCCACCTCAAAATACAGCACCACTGGAGGGAGACCTAACAGGAAAGAAATAGGAAATGAACAGTCCTTTGAGAAAACAACTCCAGGTCTTCCTCTGACAACCAGTTATCTGCATTTTCTCCATGGGCTTCTCCTATTCAACTGGCCCCCCAATAATTGTCAAACCATGAGGACTTAAATTGAAAAACTACAGGTTGAATTTTGAACTAGCTAGTTTTATTGTTTTTTAATGTGAAGTTAACCTGTAGATGCCCTTGACTGCTGTTGTTTTATTCAGCTACTAAGTCGTGTCTGATTCTTTGCGAGCCCATGGACTGCAGCACACCAGGCTCCTCTGTCCTTCACTATCTCCCAGAGTGTGTTCAAATTCATGTCCATTGCATTGGTGATGCTATCTAACCATCTCAACTTCTGTCACCCTCTTCTCCTTTTGCCGTCAATCTTTCCCAGCATCAGGGTCTTTTCCAGTGAGTTGGCTCTTCCCATCAGGTGGCCAAAGTATTGGAGATTCAGCTTCAGCATCAGTCCTTCCTATGAATATTCGCAGTTGGCTTCCTGTAGGATTGACTGGTTTGATCTCCTTGGAGTCCAGGAGTCTTCTCCAACACCACAATTCAAAAACATCTGTTTTTCATCACTCAGCCTTCTTCAGAGCTTCCCTTATAGCTCAGTTGGTAAAGAATCCACTTGCAATGTAGGAGACCGCAGTTTGATTCCTGGGTTGGGAAGATCCCCTGGAGAAGGGAAAGGCTATCTACTCCAGTATTCTGGCCTGGAGAATTCCATGGACTGCATAGTCCATGGTGTTGCAAAGAGTCAGACATGACTGAGCAACTTTCACTTTTTAGCCTTCTTCATGGTTCAACTCTTACATCCGTACATGACTACTAGAAAAACCATAGCTTTGGCTATATGGCCCTTTGTCAGCAAAGTGATGTCTCTACTTTTTAATATGCTGTAGTTTTTAGCATATTCAGTCACTGATGGAGAAGGCAATGGCACCCCACTCCAGTACTCTTGCCTGGAAAATCCCATGGATGGAGGAGCCTGGTAGGCTGCGGTCCATGGGGTTGCTAGGAGTCGGACACAACTGAGCGACTTCACTTTCACTTTTCACTTTCCTGCATCAGAGAAGGAAATGGCAACCCACTCCAGTGTTCTTGCCTGGAGAATCCCAGGGACGGGGGAGCCTGGTGGGCTGCCGTCTCTGGGGTCACACAGAGTCAGACATGACTGAAGCGACTTAGCAGCAGCAGCAGCAGTCACTGAAGTATTGGAGATTACTTTCCATGGCTATCAACAGAAGAAAACTAGAGTATTTAATACTGTTTTTAAAAGACAAAAGATATAAGGTATTTGAATTTCCATACTAAGAAGTAGCCGCTTCTATTTGGTGGTAAGATTTTAGTATCAGTGACTTTGTAACCTTGATTAACATCAGTGCTGCGGGTGTTCAGAAAAAAGGTAAACTCTGAAAATAGAGAATTTAGAAATCTAAAAGCCAGAATCATTTCAGGGTTAAAAAAAAAAGTGTGGTGTGTGCTTTCTTGTATCTGAGTAAGTGTTTGTGACAGGTCAGTACAAAATATTTGTTTCCCTGCAATCTCACTCCTTAATTTGATCTTCATGCTGTTAGGATGGCATTTTCCACTCATCTCTGTTTTCCTTTAATAAAGACTAAGAGATAAGGATATTAAGACTCTGATCTCTGGTATCATTGTCTAATACTGCCCTACAGATCTCTTCATTGACATCTTAGCCTATGAACATTCTATCTAGGATATCATCTTTGGTCCATTTCAGAAGTCTATGGGAGGGTGGATTTGCTTGCAGAAACCTCTGAACTCTAAGGAGGAGAAACATATTTTAATATATTTGTGTAACTGCTTTTCACTTTACTAGTCTGTTTCTTTGCATGATGTATGTATGTAATAGATCATATTACTGGTAATTAACAAAAAACAGTACAGTGATACTTTTTAAAGTTTTTGAAGTTTATTTTTTAAACTTTTTATTGGTTTTAATCATACAGAAGAGTGTTTATAAGTGAACATCTTGAAGATTTTTACAAACTGAACCTACCGGTCAACCAGCATCCCACTCAAGCAACAGATTTTACCAGCTAGCCCTGAGTGCAGATTTTCAAAGAACTAATTAGAATGGTTTGCTCAGATCAGTGTTTCTCAAACTACTGGTAGTATACAAAAGAACTTTAGGTGCTGCTAGGTGGACAATGTTTATTTTCATTGTTATCTTTTCAATTTATGTTAGAAAAATAAATCAGATCTATACTTTCACAGATATTACATGTTGTGGTTCAGTCACTAAGTTGTGTCTCTTTGCGAGCCCTTGGACTATATAGCACGCCAGGCTCCTCTGTCCTCCACTATCTCCTAGAGTTTGCTCAAATTCACCTCCATTGAGTTGGTGATGCTATCTAACCATCTCACCCTCTGTCACCCTCTTCTTTTGCCTTCAATCTTTCCCGGCCCCAGAGTCTTTTCCAGTGAGTCAACTCTTCACATTAGGTGGCCAAAGTACTGGAGCTTCAGCTTCAGCATCACTCCTTCCAATGAATATTCAGGGTTGGTTTCCTTTAGGATTGACTGGTTTGATCTACCTGTAGTCCAAAACTACATGTTTTTTGTTTGTTTTTCAGCAGAAACTCCTGTACATCCAGGCTCCTCCCTTACCTTTTGGAACAGTTCCCCAGAGCTGTCTGAGAGGCTGCCTTCCCAGGCTGTAGTCCTCAGTAAGGTCCCTGAATAAAACACAACTCACAACTGTAAGTTGTGTGTGTGTGTGTGTGTTTCCAGTGCTCAGTATGAATAGCTGCTTGATGTGAGTCATCACAGAAACACAGTTTTTAAAGTGTTGCCGTTTTGGAGTCTATATGATTGGTAAGAAACTGAAAAGATCAATCCTGTCTGGTGATAACAAAGATGTGCGGACATGGCAGTCCAGAATGAAAACATATCACAATTTGCAATTGAGTAAGTAATGAAAAATTAGAAATATAGACCCAGACTTGCCACATGCCCCTTCCATGCTTCTCATTGCCCTTGGACTAGCAGCTGGTCCTGCCCATCTCATCGCTTTACCTTTGCTACAGCCACAGTGACTTCTCAGTTGCTAAACCTGGCCACCGCCTTAACCAACAGTGTTTGGGTAAGACCGTGAATTCCTTAATAAGGCTAACCATCATTTCAAACACCCCTCTTACTGGCCCCATTTTACAGATGGGGAAACAGGCACAGAAAGCTAATAGATAGTGGAAGAAGTACCAGAGCCCATACCTAACCCCGAGCTATCCTTCTCAGCTCCCTGCTCCCAAATGCTAACGTTCTTCCCACCCCAGGGCCACCCACAGTGTGCCTTCCTCAGAGAAGCCTTCACACTCCCTCCACCTCCCACCACTGCTGGGAGGGGCTGCTGCCTTCCATGTAGTCCTGCAGCACTGAGCATCACCTTCACAGCTTGACTTCACCAAATGAACGTAACAATGAGCAATGTAGTACATGGCTTAAGTCTCCCCCACCTCCCCATCTCCCACCCACACCAAAGGAAAGAGAGTTCTATCTTGTTCACCCATGCCTAGCGTGTCCCGGCTGGCAAACAGTGATACTCATTTATATTTATAAAATAGAATGTAGAAAAACATCTCTAGTGCTTAGAGATGTGTACTGAAGAATTCAGCAATAAAATGTCGTAATGGTTGTAATTTACTTTTAAATACTTGAATGGAAGCAAGATGAAACAGATATGATCAATTTCATTTGTATGCTGCTTTGTATACTTCCAAATAAATGACAAGCCAATTTGCTTTTGTCTGCATTTTGACTTGAAACTTTTTTTTTTTTTCCCATTTTTTCTCTCTGTTCCCTTTCCCCCAGGTCACTTTGCAGTGGTTGACTCTCTCAGACTGTACTTTCTTTCACAGAGGAAAACCACTTTCCCTAACTGTCAGAGAACACAATCTCCATGAGCAAGTTTACATTCAGAGAAAGCCCCCCCTTTTTTTTTACTTTAATTTTTTGTTTTTTCTTGGAGTACAGTTGATTTACAATCCACAGTATATATATTTTTAAAACATTATACAGCTTAATAGGAAAGCAAACATACAACCCAATTAAAAAATGGGGAGAGGATATGAGTAGACATTTTTCCAAAGAAGACATGCAAATGGCCAAGAAGTACAGGAAAAGATGCTTAACATCACTAGTTATCAGTGACATCCACAGCTGTCACTCATCATTACAATTTGCATTTGTAAAATGCAAGTCAAATCTACAACAAATATCACCTCACATCTATAAGAATTGTGATTACCAATTCTGTGTGGAAAGGACCTGGAAAAAAAGGGAACCCTTATGTACTACTAGCAGAAATACAAATTAGTGTAGCCACCATGGAAAACAGGTGTTTCCTCAAAAAATTAAAACTAGAACTACCATGTAACCCAGCAGTTCCACTTCTGTATCCATCCAAAGGAAACAATAACACTATCTTGAAATATATCTGCACCCCAGTGTTCAAAGCAGCACCACCCACAATAGCCAAGACATGGAATCAACAAGAGTTCATAAAGAAATGAATGGATTTTTAAAAATGTGGCATATATACAATCAAATATTACTCAGTCATAAAAAGAAGGAAATCCTGTCATTTGTGACAACATAGATGGATCTTAAGGGCATCACACTAAGTGAAATCAGAGAAAGCAAATACCAGTACTGTATAATCTCACTTATATGTGAAATCCCCCTCCAAAAAAAGTGAAACTGAAGCCATAGAAAGAACAGACTGATGGTTGCCGGAGGCAGTGGGTGAAATGCGTGAAGGTGGTCAAAAGCTACAAATGTCCAATTCTAAAATAAGTCATGGGGATGTAATGTACAGCATAGTGAGTATAGTTAATAATACTGTATTACATACTCAAAAGTTTCTGAGAGATTCTGTTTTTTCAATCTTTTACTGTTAATTCTCCATTAGGATATGAAAGGTGCCAGGGAAAGGTCATGGTCAGGAATGCAGAGTGCACCCTCTTCAGTGGTACTAGCTTAGCTGCTCATGTTTATGGAAGATTTCCCTCTCTTTTTTTCATCTTTAATTTTTTTTTCCTATTTTTTTTTTTAATAACCAGCTTGTGGGATCTTGGTTCCCCACTCAGGGATCAAACCTGGGCCACTGGCAGTGAAACGGTGGAGTCCTAACCACTGGGCCACCAGGGAATTCACATGTTTAAGTTCCTTGTAAGAACAGCAGTAGCTGAAAAGCACTTAAGCTGCCAGCACCATAGAAAGCCCAGCAACAATCCCTTTCTTCATATTGAAATACTAGTAATACCAGTAATAACCTCTTCAAAATGGTCCAGTAATGTGTTTAGGGATGAAATCCTGGATTAGTATCCAGTGTGGCAGCTCCCCTAATTTGACATCCAGGAGCTCCTTCTCCTTCAGGGGATGACTGATGCCATCTTGGAGCCCTGGCTGTTTGCTCCAATATGAACTCTTCCATGTTAAGCAAGGTTTGAGGAGTAACTAAAGGCCTTCCTACATTCTTCATCTTCAAAGAGTTTCTCACACTATGAATTCTCTGATGCAGAAAAAAGAGATGAATGTTTTCTATATATAAACGTTTTTCTATCTCTGATTATTTTATAACTTGAATCCAAATCTGTACACCAGCTTCTTGTTTCTTCCCTCAGAACAATCCAGGATTCTTTCCCTAGCTCCAATATCACAATTATGTCTGGCTTAGAAATGCAGTGGGCCCACTGAGACCAAGTTACCACATTTCTCCATCATCATATCGCAGTACCGTTTCTTCTGAACAGGGTCAAGAAGTTTCCGCTCATGCTGACAGAACTCTAAGGCCACATCTCTGAATGTTATTGGTCCAAGGCCATGGTTTTAGGCCTGCAGGAGCTATTCAGTCCTTGGGCCTTTCCAGAAAAACAGAGTCCAGAAAACCCAAACTGTCCCTTGTGGGCTTGGGCTACCACTGCACAGTTGTTTCCATGGCAACCTATCCCAGTTTCTTGCTTGGATCCAGTATATTAAGGAGACTCAAATGACAGCCCCTTTGGGATAAATGATTGTCCCAGCAAATAGGCTTGTGGACCAGAGTCAGGTCTGTTTACTTGCTTGCAACCCACCAGCCTTATTCTCTCATTGCTTTTTTCTTAAATAGCTGAAAGCTGTGCATTGGAGAAAGTAATTTTACCAGCAGCTGAAGCAAGAATTCTCCAAATCCACCCAAGAGAATCCTTCCCAACTGCTGTCTCACTGCATGGTGCATTCACAGAAGACTCAAGAATTAGGATCCTGCCATGGCTGTTATTTTCCCTTGGCCTCCTTCAGCATCTGCAGCTTAATGTCAGATGCCTTAAGCATACTTTATTATTTCATGAGAATGTAATTCATGTGTATTCAAGCCATGAAAGCGTTCTGGTTACTTTGCAATGGGATGCCCCTGGGATCCTGATTAATGCTTGCCATGCTGACTTTCTAGAAGGTGTGTGGTCCATTTGGAATAAGGTGTGGAGTTCTCAGATGTTCTGGTTCAGGAACACCTGGGAGCTAGGTTGCAGTGCCTAACCCTCCCCTGATTTTTCACATTCTCTCTCCACTGTCTTGTATCCTCAGCTCTCTTCTATGTCCTCTCCATTTTCCACCACATATTTATAAGTTTCCTTTACCTTAAAAAAAAAATCACACACACACATATCCATGCACAAACAACAACAGCAAAACAAACAAAAAAAACCCCTTTATTTAATCATTTTATCTCTGTTCAGCTCCTCTCTTCCTTTTGGGACCCAGGAAATAGCCAAGATACAAGATGATGGAATTTGGAAACAGAGAAGACCCTGAGATGGCTCTACTGCTGTTCACCTCCAAGCATATCACTCAGCCCTGCTGGGCCTGAATGTACTTCTATGCCAATTATAGATAATAGGTGATTGTTACGTCTCGGAGTCTTTATGAGACTCTCATAAGTTAATGAATATTCAATATTAATATGAAATGTCCCTGAAAACCCTTTATAAATTATAGAGCACAGTGAAATTGTGAGACGGCCTCTTTTGCTCTGTGCTCACTGGTTCATTATCCCTTTCTAATCTGACCTCTATCCTACTGATGCTCAGCTGAAGCTCCTCTCAGCCAGGACTGTGAATAGCACCTACCTCCCTTAAAAATAAGGCCATTGTCAGTCACCCCCTCAAATCCCAGCAGGGCCTCTAATGTCCCATTGTAAGGGACCATTAGATGGATTATGGCCTATCCACATTAGGGACCAATATGCAGCTGTAAAAAGAATGAGTAAGTTCTTTTCACTATAATGTAGAAATACCTCCAAACTCTATTATTAATTGGGGAAAAGAGTATATGTAGTCAATTTCTATGGGGGAAACAAAGGCAAAAGAGAAATGTTTGTGAATGCCTGAAATATCTTTGGAGACATGCAGAAGAAGAAACACCCGCTGTTTCTGTGAAGAAGAGCTGGGAGGCTGGGACATCTGTAGCCAAAAGTACATGCATTAGCTTTGTAACAAACAAAGGACTGTCAGAGGAGGGGAGGTGATGATGGAAGTAGAAGTTAGAGTGATGCCATTCCTGGAAGGAGACCACAGATAGCATTCTTTGAAAAGGCAAAGAATAAATTCTCCCCCAGAGCCTCTGGAAAGAAGGCAACCCTGCTAACACCTTGATTTTCTCTATAGATTTATTATTGGACTTCTGACCTCCAGAACAAAAGGTAACATATTTGTCTTGGTTTAAGCCACTAAGGTTGTGGTAATTTATTACAGCAGCAGTCAGCAGCCAATACAGTGGCTTAATCTAAAAGCATTTGCCCCAAATCCTGAAGCAACTTCCAGTTCCAGGAGAAGATGATACAGATTCATTTTTCCTGGCTCCTCCCCTCTGAAAGCAAGTAAAGGTCACAGAAAGAATTCAAAAGACAATCATACTCTTAAAGACTTTTAAAGATGGAAAGAAGAAAGTGGACTGGCTGGGGACCTCATGACTTGAGGAACAACACCACGGAGAACTCCCTGGGTGTTCTTTTGTCTTCCGTAGATCCTGGGTACCAGCCAGCCTGCACTTGAAACCAACAAGAGATAATAGGTAAAAAAGAGAAAAGCAATAGAGAGAAGAAGAAAGAGGGAAAGAAAGCAATCAAGCAAGAAAGAAAGAGATGGAAAGAAGGAAGGAAAAGGGAAGGAAAGGAGGAAGGAAGAAAAACCTGCTCTCTCTGGATAAAGGACCAGGAAAAGAGAACCATAGCAGGGCCTCAATAAGGAGATACATACTCAATGGTAACAGCAGGCCAAACCCACTCATAGCGATATCAAGAAGCAGAAATTAACTTCCAACCCATCTTCATCCCACAGTCACAGACAGCAGCAAACTGAGCTACCCATAGCAGTGGCAAAAGCAAAATGCAGGCAGGCCAACCCATTGTGTACCACCCAACCCCCCGCAGCAGTGGACTCAATCTGCCCACGTCAGTGGAAACAGAGAAACTGAGGAACCAAGCTCATACACTGCCCAACACCAGGTTGGCAGGCAGGGCCCTACACTTGCACTGGTAGTGCCAGCAGGCTGTCTCCAGACCTCCATGCAGTGGCAGAAGGTAACCCAGGGCATCTCCCTACATCTGCCTAATGACATCAAGCAGCCCAGGGAAATACCTTTACCCGTACAAGTATCACATGTAGTGAGTCAGTGGGAGCTTAAGCAGAGCCAGAACAACATTGCAAGGACTCAGAAGACTAAACTGTCATTGAAATGATAGCCTACAAAAGTATGCCTTAAAGAAAAACTAAATACAGAGTGCCTACTAAAATAGATTTATATAAGATCAAGGGTCTTCTAACATTATATGCAAAATCTCCAGAATGCTATTTTAAAAATCACTTGTCATACCAAGAAGCAGGAAAATAAAAACTTGAATGAAAAAAGATAATCAGCTGACATCAATAGTGAGATGAATCAGATTGCTGGAATTATCTGGCAAAGATGTTAAAGCAGTCACCATAAAATGGTTTCAGCGAGCAATTATGAAATCCCTAGAAAAATGAAAAAAAAATAGAAAACCTCAGCAAAGAAATAGAAATTACAAAAAAAGAACCAAATGAAAATTATAGAACTGAAAAGTACAACCACTAAAATAAAAACTCACAGGATAGGTTTAGTGGTAGAGTGAAGATGACAAAAGATGGAATCACTGGACTTGAGAACAATTCAATTCAATTCGCTCAATCTGAGAAACAGCTAAAAGAGACTGGGGGTGGGGAAGGGACCTGTGGGGCAGTAACAAAAGCTCTTGGTTTTCTGACATCTGTGGATAGTAATAAAAGCTCTAACTAAAAAGGGTGTGGGGTGCTGGGTGGTTAGTGGGATTTTTGCTTTTTTTTTTTTACTTAAAAGTCAAAATTCTCACACCTGCCTTTTCTCTCTCTTCACTCTGCCATCACCTGCTCCACACTTTCATCTCCTTAGGCTCTGCTCATAGTTCTCCCTGCTGCCAGACCCTCTAAGAAAAGCTCACTCCTATATCATCAGGATCCTAGCAGGCGACAAGAAAGACTGTTGAACTAAATGATAATCAAAGAAATAATGGCTGAAATAAATAGTGAAAAACAGAAACCTACAGATTCAAGAGCTAAGTGAACCTGAAATAAGATAAATCTAAAAAAATTCTCATCAAACATATCATAATTAAACTTCTGAAAACTAAGAAATGTTAACAGCAACCAGAGATAAATGATGCAATAGTTACAAGCAAAACCAATTCAAATGATAGCAGATTTCTTATCTGATATCACAGAGGCCAGAATGAAGAGGCACAGCATTTTTCAAGTGCCGACAGGAGGGAACTGGCAACTACATCTCTCCCAAGTTTCTGTCCTATAGTTCTAAATTCCCATGGGACACTTTACTCAGATGTGGCCTTGTCAACTTAGACAAAATGTATAAAAAACCAGCTATATGTATCTGCTTTCCCCCAGGCTAATATTCTCATTTAATGTATCTAACTTGTCAATGGCATTAACATTTTCTAAGTCACTTGGTCAGGATGGATTCATCATGACTTTTACCTCTAATACCTTTACTTCACTACAGTGTGCAATGGTAGTGAAGAGCTGAGACCAGCAGACAGACTGACTGCCTGGGTGTGATCTTGATTTTACCGTTTATCCTTGGGCATGTGACTTAACTTTCCTTGCCTCAGTTTCTTCATCTGTAAAGCAAGAATAACAATAATACCTAATTCAGGATGTTCGGATTAGTTCAGATTTCTATGGTGTTAGAACAGCTGCTCAGAGAAGGCGATGGCACCCCACTCCAGTACTCCTGCCTGGAAAATCCCATGGACGGAGGAGCCTGAAAGGCTGCAGTCCATGGGGTCGCTGAGGGTCGGACTCTACTGAACGATTTCACTTTCACTTTTCACTTTTATGCATTGGAGAAGGAAACGGCAACCCACTTCAGTGTTCTTGCCTGGAGAATCCCAGGGAGGGGGGAGTCTGGTGGGCTGCGGTCTATGGGGTGGCACAGAGTCAGACACGACTGAAGCGACTTAGCAGCAGCAGCAGCAGCAGCAGCAGAACAGCTCTTGGCATGTCACACGGTTTTGGACAGGGGTGGGAGGGTTGGCGGGGTTTTTTCTTTGTCTTTTTGTTTTTTTTACTTAAAAGTCAAAATTCTCACAACTGCATTTTCTCTCTCTTCCCTCTGCCATCACCTGCTCCACACTTTCATCTCCTTAGGCCCTTTTCATGGTTCTCCTGCTGCCAGACACTTCCACACACTTAGTCTGTTTAAATCCAGCCAGTATTGGATCTTATCCTGTTCCCCACAGAAACCTCTCAAGCTCTTTAATATCAACAGGGTAAAGCATAAACCCAGGTCCGTGTGATTCTAACCCAGAGTTCTGCCCTCTCCTTGGTTCTCTGACCTCATGCCCAATCTCCATGGCCTCTAAGACATTCTGTCCCTTCTCCCCCAGGGCTCTACCCAGCTAATCCTTTTTGCTTTAATCCTACACAGCAAAACCACTCTGTCTTGACATGTGTACAACCTGCCTTCCCCAATAGACAGAAAGTTCCTGAAGGCCAGAGGCACAGAGCAGTGCTGGGTAGATACTAATCATGTTATGACTTGTTCTGTAGTCACATCTATTCAGCCTCCTGGTGGAGTCAGTCTTTCCTACATCTGAAACCAGATAATTTTAAGCCAGGAGCAAAGAACACAGGGTGGGAGGTGGATTTGTATCTTCTGAGAAACAACACGGCAGAGGGAACAGTCCAATTGCAGGCACTGGAGGCAACAGCTTCGTCATTAACAAGCGAGATGTCCAGCGAGGCTCATGGAACTTGTCCGGCCCTCACTTCTGTTTACAGAATGAGGACATTTTGTAAAGCTCCAAGTTCCCCTCAGTCTCAAATGTTCTGTGACAAATCTCCATGAGGGCAGATTCAGGAAACTGATTCTTGAATTGAGTGGTATGTTCTTATTGCACGGAGAATTAAACCACTCTGCATCACAATTCATTTCCTGAGTTTAGCTGATTAGCCAGGGTTTATTGGATACCATTAACTCTGCAGTACCCTGGGTTGAGTGCTGTAGAGACACAGAAATGGTATCTCACAGGATCCTTGGCCTCAAGGCGTCTATTATATAATCAGTTTATTATAGTTATATAATAAAAGCTCACCAAGCTTATCATCCAGCAAATTAATTTGTTTGTTTACCTAAGATTTCTGTAAAATAAAACTACATGTGTTATGTAAGGTATGTGAGCTATGAATTCTGTGTATCTTTCTATATTATGTGTCATTTTTATGTGTGTGAAATACACATGTATTATACTTACATACTGTATGTTTAGATATAAATATATTTATTGACAATGTGCATTTAAAATTAACATGTTGGGTTAATTTTAATAAACCAAATGATGTGGATTTTCAAATTTTCACAAAAATAGAATTGTGCTATATGCCTTTCACCTAGCTTCAACAGTCACCAGATGTTTGCAATTCTTTTTCATCTAATTCTAAACCCTCACCCCTCTCTGTGTGTACTAAATAAAGCATTTCTTCTTAAGCTATCAGTGGTTAACAACCCTTCCATTTCTTCTTAAGCTATCAGTGGTTAAGAACCCTTCCGTTTTATTTCCAGTTATCATGGACCACAGGCTGTTCACCATGCAAGTTCAATGATACCCAACTTGGCTCTGCGGTGGTCAATGAGACAAGTCCACTCATTGCTGCTTGGATGCCATGACAATGCAAAGTGTTATCACAGGTTCTTGGTCTTCCTAGATGGCGCTAGTGGTAAAGAATCTTCCAGCTAATGCAGGAGACACAGGAGACATAGGTTTGATCCCTGGGTTGGGACGATCCCCTGGAGCAGGAAATGGCAACCCACTCAGTATATCACAGTTTCTAAACACTCATTGTCAATGTCTGCACTTATCACAAACTCATAGCACACAGTTGGAAAACTGGCACCGATCTGCAGACCACACTTTCAGTAATACTGTGCTAGAGTATTTCAAAGCAAGTCTAAGACATTCTTTTATTTCACACATAAATTCAATATGTATCGCTAACGGTAAGGACTTGGGAAAAAAAACACACCACAATACCACTAATACCCCCACAATATCATCATCAGTAACTCCTTAATATCATCTAGTACTCAGTTCATGTTCTTACAGTTTTAGTTGAATCAGGATTTAAGTAAGGATCTACCATTGCTTTTGGTTGACATAGCTCTTAAGCCTCTTTCAATCTATGATAGTCTCCCTTTCCTTTAAGAACTGTTTTGAACCACTCCAAAGAGATTGGTTTACCATTAACTATGGCTTCCCTGGTAGCTCAGTTGGTAAAGAGTCTGCCTGCAAAGCAGGAGACCCCAGTTTGATTCCTGGGTCAGGAAGATCTGCTGGAGAAGGGACAGGCTACCCACTCCAGTATTCTTGGGCTTCTCTCATGGTTCAGCTGGTAAAGAATCTGCCTGCAGTGCAGAAGACCTAGGTTTGATCCCTGAGTTGGGAAGATCCTCTGGAGAAGGGAAAGGCTACCCATTCCAGTATTCCATGGAGAATTCCAAGGACTTTTTCCATGGGGTTGCCAAGAGTCAGACACGACTGACTGATTTTCACTTTCACTTTCATCATTAACTAAGAAAGTTTCCTTGATCCATAATGTTTCAAATGGGTTTTCCCTGAAACTATTATAATGTGACCATGGGAACAGCTTAAAAACAAACAATCTCTACTCTCCCCACCAAACCCCATGACCTATGCATGTTATGACCACATTGCCCACTCTCCAGGCTACAAAAATCATTCAGATTACTGAGTATATATAAGTGCCAGTCAATCTCCCTGTCTTATCATCTCTGATTCTTTGTCACCAATGGGACCATTCATATAACAGACACCTGTGAACATTATTAACTGAACTGTGCATTTTCTTGGCCTTGATATGCCACAAACATTGTTTACCAGATACAATCACCTCTTTGGGGACCTATGCATAATATGGATTTGAGATACTCTGATTATTTGATTTGGACAAGATCCATCTATGGGCTTCACATGATGGCTCCCCACCACCACCACCCCTCACCCCCGCCCAGAAACCCTCTCCTTATCACTAAGGCTGCAGGATTAAGTAGTTTTGAGTCTTTACTGTACAACACTTCATGAAGAGTCATAGACTTTTAGAACAGGAAAGGAAACAACAAGTATGCAATCAAGCTCTCTGCAGGGAAGGAGATAAGGCTCCTTTGCTAGTTAACTAGACATCTAGATGCTCCTTGGACAAGAGCCAGGTCTCTGACCTACAGGGGAGACCCTGCACACACGAAAATATTGCTCTCTGTGCCCCTCAGGGTTCTGGATGGCGCATAGCAGGAGTGGACACCTGCTAACTTTAGTAGAAGGATAATGGGGGCTAACAGAATTGACCAGAAGGCTGGTTAACCAGATTTTAAAGACAGGATCTGAGAGAGGCTGGGCAGGAGAAACAGCTGAGGTCATGCTGCAGGGACAGTTTGATTTGAATGCTCCCAACTGGCCTTACTGCCTTTCTGGCTGACGGACACCACCACAGCTGAGGCCAACAGCCCAAGTGCCTCTGCTGCCATAGAATTCTAAGCTGTCTCTGAGTCTAAATTAAAAGTCCAGGGTAAGAATGTCTGACTTGCTGAGGCTGGATCCTATGACTGTCCTCTGGCAGACAGAGATCAGAGAAAGGACTATCTGGCTTGGCTAGCTTCTACCATATGACCCACATCATAGAGGAAAGAGTGTTAGGATGCTAATTATCCTCCCATGATAGCAGATGACCACTCTATCTTTGTGGTGGGCCTTCCCAGGTGTCTCCGTGGTAAAGAATCTGCCTGCTAATGCAGGAGACTCAGGTTCAATTCTTGGGTCAGGAAGATTCCCTGGCGGGGAAAATGGCAACCCACTCTGGTATTCTTGCCTGGAAAATCCCATGAACAGAGAAGCTTGGCAGCCCTCAGTTCATGAGGTTGCAAAGAGTCAGACACAACTTAGTGACTGAGCACCCATGCACGCACTCTGTCTCTGCAACTGAACTTCTAGTATAAGGACATAGACAACAATAGTTATTTTTACAAAATATGGAGCTATTTCCTACCTCCAAAAATGGACTACATCCCCAGACAAACAGCATTATTCTAAGAGCTGATTTTGCAAAGACTTTAACCTCACTGAAAGAAAAACAGTTTTAGTCTGTGTCCTAGTGGTTCAGCGATTGTCTCCTTAGGGGGGGAAACCAAAGATCAATTTATCCACCTGATTCACTCAGATGCCCAATGTGAACACAGTGGCTGACAAGGGCATTAAAACTTCTTCTACAAGGACTCCATTAGTGATTAGTATGCTACATATCATGTTTTTACATATCAGATTGGGGCAAAGATGAGCTGGAACATAGGAGATTTGTTAAAGCAACGGCTAGGATTCTGTTACTGACCTCTCAGTGTATTTTTGATGTCTCTTAAATTTGCAGTGGGAGATGGTACTGTGTGGTTAAGTAATATGAAGCCAGAGCTGACCCAATGACAGCTGTTCCCAAAGGCAAATAATTTTTTATTACCAAGAAAAGATGTCTTTGAGTTTCCTGGGCTGAAGAGAGTGCTGGGCAGTTCCTGTCTTCTCTGCTTTCTGATAGCCTTAACAGATCACAGTTCAGTTCAGTTCAGTTGCTCAGTCATATGCCGACTTTTTGTGACCCCCTGGACGGCAGCACGCTAGGCTTCCCTGTCCATCACCATCTCCCAGAGCTTACTCAAACCTCATGTCCATTAAGTTGGTGATGCCATCCAACCATCTCAACCTCTGTTGTCACCTTTTTCTCCTGTCTTCAATCTTTCCCAGCATCAGGGTCTTTTCCAATGAATCAGTTCTTCACATCAGGTGGCCAAAGTATTGGAATTTCAGCTCCAGCATCAGTGCTTCCAATGAATATTCAGGACCGATTTCCTTTAGGGTTGACTGGTTGGATCTCCATATAGTCCAAGGGACTCTCAAGAGTCTTCTCTAACACCACATTTCAAAAGCATCAGTTCTTTGGCACTCAGCTTTATGGTCCAATTCTCACATCCATACATGACTACTGGAAAAACCATAGCTTTGACTAAACAGATCTTTGTTGGCAAAGTAATGTCTCTGCTTTTTAATTATGCTGTCTAGGTTGGTTGGTCATAGCTTTTCTCCCAAGGAGCAAGCACCTTTTAATTTCATGGCTGGAGTCACCATCTGCAGTGATTTTGGAGCCCCCCAAAATAAAGTCTGTCACTGTTTCCATTGTCTCCCCATCTATTTGCCATGAAGTGATGGGACCAGATGCCTTGAT